>NC_064623.1:132134857-132468607 GCF_023898315.1 Schistocerca nitens
TTCCCGTGTTCGCGCCTGTGTCACCTCTGCTTGCTTGTCAGAGACAGAGTATCGCAAAACATACAACTCACTCCATGAATTGATTGCTACGGCATCTGTCATCAGCAGTCACAACTAGCAACACCAGTAGCAGCCGACTGCACGTAAAGAATGGGAATGTGCAGTGGGATTTTTGTGAACTCGGCGCAAGGCAGATCTTTCCGACATAGGTTTGAGAATCTTAAGGGCAGACTTGTACTGTTTCTAAATTCAGTGTAGCGGTGGGAGGAGGGTGCTTCCTGCGCGTAACATCACGCTTGCCAGTTGTGGCTGCTAATCGTTCGCTCGTATCTGCCTTGACACATTCGCTGGCTGTGAATTATCCCACTTGCGTGGCAGTGTGCGCATGTAGGTGTGTTAAAAATTCTGGAGGCGCTGGGTATCGATCCCAGTACCTCTCGCATGCTAAGCGAGCGCTCTACCATCTGAGCTACGCCCCTGATGACAAATAGTGCTACATACAACCATATCAATATCACAGACCCCTTGCACTCCCATTATTCCGCAGACAAACACTATTCTCAATGTGTCCGTGAGGGTGTCTTTCAGGTTTCCTGCATTCTGTATCGAATCGTAGTTGGCCAAAATTAAAGTGGCGCGCACAACGTCGAAAATAGCGTTCGGCCACCGCTCTGAGTAAGACGAACGTGTTGTCCACTCTCTAGACTTCTTTGAGGTTAGGCCGTTATACCTAAGACAGATTTGCACTCGATGACACCTCGACAACAGCCGGTCCTCACATTTACGTCTTGCTCTCCTTACGTCAGTATACATCACATGAGCTGTGACGCTGGCTTTGCAACATCTTGCGTGTCTTTAGGCTCGCCGCGACCAACACTTACCATGCACTGTCCACAAAACATGGAGGCGCCGGGGCTTGAACCCGGGACCTTTCACATGCAAAGCGAACGCTCTACCAACTGAGCTACGCCCCCAAGGGCAACAAAGCTGCGCTGTTTTCCATTCTTTGCTACTCTGATGTGCACGGACCTGATGGTTGGTTGGTTTGTAGGGGTGAAGGGACCAGTGTACAAAGGCGCGGTCAAGTTCATATACACAAGAGTTCCAAGTAGTTTCGATGCTCTGGTATTACGACTACAAATTACGTCTGTATTTAACGTCTTAAATTGAAAGGACAGTCGACTGATGACCACAGCAGTTGAGTCCCATAGTGCTCAGAGCCATTTTTTGAAAGGACAGTCACAAACCTTGTCGACAATCACACCGCGCCTGAGGTAACAAGCACATCTGAAGCCCAATTGTGCACTCGACTGTTCATGCCAACTCACTGCCTCGCACTTTACTACTGTGTACCACTCTTGTCGTCCAACTGCAAAACACTGGGCCACAACACGTTTCCGCGTCTCCATTGCACTGCGCAAACTACGAAACGCTCCCCAAACATGGCACTCACCCATGC
This sequence comes from Schistocerca nitens, assembly GCF_023898315.1. Lineage (NCBI taxonomy): Eukaryota > Metazoa > Arthropoda > Insecta > Orthoptera > Acrididae > Schistocerca > Schistocerca nitens. The sequence goes on from NC_064623.1 coordinate 132,136,317, forward strand.
AGACGACTTTTCCGACCTTCCACGACGCTCACGCAACGCTCACGCTAGTGAAAGCCTTATTTAGAGCTTGACGTCGCGCCCAAGCGAGTGAGCACATTTCGCCTACGGCTTAGGCCGCCCACCTAGTGTGGCTGCTCGGTGTCTGCAGGCAGCGAGGGGCTGCAAGCTTCCCGTGTTCGCGCCTGTGTCACCTCTGCTTGCTTGTCAGAGACAGAGTATCGCAAAACATACAACTCACTCCATGAATTGATTGCTACGGCATCTGTCATCAGCAGTCACAACTAGCAACACCAGTAGCAGCCGACTGCACGTAAAGAATGGGAATGTGCAGTGGGATTTTTGTGAACTCGGCGCAAGGCAGATCTTTCCGACATAGGTTTGAGAATCTTAAGGGCAGACTTGTACTGTTTCTAAATTCAGTGTAGCGGTGGGAGGAGGGTGCTTCCTGCGCGTAACATCACGCTTGCCAGTTGTGGCTGCTAATCGTTCGCTCGTATCTGCCTTGACACATTCGCTGGCTGTGAATTATCCCACTTGCGTGGCAGTGTGCGCATGTAGGTGTGTTAAAAATTCTGGAGGCGCTGGGTATCGATCCCAGTACCTCTCGCATGCTAAGCGAGCGCTCTACCATCTGAGCTACGCCCCCTGATGACAAATAGTGCTACATACAACCATATCAATATCACAGACCCCTTGCACTCCCATTATTCCGCAGACAAACACTATTCTCAATGTGTCCGTGAGGGTGTCTTTCAGGTTTCCTGCATTCTGTATCGAATCGTAGTTGGCCAAAATTAAAGTGGCGCGCACAACGTCCGAAAATAGCGTTCGGCCACCGCTCTGAGTAAGACGAACGTGTTGTCCACTCTCTAGACTTCTTTGAGGTTAGGCCGTTATACCTAAGACAGATTTGCACTCGATGACACCTCGACAACAGCCGGTCCTCACATTTACGTCTTGCTCTCCTTACGTCAGTATACATCACATGAGCTGTGACGCTGGCTTTGCAACATCTTGCGTGTCTTTAGGCTCGCCGCGACCAACACTTACCATGCACTGTCCACAAAACATGGAGGCGCCGGGGCTTGAACCCGGGACCTTTCACATGCAAAGCGAACGCTCTACCAACTGAGCTACGCCCCCAAGGGCAACAAAGCTGCGCTGTTTTCCATTCTTTGCTACTCTGATGTGCACGGACCTGATGGTTGGTTGGTTTGTAGGGGTGAAGGGACCAGTGTACAAAGGCGCGGTCAAGTTCATATACACAAGAGTTCCAAGTAGTTTCGATGCTCTGGTATTACGACTACAAATTACGTCTGTATTTAACGTCTTAAATTGAAAGGACAGTCGACTGATGACCACAGCAGTTGAGTCCCATAGTGCTCAGAGCCATTTTTGAAAGGACAGTCACAAACCTTGTCGACAATCACACCGCGCCTGAGGTAACAAGCACATCTGAAGCCCAATTGTGCACTCGACTGTTCATGCCAACTCACTGCCTCGCACTTTACTACTGTGTACCACTCTTGTCGTCCAACTGCAAAACACTGGGCCACAACACGTTTCCGCGTCTCCATTGCACTGCGCAAACTACGAAACGCTCCCCAAACATGGCACTCACCCATGCAGACGACTTTTCCGACCTTCCACGACGCTCACGCAACGCTCACGCTAGTGAAAGCCTTATTTAGAGCTTGACGTCGCGCCAAGCGAGTGAGCACATTTCGCCTACGGCTTAGGCCGCCCACCTAGTGTGGCTGCTCGGTGTCTGCAGGCAGCGAGGGGCTGCAAGCTTCCCGTGTTCGCGCCTGTGTCACCTCTGCTTGCTTGTCAGAGACAGAGTATCGCAAAACATACAACTCACTCCATGAATTGATTGCTACGGCATCTGTCATCAGCAGTCACAACTAGCAACACCAGTAGCAGCCGACTGCACGTAAAGAATGGGAATGTGCAGTGGGATTTTTGTGAACTCGGCGCAAGGCAGATCTTTCCGACATAGGTTTGAGAATCTTAAGGGCAGACTTGTACTGTTTCTAAATTCAGTGTAGCGGTGGGAGGAGGGTGCTTCCTGCGCGTAACATCACGCTTGCCAGTTGTGGCTGCTAATCGTTCGCTCGTATCTGCCTTGACACATTCGCTGGCTGTGAATTATCCCACTTGCGTGGCAGTGTGCGCATGTAGGTGTGTTAAAAATTCTGGAGGCGCTGGGTATCGATCCCAGTACCTCTCGCATGCTAAGCGAGCGCTCTACCATCTGAGCTACGCCCCCTGATGACAAATAGTGCTACATACAACCATATCAATATCACAGACCCCTTGCACTCCCATTATTCCGCAGACAAACACTATTCTCAATGTGTCCGTGAGGGTGTCTTTCAGGTTTCCTGCATTCTGTATCGAATCGTAGTTGGCCAAAATTAAAGTGGCGCGCACAACGTCGAAAATAGCGTTCGGCCACCGCTCTGAGTAAGACGAACGTGTTGTCCACTCTCTAGACTTCTTTGAGGTTAGGCCGTTATACCTAAGACAGATTTGCACTCGATGACACCTCGACAACAGCCGGTCCTCACATTTACGTCTTGCTCTCCTTACGTCAGTATACATCACATGAGCTGTGACGCTGGCTTTGCAACATCTTGCGTGTCTTTAGGCTCGCCGCGACCAACACTTACCATGCACTGTCCACAAAACATGGAGGCGCCGGGGCTTGAACCCGGGACCTTTCACATGCAAAGCGAACGCTCTACCAACTGAGCTACGCCCCCAAGCGCAACAAAGCTGCGCTGTTTTCCATTCTTTGCTACTCTGATGTGCACGGACCTGATGGTTGGTTGGTTTGTAGGGGTGAAGGGACCAGTGTACAAAGGCGCGGTCAAGTTCATATACACAAGAGTTCCAAGTAGTTTCGATGCTCTGGTATTACGACTACAAATTACGTCTGTATTTAACGTCTTAAATTGAAAGGACAGTCGACTGATGACCACAGCAGTTGAGTCCCATAGTGCTCAGAGCCATTTTTTGAAAGGACAGTCACAAACCTTGTCGACAATCACACCGCGCCTGAGGTAACAAGCACATCTGAAGCCCAATTGTGCACTCGACTGTTCATGCCAACTCACCTGCCTCGCACTTTACTACTGTGTACCACTCTTGTCGTCCAACTGCAAAACACTGGGCCACAACACGTTTCCGCGTCTCCATTGCACTGCGCAAACTACGAAACGCTCCCCAAACATGGCACTCACCCATGCAGACGACTTTTCCGACCTTCCACGACGCTCACGCAACGCTCACGCTAGTGAAAGCCTTATTTAGAGCTTGACGTCGCGCCCAAGCGAGTGAGCACATTTCGCCTACGGCTTAGGCCGCCCACCTAGTGTGGCTGCTCGGTGTCTGCAGGCAGCGAGGGGCTGCAAGCTTCCCGTGTTCGCGCCTGTGTCACCTCTGCTTGCTTGTCAGAGACAGAGTATCGCAAAACATACAACTCACTCCATGAATTGATTGCTACGGCATCTGTCATCAGCAGTCACAACTAGCAACACCAGTAGCAGCCGACTGCACGTAAAGAATGGGAATGTGCAGTGGGATTTTTGTGAACTCGGCGCAAGGCAGATCTTTCCGACATAGGTTTGAGAATCTTAAGGGCAGACTTGTACTGTTTCTAAATTCAGTGTAGCGGTGGGAGGAGGGTGCTTCCTGCGCGTAACATCACGCTTGCCAGTTGTGGCTGCTAATCGTTCGCTCGTATCTGCCTTGACACATTCGCTGGCTGTGAATTATCCCACTTGCGTGGCAGTGTGCGCATGTAGGTGTGTTAAAAATTCTGGAGGCGCTGGGTATCGATCCCAGTACCTCTCGCATGCTAAGCGAGCGCTCTACCATCTGAGCTACGCCCCCTGATGACAAATAGTGCTACATACAACCATATCAATATCACAGACCCCTTGCACTCCCATTATTCCGCAGACAAACACTATTCTCAATGTGTCCGTGAGGGTGTCTTTCAGGTTTCCTGCATTCTGTATCGAATCGTAGTTGGCCAAAATTAAAGTGGCGCGCACAACGTCGAAAATAGCGTTCGGCCACCGCTCTGAGTAAGACGAACGTGTTGTCCACTCTCTAGACTTCTTTGAGGTTAGGCCGTTATACCTAAGACAGATTTGCACTCGATGACACCTCGACAACAGCCGGTCCTCACATTTACGTCTTGCTCTCCTTACGTCAGTATACATCACATGAGCTGTGACGCTGGCTTTGCAACATCTTGCGTGTCTTTAGGCTCGCCGCGACCAACACTTACCATGCACTGTCCACAAAACATGGAGGCGCCGGGGCTTGAACCCGGGACCTTTCACATGCAAAGCGAACGCTCTACCAACTGAGCTACGCCCCCAAGGGCAACAAAGCTGCGCTGTTTTCCATTCTTTGCTACTCTGATGTGCACGGACCTGATGTTTGGTTGGTTTGTAGGGGTGAAGGGACCAGTGTACAAAGGCGCGGTCAAGTTCATATACACAAGAGTTCCAAGTAGTTTCGATGCTCTGGTATTACGACTACAAATTACGTCTGTATTTAACGTCTTAAATTGAAAGGACAGTCGACTGATGACCACAGCAGTTGAGTCCCATAGTGCTCAGAGCCATTTTTTGAAAGGACAGTCACAAACCTTGTCGACAATCACACCGCGCCTGAGGTAACAAGCACATCTGAAGCCCAATTGTGCACTCGACTGTTCATGCCAACTCACTGCCTCGCACTTTACTACTGTGTACCACTCTTGTCGTCCAACTGCAAAACACTGGGCCACAACACGTTTCCGCGTCTCCATTGCACTGCGCAAACTACGAAACGCTCCCCAAACATGGCACTCACCCATGCAGACGACTTTTCCGACCTTCCACGACGCTCACGCAACGCTCACGCTAGTGAAAGCCTTATTTAGAGCTTGACGTCGCGCCCAAGCGAGTGAGCACATTTCGCCTACGGCTTAGGCCGCCCACCTAGTGTGGCTGCTCGGTGTCTGCAGGCAGCGAGGGGCTGCAAGCTTCCCGTGTTCGCGCCTGTGTCACCTCTGCTTGCTTGTCAGAGACAGAGTATCGCAAAACATACAACTCACTCCATGAATTGATTGCTACGGCATCTGTCATCAGCAGTCACAACTAGCAACACCAGTAGCAGCCGACTGCACGTAAAGAATGGGAATGTGCAGTGGGATTTTTGTGAACTCGGCGCAAGGCAGATCTTTCCGACATAGGTTTGAGAATCTTAAGGGCAGACTTGTACTGTTTCTAAATTCAGTGTAGCGGTGGGAGGAGGGTGCTTCCTGCGCGTAACATCACGCTTGCCAGTTGTGGCTGCTAATCGTTCGCTCGTATCTGCCTTGACACATTCGCTGGCTGTGAATTATCCCACTTGCGTGGCAGTGTGCGCATGTAGGTGTGTTAAAAATTCTGGAGGCGCTGGGTATCGATCCCAGTACCTCTCGCATGCTAAGCGAGCGCTCTACCATCTGAGCTACGCCCCCTGATGACAAATAGTGCTACATACAACCATATCAATATCACAGACCCCTTGCACTCCCATTATTCCGCAGACAAACACTATTCTCAATGTGTCCGTGAGGGTGTCTTTCAGGTTTCCTGCATTCTGTATCGAATCGTAGTTGGCCAAAATTAAAGTGGCGCGCACAACGTCGAAAATAGCGTTCGGCCACCGCTCTGAGTAAGACGAACGTGTTGTCCACTCTCTAGACTTCTTTGAGGTTAGGCCGTTATACCTAAGACAGATTTGCACTCGATGACACCTCGACAACAGCCGGTCCTCACATTTACGTCTTGCTCTCCTTACGTCAGTATACATCACATGAGCTGTGACGCTGGCTTTGCAACATCTTGCGTGTCTTTAGGCTCGCCGCGACCAACACTTACCATGCACTGTCCACAAAACATGGAGGCGCCGGGGCTTGAACCCGGGACCTTTCACATGCAAAGCGAACGCTCTACCAACTGAGCTACGCCCCCAAGGGCAACAAAGCTGCGCTGTTTTCCATTCTTTGCTACTCTGATGTGCACGGACCTGATGGTTGGTTGGTTTGTAGGGGTGAAGGGACCAGTGTACAAAGGCGCGGTCAAGTTCATATACACAAGAGTTCCAAGTAGTTTCGATGCTCTGGTATTACGACTACAAATTACGTCTGTATTTAACGTCTTAAATTGAAAGGACAGTCGACTGATGACCACAGCAGTTGAGTCCCATAGTGCTCAGAGCCATTTTTTGAAAGGACAGTCACAAACCTTGTCGACAATCACACCGCGCCTGAGGTAACAAGCACATCTGAAGCCCAATTGTGCACTCGACTGTTCATGCCAACTCACTGCCTCGCACTTTACTACTGTGTACCACTCTTGTCGTCCAACTGCAAAACACTGGGCCACAACACGTTTCCGCGTCTCCATTGCACTGCGCAAACTACGAAACGCTCCCCAAACATGGCACTCACCCATGCAGACGACTTTTCCGACCTTCCACGACGCTCACGCAACGCTCACGCTAGTGAAAGCCTTATTTAGAGCTTGACGTCGCGCCCAAGCGAGTGAGCACATTTCGCCTACGGCTTAGGCCGCCCACCTAGTGTGGCTGCTCGGTGTCTGCAGGCAGCGAGGGGCTGCAAGCTTCCCGTGTTCGCGCCTGTGTCACCTCTGCTTGCTTGTCAGAGACAGAGTATCGCAAAACATACAACTCACTCCATGAATTGATTGCTACGGCATCTGTCATCAGCAGTCACAACTAGCAACACCAGTAGCAGCCGACTGCACGTAAAGAATGGGAATGTGCAGTGGGATTTTTGTGAACTCGGCGCAAGGCAGATCTTTCCGACATAGGTTTGAGAATCTTAAGGGCAGACTTGTACTGTTTCTAAATTCAGTGTAGCGGTGGGAGGAGGGTGCTTCCTGCGCGTAACATCACGCTTGCCAGTTGTGGCTGCTAATCGTTCGCTCGTATCTGCCTTGACACATTCGCTGGCTGTGAATTATCCCACTTGCGTGGCAGTGTGCGCATGTAGGTGTGTTAAAAATTCTGGAGGCGCTGGGTATCGATCCCAGTACCTCTCGCATGCTAAGCGAGCGCTCTACCATCTGAGCTACGCCCCCTGATGACAAATAGTGCTACATACAACCATATCAATATCACAGACCCCTTGCACTCCCATTATTCCGCAGACAAACACTATTCTCAATGTGTCCGTGAGGGTGTCTTTCAGGTTTCCTGCATTCTGTATCGAATCGTAGTTGGCCAAAATTAAAGTGGCGCGCACAACGTCGAAAATAGCGTTCGGCCACCGCTCTGAGTAAGACGAACGTGTTGTCCACTCTCTAGACTTCTTTGAGGTTAGGCCGTTATACCTAAGACAGATTTGCACTCGATGACACCTCGACAACAGCCGGTCCTCACATTTACGTCTTGCTCTCCTTACGTCAGTATACATCACATGAGCTGTGACGCTGGCTTTGCAACATCTTGCGTGTCTTTAGGCTCGCCGCGACCAACACTTACCATGCACTGTCCACAAAACATGGAGGCGCCGGGGCTTGAACCCGGGACCTTTCACATGCAAAGCGAACGCTCTACCAACTGAGCTACGCCCCCAAGGGCAACAAAGCTGCGCTGTTTTCCATTCTTTGCTACTCTGATGTGCACGGACCTGATGGTTGGTTGGTTTGTAGGGGTGAAGGGACCAGTGTACAAAGGCGCGGTCAAGTTCATATACACAAGAGTTCCAAGTAGTTTCGATGCTCTGGTATTACGACTACAAATTACGTCTGTATTTAACGTCTTAAATTGAAAGGACAGTCGACTGATGACCACAGCAGTTGAGTCCCATAGTGCTCAGAGCCATTTTTTGAAAGGACAGTCACAAACCTTGTCGACAATCACACCGCGCCTGAGGTAACAAGCACATCTGAAGCCCAATTGTGCACTCGACTGTTCATGCCAACTCACTGCCTCGCACTTTACTACTGTGTACCACTCTTGTCGTCCAACTGCAAAACACTGGGCCACAACACGTTTCCGCGTCTCCATTGCACTGCGCAAACTACGAAACGCTCCCCAAACATGGCACTCACCCATGCAGACGACTTTTCCGACCTTCCACGACGCTCACGCAACGCTCACGCTAGTGAAAGCCTTATTTAGAGCTTGACGTCGCGCCCAAGCGAGTGAGCACATTTCGCCTACGGCTTAGGCCGCCCACCTAGTGTGGCTGCTCGGTGTCTGCAGGCAGCGAGGGGCTGCAAGCTTCCCGTGTTCGCGCCTGTGTCACCTCTGCTTGCTTGTCAGAGACAGAGTATCGCAAAACATACAACTCACTCCATGAATTGATTGCTACGGCATCTGTCATCAGCAGTCACAACTAGCAACACCAGTAGCAGCCGACTGCACGTAAAGAATGGGAATGTGCAGTGGGATTTTTGTGAACTCGGCGCAAGGCAGATCTTTCCGACATAGGTTTGAGAATCTTAAGGGCAGACTTGTACTGTTTCTAAATTCAGTGTAGCGGTGGGAGGAGGGTGCTTCCTGCGCGTAACATCACGCTTGCCAGTTGTGGCTGCTAATCGTTCGCTCGTATCTGCCTTGACACATTCGCTGGCTGTGAATTATCCCACTTGCGTGGCAGTGTGCGCATGTAGGTGTGTTAAAAATTCTGGAGGCGCTGGGTATCGATCCCAGTACCTCTCGCATGCTAAGCGAGCGCTCTACCATCTGAGCTACGCCCCCTGATGACAAATAGTGCTACATACAACCATATCAATATCACAGACCCCTTGCACTCCCATTATTCCGCAGACAAACACTATTCTCAATGTGTCCGTGAGGGTGTCTTTCAGGTTTCCTGCATTCTGTATCGAATCGTAGTTGGCCAAAATTAAAGTGGCGCGCACAACGTCGAAAATAGCGTTCGGCCACCGCTCTGAGTAAGACGAACGTGTTGTCCACTCTCTAGACTTCTTTGAGGTTAGGCCGTTATACCTAAGACAGATTTGCACTCGATGACACCTCGACAACAGCCGGTCCTCACATTTACGTCTTGCTCTCCTTACGTCAGTATACATCACATGAGCTGTGACGCTGGCTTTGCAACATCTTGCGTGTCTTTAGGCTCGCCGCGACCAACACTTACCATGCACTGTCCACAAAACATGGAGGCGCCGGGGCTTGAACCCGGGACCTTTCACATGCAAAGCGAACGCTCTACCAACTGAGCTACGCCCCCAAGGGCAACAAAGCTGCGCTGTTTTCCATTCTTTGCTACTCTGATGTGCACGGACCTGATGGTTGGTTGGTTTGTAGGGGTGAAGGGACCAGTGTACAAAGGCGCGGTCAAGTTCATATACACAAGAGTTCCAAGTAGTTTCGATGCTCTGGTATTACGACTACAAATTACGTCTGTATTTAACGTCTTAAATTGAAAGGACAGTCGACTGATGACCACAGCAGTTGAGTCCCATAGTGCTCAGAGCCATTTTTTGAAAGGACAGTCACAAACCTTGTCGACAATCACACCGCGCCTGAGGTAACAAGCACATCTGAAGCCCAATTGTGCACTCGACTGTTCATGCCAACTCACTGCCTCGCACTTTACTACTGTGTACCACTCTTGTCGTCCAACTGCAAAACACTGGGCCACAACACGTTTCCGCGTCTCCATTGCACTGCGCAAACTACGAAACGCTCCCCAAACATGGCACTCACCCATGCAGACGACTTTTCCGACCTTCCACGACGCTCACGCAACGCTCACGCTAGTGAAAGCCTTATTTAGAGCTTGACGTCGCGCCCAAGCGAGTGAGCACATTTCGCCTACGGCTTAGGCCGCCCACCTAGTGTGGCTGCTCGGTGTCTGCAGGCAGCGAGGGGCTGCAAGCTTCCCGTGTTCGCGCCTGTGTCACCTCTGCTTGCTTGTCAGAGACAGAGTATCGCAAAACATACAACTCACTCCATGAATTGATTGCTACGGCATCTGTCATCAGCAGTCACAACTAGCAACACCAGTAGCAGCCGACTGCACGTAAAGAATGGGAATGTGCAGTGGGATTTTTGTGAACTCGGCGCAAGGCAGATCTTTCCGACATAGGTTTGAGAATCTTAAGGGCAGACTTGTACTGTTTCTAAATTCAGTGTAGCGGTGGGAGGAGGGTGCTTCCTGCGCGTAACATCACGCTTGCCAGTTGTGACTGCTAATCGTTCGCTCGTATCTGCCTTGACACATTCGCTGGCTGTGAATTATCCCACTTGCGTGGCAGTGTGCGCATGTAGGTGTGTTAAAAATTCTGGAGGCGCTGGGTATCGATCCCAGTACCTCTCGCATGCTAAGCGAGCGCTCTACCATCTGAGCTACGCCCCCTGATGACAAATAGTGCTACATACAACCATATCAATATCACAGACCCCTTGCACTCCCATTATTCCGCAGACAAACACTATTCTCAATGTGTCCGTGAGGGTGTCTTTCAGGTTTCCTGCATTCTGTATCGAATCGTAGTTGGCCAAAATTAAAGTGGCGCGCACAACGTCGAAAATAGCGTTCGGCCACCGCTCTGAGTAAGACGAACGTGTTGTCCACTCTCTAGACTTCTTTGAGGTTAGGCCGTTATACCTAAGACAGATTTGCACTCGATGACACCTCGACAACAGCCGGTCCTCACATTTACGTCTTGCTCTCCTTACGTCAGTATACATCACATGAGCTGTGACGCTGGCTTTGCAACATCTTGCGTGTCTTTAGGCTCGCCGCGACCAACACTTACCATGCACTGTCCACAAAACATGGAGGCGCCGGGGCTTGAACCCGGGACCTTTCACATGCAAAGCGAACGCTCTACCAACTGAGCTACGCCCCCAAGGGCAACAAAGCTGCGCTGTTTTCCATTCTTTGCTACTCTGATGTGCACGGACCTGATGGTTGGTTGGTTTGTAGGGGTGAAGGGACCAGTGTACAAAGGCGCGGTCAAGTTCATATACACAAGAGTTCCAAGTAGTTTCGATGCTCTGGTATTACGACTACAAATTACGTCTGTATTTAACGTCTTAAATTGAAAGGACAGTCGACTGATGACCACAGCAGTTGAGTCCCATAGTGCTCAGAGCCATTTTTTGAAAGGACAGTCACAAACCTTGTCGACAATCACACCGCGCCTGAGGTAACAAGCACATCTGAAGCCCAATTGTGCACTCGACTGTTCATGCCAACTCACTGCCTCGCACTTTACTACTGTGTACCACTCTTGTCGTCCAACTGCAAAACACTGGGCCACAACACGTTTCCGCGTCTCCATTGCACTGCGCAAACTACGAAACGCTCCCCAAACATGGCACTCACCCATGCAGACGACTTTTCCGACCTTCCACGACGCTCACGCAACGCTCACGCTAGTGAAAGCCTTATTTAGAGCTTGACGTCGCGCCCAAGCGAGTGAGCACATTTCGCCTACGGCTTAGGCCGCCCACCTAGTGTGGCTGCTCGGTGTCTGCAGGCAGCGAGGGGCTGCAAGCTTCCCGTGTTCGCGCCTGTGTCACCTCTGCTTGCTTGTCAGAGACAGAGTATCGCAAAACGTACAACTCACTCCATGAATTGATTGCTACGGCATCTGTCATCAGCAGTCACAACTAGCAACACCAGTAGCAGCCGACTGCACGTAAAGAATGGGAATGTGCAGTGGGATTTTTGTGAACTCGGCGCAAGGCAGATCTTTCCGACATAGGTTTGAGAATCTTAAGGGCAGACTTGTACTGTTTCTAAATTCAGTGTAGCGGTGGGAGGAGGGTGCTTCCTGCGCGTAACATCACGCTTGCCAGTTGTGACTGCTAATCGTTCGCTCGTATCTGCCTTGACACATTCGCTGGCTGTGAATTATCCCACTTGCGTGGCAGTGTGCGCATGTAGGTGTGTTAAAAATTCTGGAGGCGCTGGGTATCGATCCCAGTACCTCTCGCATGCTAAGCGAGCGCTCTACCATCTGAGCTACGCCCCCTGATGACAAATAGTGCTACATACAACCATATCAATATCACAGACCCCTTGCACTCCCATTATTCCGCAGACAAACACTATTCTCAATGTGTCCGTGAGGGTGTCTTTCAGGTTTCCTGCATTCTGTATCGAATCGTAGTTGGCCAAAATTAAAGTGGCGCGCACAACGTCGAAAATAGCGTTCGGCCACCGCTCTGAGTAAGACGAACGTGTTGTCCACTCTCTAGACTTCTTTGAGGTTAGGCCGTTATACCTAAGACAGATTTGCACTCGATGACACCTCGACAACAGCCGGTCCTCACATTTACGTCTTGCTCTCCTTACGTCAGTATACATCACATGAGCTGTGACGCTGGCTTTGCAACATCTTGCGTGTCTTTAGGCTCGCCGCGACCAACACTTACCATGCACTGTCCACAAAACATGGAGGCGCCGGGGCTTGAACCCGGGACCTTTCACATGCAAAGCGAACGCTCTACCAACTGAGCTACGCCCCCAAGGGCAACAAAGCGGCGCTGTTTTCCATTCTTTGCTACTCTGATGTGCACGGACCTGATGGTTGGTTGGTTTGTAGGGGTGAAGGGACCAGTGTACAAAGGCGCGGTCAAGTTCATATACACAAGAGTTCCAAGTAGTTTCGATGCTCTGGTATTACGACTACAAATTACGTCTGTATTTAACGTCTTAAATTGAAAGGACAGTCGACTGATGACCACAGCAGTTGAGTCCCATAGTGCTCAGAGCCATTTTTTGAAAGGACAGTCACAAACCTTGTCGACAATCACACCGCGCCTGAGGTAACAAGCACATCTGAAGCCCAATTGTGCACTCGACTGTTCATGCCAACTCACTGCCTCGCACTTTACTACTGTGTACCACTCTTGTCGTCCAACTGCAAAACACTGGGCCACAACACGTTTCCGCGTCTCCATTGCACTGCGCAAACTACGAAACGCTCCCCAAACATGGCACTCACCCATGCAGACGACTTTTCCGACCTTCCACGACGCTCACGCAACGCTCACGCTAGTGAAAGCCTTATTTAGAGCTTGACGTCGCGCCCAAGCGAGTGAGCACATTTCGCCTACGGCTTAGGCCGCCCACCTAGTGTGGCTGCTCGGTGTCTGCAGGCAGCGAGGGGCTGCAAGCTTCCCGTGTTCGCGCCTGTGTCACCTCTGCTTGCTTGTCAGAGACAGAGTATCGCAAAACATACAACTCACTCCATGAATTGATTGCTACGGCATCTGTCATCAGCAGTCACAACTAGCAACACCAGTAGCAGCCGACTGCACGTAAAGAATGGGAATGTGCAGTGGGATTTTTGTGAACTCGGCGCAAGGCAGATCTTTCCGACATAGGTTTGAGAATCTTAAGGGCAGACTTGTACTGTTTCTAAATTCAGTGTAGCGGTGGGAGGAGGGTGCTTCCTGCGCGTAACATCACGCTTGCCAGTTGTGGCTGCTAATCGTTCGCTCGTATCTGCCTTGACACATTCGCTGGCTGTGAATTATCCCACTTGCGTGGCAGTGTGCGCATGTAGGTGTGTTAAAAATTCTGGAGGCGCTGGGTATCGATCCCAGTACCTCTCGCATGCTAAGCGAGCGCTCTACCATCTGAGCTACGCCCCCTGATGACAAATAGTGCTACATACAACCATATCAATATCACAGACCCCTTGCACTCCCATTATTCCGCAGACAAACACTATTCTCAATGTGTCCGTGAGGGTGTCTTTCAGGTTTCCTGCATTCTGTATCGAATCGTAGTTGGCCAAAATTAAAGTGGCGCGCACAACGTCGAAAATAGCGTTCGGCCACCGCTCTGAGTAAGACGAACGTGTTGTCCACTCTCTAGACTTCTTTGAGGTTAGGCCGTTATACCTAAGACAGATTTGCACTCGATGACACCTCGACAACAGCCGGTCCTCACATTTACGTCTTGCTCTCCTTACGTCAGTATACATCACATGAGCTGTGACGCTGGCTTTGCAACATCTTGCGTGTCTTTAGGCTCGCCGCGACCAACACTTACCATGCACTGTCCACAAAACATGGAGGCGCCGGGGCTTGAACCCGGGACCTTTCACATGCAAAGCGAACGCTCTACCAACTGAGCTACGCCCCCAAGGGCAACAAAGCTGCGCTGTTTTCCATTCTTTGCTACTCTGATGTGCACGGACCTGATGGTTGGTTGGTTTGTAGGGGTGAAGGGACCAGTGTACAAAGGCGCGGTCAAGTTCATATACACAAGAGTTCCAAGTAGTTTCGATGCTCTGGTATTACGACTACAAATTACGTCTGTATTTAACGTCTTAAATTGAAAGGACAGTCGACTGATGACCACAGCAGTTGAGTCCCATAGTGCTCAGAGCCATTTTTTGAAAGGACAGTCACAAACCTTGTCGACAATCACACCGCGCCTGAGGTAACAAGCACATCTGAAGCCCAATTGTGCACTCGACTGTTCATGCCAACTCACTGCCTCGCACTTTACTACTGTGTACCACTCTTGTCGTCCAACTGCAAAACACTGGGCCACAACACGTTTCCGCGTCTCCATTGCACTGCGCAAACTACGAAACGCTCCCCAAACATGGCACTCACCCATGCAGACGACTTTTCCGACCTTCCACGACGCTCACGCAACGCTCACGCTAGTGAAAGCCTTATTTAGAGCTTGACGTCGCGCCCAAGCGAGTGAGCACATTTCGCCTACGGCTTAGGCCGCCCACCTAGTGTGGCTGCTCGGTGTCTGCAGGCAGCGAGGGGCTGCAAGCTTCCCGTGTTCGCGCCTGTGTCACCTCTGCTTGCTTGTCAGAGACAGAGTATCGCAAAACATACAACTCACTCCATGAATTGATTGCTACGGCATCTGTCATCAGCAGTCACAACTAGCAACACCAGTAGCAGCCGACTGCACGTAAAGAATGGGAATGTGCAGTGGGATTTTTGTGAACTCGGCGCAAGGCAGATCTTTCCGACATAGGTTTGAGAATCTTAAGGGCAGACTTGTACTGTTTCTAAATTCAGTGTAGCGGTGGGAGGAGGGTGCTTCCTGCGCGTAACATCACGCTTGCCAGTTGTGACTGCTAATCGTTCGCTCGTATCTGCCTTGACACATTCGCTGGCTGTGAATTATCCCACTTGCGTGGCAGTGTGCGCATGTAGGTGTGTTAAAAATTCTGGAGGCGCTGGGTATCGATCCCAGTACCTCTCGCATGCTAAGCGAGCGCTCTACCATCTGAGCTACGCCCCCTGATGACAAATAGTGCTACATACAACCATATCAATATCACAGACCCCTTGCACTCCCATTATTCCGCAGACAAACACTATTCTCAATGTGTCCGTGAGGGTGTCTTTCAGGTTTCCTGCATTCTGTATCGAATCGTAGTTGGCCAAAATTAAAGTGGCGCGCACAACGTCGAAAATAGCGTTCGGCCACCGCTCTGAGTAAGACGAACGTGTTGTCCACTCTCTAGACTTCTTTGAGGTTAGGCCGTTATACCTAAGACAGATTTGCACTCGATGACACCTCGACAACAGCCGGTCCTCACATTTACGTCTTGCTCTCCTTACGTCAGTATACATCACATGAGCTGTGACGCTGGCTTTGCAACATCTTGCGTGTCTTTAGGCTCGCCGCGACCAACACTTACCATGCACTGTCCACAAAACATGGAGGCGCCGGGGCTTGAACCCGGGACCTTTCACATGCAAAGCGAACGCTCTACCAACTGAGCTACGCCCCCAAGGGCAACAAAGCTGCGCTGTTTTCCATTCTTTGCTACTCTGATGTGCACGGACCTGATGGTTGGTTGGTTTGTAGGGGTGAAGGGACCAGTGTACAAAGGCGCGGTCAAGTTCATATACACAAGAGTTCCAAGTAGTTTCGATGCTCTGGTATTACGACTACAAATTACGTCTGTATTTAACGTCTTAAATTGAAAGGACAGTCGACTGATGACCACAGCAGTTGAGTCCCATAGTGCTCAGAGCCATTTTTTGAAAGGACAGTCACAAACCTTGTCGACAATCACACCGCGCCTGAGGTAACAAGCACATCTGAAGCCCAATTGTGCACTCGACTGTTCATGCCAACTCACTGCCTCGCACTTTACTACTGTGTACCACTCTTGTCGTCCAACTGCAAAACACTGGGCCACAACACGTTTCCGCGTCTCCATTGCACTGCGCAAACTACGAAACGCTCCCCAAACATGGCACTCACCCATGCAGACGACTTTTCCGACCTTCCACGACGCTCACGCAACGCTCACGCTAGTGAAAGCCTTATTTAGAGCTTGACGTCGCGCCCAAGCGAGTGAGCACATTTCGCCTACGGCTTAGGCCGCCCACCTAGTGTGGCTGCTCGGTGTCTGCAGGCAGCGAGGGGCTGCAAGCTTCCCGTGTTCGCGCCTGTGTCACCTCTGCTTGCTTGTCAGAGACAGAGTATCGCAAAACATACAACTCACTCCATGAATTGATTGCTACGGCATCTGTCATCAGCAGTCACAACTAGCAACACCAGTAGCAGCCGACTGCACGTAAAGAATGGGAATGTGCAGTGAGATTTTTGTGAACTCGGCGCAAGGCAGATCTTTCCGACATAGGTTTGAGAATCTTAAGGGCAGACTTGTACTGTTTCTAAATTCAGTGTAGCGGTGGGAGGAGGGTGCTTCCTGCGCGTAACATCACGCTTGCCAGTTGTGACTGCTAATCGTTCGCTCGTATCTGCCTTGACACATTCGCTGGCTGTGAATTATCCCACTTGCGTGGCAGTGTGCGCATGTAGGTGTGTTAAAAATTCTGGAGGCGCTGGGTATCGATCCCAGTACCTCTCGCATGCTAAGCGAGCGCTCTACCATCTGAGCTACGCCCCCTGATGACAAATAGTGCTACATACAACCATATCAATATCACAGACCCCTTGCACTCCCATTATTCCGCAGACAAACACTATTCTCAATGTGTCCGTGAGGGTGTCTTTCAGGTTTCCTGCATTCTGTATCGAATCGTAGTTGGCCAAAATTAAAGTGGCGCGCACAACGTCGAAAATAGCGTTCGGCCACCGCTCTGAGTAAGACGAACGTGTTGTCCACTCTCTAGACTTCTTTGAGGTTAGGCCGTTATACCTAAGACAGATTTGCACTCGATGACACCTCGACAACAGCCGGTCCTCACATTTACGTCTTGCTCTCCTTACGTCAGTATACATCACATGAGCTGTGACGCTGGCTTTGCAACATCTTGCGTGTCTTTAGGCTCGCCGCGACCAACACTTACCATGCACTGTCCACAAAACATGGAGGCGCCGGGGCTTGAACCCGGGACCTTTCACATGCAAAGCGAACGCTCTACCAACTGAGCTACGCCCCCAAGGGCAACAAAGCTGCGCTGTTTTCCATTCTTTGCTACTCTGATGTGCACGGACCTGATGGTTGGTTGGTTTGTAGGGGTGAAGGGACCAGTGTACAAAGGCGCGGTCAAGTTCATATACACAAGAGTTCCAAGTAGTTTCGATGCTCTGGTATTACGACTACAAATTACGTCTGTATTTAACGTCTTAAATTGAAAGGACAGTCGACTGATGACCACAGCAGTTGAGTCCCATAGTGCTCAGAGCCATTTTTTGAAAGGACAGTCACAAACCTTGTCGACAATCACACCGCGCCTGAGGTAACAAGCACATCTGAAGCCCAATTGTGCACTCGACTGTTCATGCCAACTCACTGCCTCGCACTTTACTACTGTGTACCACTCTTGTCGTCCAACTGCAAAACACTGGGCCACAACACGTTTCCGCGTCTCCATTGCACTGCGCAAACTACGAAACGCTCCCCAAACATGGCACTCACCCATGCAGACGACTTTTCCGACCTTCCACGACGCTCACGCAACGCTCACGCTAGTGAAAGCCTTATTTAGAGCTTGACGTCGCGCCCAAGCGAGTGAGCACATTTCGCCTACGGCTTAGGCCGCCCACCTAGTGTGGCTGCTCGGTGTCTGCAGGCAGCGAGGGGCTGCAAGCTTCCCGTGTTCGCGCCTGTGTCACCTCTGCTTGCTTGTCAGAGACAGAGTATCGCAAAACATACAACTCACTCCATGAATTGATTGCTACGGCATCTGTCATCAGCAGTCACAACTAGCAACACCAGTAGCAGCCGACTGCACGTAAAGAATGGGAATGTGCAGTGGGATTTTTGTGAACTCGGCGCAAGGCAGATCTTTCCGACATAGGTTTGAGAATCTTAAGGGCAGACTTGTACTGTTTCTAAATTCAGTGTAGCGGTGGGAGGAGGGTGCTTCCTGCGCGTAACATCACGCTTGCCAGTTGTGGCTGCTAATCGTTCGCTCGTATCTGCCTTGACACATTCGCTGGCTGTGAATTATCCCACTTGCGTGGCAGTGTGCGCATGTAGGTGTGTTAAAAATTCTGGAGGCGCTGGGTATCGATCCCAGTACCTCTCGCATGCTAAGCGAGCGCTCTACCATCTGAGCTACGCCCCCTGATGACAAATAGTGCTACATACAACCATATCAATATCACAGACCCCTTGCACTCCCATTATTCCGCAGACAAACACTATTCTCAATGTGTCCGTGAGGGTGTCTTTCAGGTTTCCTGCATTCTGTATCGAATCGTAGTTGGCCAAAATTAAAGTGGCGCGCACAACGTCGAAAATAGCGTTCGGCCACCGCTCTGAGTAAGACGAACGTGTTGTCCACTCTCTAGACTTCTTTGAGGTTAGGCCGTTATACCTAAGACAGATTTGCACTCGATGACACCTCGACAACAGCCGGTCCTCACATTTACGTCTTGCTCTCCTTACGTCAGTATACATCACATGAGCTGTGACGCTGGCTTTGCAACATCTTGCGTGTCTTTAGGCTCGCCGCGACCAACACTTACCATGCACTGTCCACAAAACATGGAGGCGCCGGGGCTTGAACCCGGGACCTTTCACATGCAAAGCGAACGCTCTACCAACTGAGCTACGCCCCCAAGGGCAACAAAGCTGCGCTGTTTTCCATTCTTTGCTACTCTGATGTGCACGGACCTGATGGTTGGTTGGTTTGTAGGGGTGAAGGGACCAGTGTACAAAGGCGCGGTCAAGTTCATATACACAAGAGTTCCAAGTAGTTTCGATGCTCTGGTATTACGACTACAAATTACGTCTGTATTTAACGTCTTAAATTGAAAGGACAGTCGACTGATGACCACAGCAGTTGAGTCCCATAGTGCTCAGAGCCATTTTTTGAAAGGACAGTCACAAACCTTGTCGACAATCACACCGCGCCTGAGGTAACAAGCACATCTGAAGCCCAATTGTGCACTCGACTGTTCATGCCAACTCACTGCCTCGCACTTTACTACTGTGTACCACTCTTGTCGTCCAACTGCAAAACACTGGGCCACAACACGTTTCCGCGTCTCCATTGCACTGCGCAAACTACGAAACGCTCCCCAAACATGGCACTCACCCATGCAGACGACTTTTCCGACCTTCCACGACGCTCACGCAACGCTCACGCTAGTGAAAGCCTTATTTAGAGCTTGACGTCGCGCCCAAGCGAGTGAGCACATTTCGCCTACGGCTTAGGCCGCCCACCTAGTGTGGCTGCTCGGTGTCTGCAGGCAGCGAGGGGCTGCAAGCTTCCCGTGTTCGCGCCTGTGTCACCTCTGCTTGCTTGTCAGAGACAGAGTATCGCAAAACATACAACTCACTCCATGAATTGATTGCTACGGCATCTGTCATCAGCAGTCACAACTAGCAACACCAGTAGCAGCCGACTGCACGTAAAGAATGGGAATGTGCAGTGGGATTTTTGTGAACTCGGCGCAAGGCAGATCTTTCCGACATAGGTTTGAGAATCTTAAGGGCAGACTTGTACTGTTTCTAAATTCAGTGTAGCGGTGGGAGGAGGGTGCTTCCTGCGCGTAACATCACGCTTGCCAGTTGTGGCTGCTAATCGTTCGCTCGTATCTGCCTTGACACATTCGCTGGCTGTGAATTATCCCACTTGCGTGGCAGTGTGCGCATGTAGGTGTGTTAAAAATTCTGGAGGCGCTGGGTATCGATCCCAGTACCTCTCGCATGCTAAGCGAGCGCTCTACCATCTGAGCTACGCCCCCTGATGACAAATAGTGCTACATACAACCATATCAATATCACAGACCCCTTGCACTCCCATTATTCCGCAGACAAACACTATTCTCAATGTGTCCGTGAGGGTGTCTTTCAGGTTTCCTGCATTCTGTATCGAATCGTAGTTGGCCAAAATTAAAGTGGCGCGCACAACGTCGAAAATAGCGTTCGGCCACCGCTCTGAGTAAGACGAACGTGTTGTCCACTCTCTAGACTTCTTTGAGGTTAGGCCGTTATACCTAAGACAGATTTGCACTCGATGACACCTCGACAACAGCCGGTCCTCACATTTACGTCTTGCTCTCCTTACGTCAGTATACATCACATGAGCTGTGACGCTGGCTTTGCAACATCTTGCGTGTCTTTAGGCTCGCCGCGACCAACACTTACCATGCACTGTCCACAAAACATGGAGGCGCCGGGGCTTGAACCCGGGACCTTTCACATGCAAAGCGAACGCTCTACCAACTGAGCTACGCCCCCAAGGGCAACAAAGCTGCGCTGTTTTCCATTCTTTGCTACTCTGATGTGCACGGACCTGATGGTTGGTTGGTTTGTAGGGGTGAAGGGACCAGTGTACAAAGGCGCGGTCAAGTTCATATACACAAGAGTTCCAAGTAGTTTCGATGCTCTGGTATTACGACTACAAATTACGTCTGTATTTAACGTCTTAAATTGAAAGGACAGTCGACTGATGACCACAGCAGTTGAGTCCCATAGTGCTCAGAGCCATTTTTTGAAAGGACAGTCACAAACCTTGTCGACAATCACACCGCGCCTGAGGTAACAAGCACATCTGAAGCCCAATTGTGCACTCGACTGTTCATGCCAACTCACTGCCTCGCACTTTACTACTGTGTACCACTCTTGTCGTCCAACTGCAAAACACTGGGCCACAACACGTTTCCGCGTCTCCATTGCACTGCGCAAACTACGAAACGCTCCCCAAACATGGCACTCACCCATGCAGACGACTTTTCCGACCTTCCACGACGCTCACGCAACGCTCACGCTAGTGAAAGCCTTATTTAGAGCTTGACGTCGCGCCCAAGCGAGTGAGCACATTTCGCCTACGGCTTAGGCCGCCCACCTAGTGTGGCTGCTCGGTGTCTGCAGGCAGCGAGGGGCTGCAAGCTTCCCGTGTTCGCGCCTGTGTCACCTCTGCTTGCTTGTCAGAGACAGAGTATCGCAAAACATACAACTCACTCCATGAATTGATTGCTACGGCATCTGTCATCAGCAGTCACAACTAGCAACACCAGTAGCAGCCGACTGCACGTAAAGAATGGGAATGTGCAGTGGGATTTTTGTGAACTCGGCGCAAGGCAGATCTTTCCGACATAGGTTTGAGAATCTTAAGGGCAGACTTGTACTGTTTCTAAATTCAGTGTAGCGGTGGGAGGAGGGTGCTTCCTGCGCGTAACATCACGCTTGCCAGTTGTGACTGCTAATCGTTCGCTCGTATCTGCCTTGACACATTCGCTGGCTGTGAATTATCCCACTTGCGTGGCAGTGTGCGCATGTAGGTGTGTTAAAAATTCTGGAGGCGCTGGGTATCGATCCCAGTACCTCTCGCATGCTAAGCGAGCGCTCTACCATCTGAGCTACGCCCCCTGATGACAAATAGTGCTACATACAACCATATCAATATCACAGACCCCTTGCACTCCCATTATTCCGCAGACAAACACTATTCTCAATGTGTCCGTGAGGGTGTCTTTCAGGTTTCCTGCATTCTGTATCGAATCGTAGTTGGCCAAAATTAAAGTGGCGCGCACAACGTCGAAAATAGCGTTCGGCCACCGCTCTGAGTAAGACGAACGTGTTGTCCACTCTCTAGACTTCTTTGAGGTTAGGCCGTTATACCTAAGACAGATTTGCACTCGATGACACCTCGACAACAGCCGGTCCTCACATTTACGTCTTGCTCTCCTTACGTCAGTATACATCACATGAGCTGTGACGCTGGCTTTGCAACATCTTGCGTGTCTTTAGGCTCGCCGCGACCAACACTTACCATGCACTGTCCACAAAACATGGAGGCGCCGGGGCTTGAACCCGGGACCTTTCACATGCAAAGCGAACGCTCTACCAACTGAGCTACGCCCCCAAGGGCAACAAAGCTGCGCTGTTTTCCATTCTTTGCTACTCTGATGTGCACGGACCTGATGGTTGGTTGGTTTGTAGGGGTGAAGGGACCAGTGTACAAAGGCGCGGTCAAGTTCATATACACAAGAGTTCCAAGTAGTTTCGATGCTCTGGTATTACGACTACAAATTACGTCTGTATTTAACGTCTTAAATTGAAAGGACAGTCGACTGATGACCACAGCAGTTGAGTCCCATAGTGCTCAGAGCCATTTTTTGAAAGGACAGTCACAAACCTTGTCGACAATCACACCGCGCCTGAGGTAACAAGCACATCTGAAGCCCAATTGTGCACTCGACTGTTCATGCCAACTCACTGCCTCGCACTTTACTACTGTGTACCACTCTTGTCGTCCAACTGCAAAACACTGGGCCACAACACGTTTCCGCGTCTCCATTGCACTGCGCAAACTACGAAACGCTCCCCAAACATGGCACTCACCCATGCAGACGACTTTTCCGACCTTCCACGACGCTCACGCAACGCTCACGCTAGTGAAAGCCTTATTTAGAGCTTGACGTCGCGCCCAAGCGAGTGAGCACATTTCGCCTACGGCTTAGGCCGCCCACCTAGTGTGGCTGCTCGGTGTCTGCAGGCAGCGAGGGGCTGCAAGCTTCCCGTGTTCGCGCCTGTGTCACCTCTGCTTGCTTGTCAGAGACAGAGTATCGCAAAACATACAACTCACTCCATGAATTGATTGCTACGGCATCTGTCATCAGCAGTCACAACTAGCAACACCAGTAGCAGCCGACTGCACGTAAAGAATGGGAATGTGCAGTGGGATTTTTGTGGACTCGGCGCAAGGCAGATCTTTCCGACATAGGTTTGAGAATCTTAAGGGCAGACTTGTACTGTTTCTAAATTCAGTGTAGCGGTGGGAGGAGGGTGCTTCCTGCGCGTAACATCACGCTTGCCAGTTGTGGCTGCTAATCGTTCGCTCGTATCTGCCTTGACACATTCGCTGGCTGTGAATTATCCCACTTGCGTGGCAGTGTGCGCATGTAGGTGTGTTAAAAATTCTGGAGGCGCTGGGTATCGATCCCAGTACCTCTCGCATGCTAAGCGAGCGCTCTACCATCTGAGCTACGCCCCCTGATGACAAATAGTGCTACATACAACCATATCAATATCACAGACCCCTTGCACTCCCATTATTCCGCAGACAAACACTATTCTCAATGTGTCCGTGAGGGTGTCTTTCAGGTTTCCTGCATTCTGTATCGAATCGTAGTTGGCCAAAATTAAAGTGGCGCGCACAACGTCGAAAATAGCGTTCGGCCACCGCTCTGAGTAAGACGAACGTGTTGTCCACTCTCTAGACTTCTTTGAGGTTAGGCCGTTATACCTAAGACAGATTTGCACTCGATGACACCTCGACAACAGCCGGTCCTCACATTTACGTCTTGCTCTCCTTACGTCAGTATACATCACATGAGCTGTGACGCTGGCTTTGCAACATCTTGCGTGTCTTTAGGCTCGCCGCGACCAACACTTACCATGCACTGTCCACAAAACATGGAGGCGCCGGGGCTTGAACCCGGGACCTTTCACATACAAAGCGAACGCTCTACCAACTGAGCTACGCCCCCAAGGGCAACAAAGCTGCGCTGTTTTCCATTCTTTGCTACTCTGATGTGCACGGACCTGATGGTTGGTTGGTTTGTAGGGGTGAAGGGACCAGTGTACAAAGGCGCGGTCAAGTTCATATACACAAGAGTTCCAAGTAGTTTCGATGCTCTGGTATTACGACTACAAATTACGTCTGTATTTAACGTCTTAAATTGAAAGGACAGTCGACTGATGACCACAGCAGTTGAGTCCCATAGTGCTCAGAGCCATTTTTTGAAAGGACAGTCACAAACCTTGTCGACAATCACACCGCGCCTGAGGTAACAAGCACATCTGAAGCCCAATTGTGCACTCGACTGTTCATGCCAACTCACTGCCTCGCACTTTACTACTGTGTACCACTCTTGTCGTCCAACTGCAAAACACTGGGCCACAACACGTTTCCGCGTCTCCATTGCACTGCGCAAACTACGAAACGCTCCCCAAACATGGCACTCACCCATGCAGACGACTTTTCCGACCTTCCACGACGCTCACGCAACGCTCACGCTAGTGAAAGCCTTATTTAGAGCTTGACGTCGCGCCCAAGCGAGTGAGCACATTTCGCCTACGGCTTAGGCCGCCCACCTAGTGTGGCTGCTCGGTGTCTGCAGGCAGCGAGGGGCTGCAAGCTTCCCGTGTTCGCGCCTGTGTCACCTCTGCTTGCTTGTCAGAGACAGAGTATCGCAAAACATACAACTCACTCCATGAATTGATTGCTACGGCATCTGTCATCAGCAGTCACAACTAGCAACACCAGTAGCAGCCGACTGCACGTAAAGAATGGGAATGTGCAGTGGGATTTTTGTGAACTCGGCGCAAGGCAGATCTTTCCGACATAGGTTTGAGAATCTTAAGGGCAGACTTGTACTGTTTCTAAATTCAGTGTAGCGGTGGGAGGAGGGTGCTTCCTGCGCGTAACATCACGCTTGCCAGTTGTGGCTGCTAATCGTTCGCTCGTATCTGCCTTGACACATTCGCTGGCTGTGAATTATCCCACTTGCGTGGCAGTGTGCGCATGTAGGTGTGTTAAAAATTCTGGAGGCGCTGGGTATCGATCCCAGTACCTCTCGCATGCTAAGCGAGCGCTCTACCATCTGAGCTACGCCCCCTGATGACAAATAGTGCTACATACAACCATATCAATATCACAGACCCCTTGCACTCCCATTATTCCGCAGACAAACACTATTCTCAATGTGTCCGTGAGGGTGTCTTTCAGGTTTCCTGCATTCTGTATCGAATCGTAGTTGGCCAAAATTAAAGTGGCGCGCACAACGTCGAAAATAGCGTTCGGCCACCGCTCTGAGTAAGACGAACGTGTTGTCCACTCTCTAGACTTCTTTGAGGTTAGGCCGTTATACCTAAGACAGATTTGCACTCGATGACACCTCGACAACAGCCGGTCCTCACATTTACGTCTTGCTCTCCTTACGTCAGTATACATCACATGAGCTGTGACGCTGGCTTTGCAACATCTTGCGTGTCTTTAGGCTCGCCGCGACCAACACTTACCATGCACTGTCCACAAAACATGGAGGCGCCGGGGCTTGAACCCGGGACCTTTCACATGCAAAGCGAACGCTCTACCAACTGAGCTACGCCCCCAAGGGCAACAAAGCTGCGCTGTTTTCCATTCTTTGCTACTCTGATGTGCACGGACCTGATGGTTGGTTGGTTTGTAGGGGTGAAGGGACCAGTGTACAAAGGCGCGGTCAAGTTCATATACACAAGAGTTCCAAGTAGTTTCGATGCTCTGGTATTACGACTACAAATTACGTCTGTATTTAACGTCTTAAATTGAAAGGACAGTCGACTGATGACCACAGCAGTTGAGTCCCATAGTGCTCAGAGCCATTTTTTGAAAGGACAGTCACAAACCTTGTCGACAATCACACCGCGCCTGAGGTAACAAGCACATCTGAAGCCCAATTGTGCACTCGACTGTTCATGCCAACTCACTGCCTCGCACTTTACTACTGTGTACCACTCTTGTCGTCCAACTGCAAAACACTGGGCCACAACACGTTTCCGCGTCTCCATTGCACTGCGCAAACTACGAAACGCTCCCCAAACATGGCACTCACCCATGCAGACGACTTTTCCGACCTTCCACGACGCTCACGCAACGCTCACGCTAGTGAAAGCCTTATTTAGAGCTTGACGTCGCGCCCAAGCGAGTGAGCACATTTCGCCTACGGCTTAGGCCGCCCACCTAGTGTGGCTGCTCGGTGTCTGCAGGCAGCGAGGGGCTGCAAGCTTCCCGTGTTCGCGCCTGTGTCACCTCTGCTTGCTTGTCAGAGACAGAGTATCGCAAAACATACAACTCACTCCATGAATTGATTGCTACGGCATCTGTCATCAGCAGTCACAACTAGCAACACCAGTAGCAGCCGACTGCACGTAAAGAATGGGAATGTGCAGTGGGATTTTTGTGAACTCGGCGCAAGGCAGATCTTTCCGACATAGGTTTGAGAATCTTAAGGGCAGACTTGTACTGTTTCTAAATTCAGTGTAGCGGTGGGAGGAGGGTGCTTCCTGCGCGTAACATCACGCTTGCCAGTTGTGACTGCTAATCGTTCGCTCGTATCTGCCTTGACACATTCGCTGGCTGTGAATTATCCCACTTGCGTGGCAGTGTGCGCATGTAGGTGTGTTAAAAATTCTGGAGGCGCTGGGTATCGATCCCAGTACCTCTCGCATGCTAAGCGAGCGCTCTACCATCTGAGCTACGCCCCCTGATGACAAATAGTGCTACATACAACCATATCAATATCACAGACCCCTTGCACTCCCATTATTCCGCAGACAAACACTATTCTCAATGTGTCCGTGAGGGTGTCTTTCAGGTTTCCTGCATTCTGTATCGAATCGTAGTTGGCCAAAATTAAAGTGGCGCGCACAACGTCGAAAATAGCGTTCGGCCACCGCTCTGAGTAAGACGAACGTGTTGTCCACTCTCTAGACTTCTTTGAGGTTAGGCCGTTATACCTAAGACAGATTTGCACTCGATGACACCTCGACAACAGCCGGTCCTCACATTTACGTCTTGCTCTCCTTACGTCAGTATACATCACATGAGCTGTGACGCTGGCTTTGCAACATCTTGCGTGTCTTTAGGCTCGCCGCGACCAACACTTACCATGCACTGTCCACAAAACATGGAGGCGCCGGGGCTTGAACCCGGGACCTTTCACATGCAAAGCGAACGCTCTACCAACTGAGCTACGCCCCCAAGGGCAACAAAGCTGCGCTGTTTTCCATTCTTTGCTACTCTGATGTGCACGGACCTGATGGTTGGTTGGTTTGTAGGGGTGAAGGGACCAGTGTACAAAGGCGCGGTCAAGTTCATATACACAAGAGTTCCAAGTAGTTTCGATGCTCTGGTATTACGACTACAAATTACGTCTGTATTTAACGTCTTAAATTGAAAGGACAGTCGACTGATGACCACAGCAGTTGAGTCCCATAGTGCTCAGAGCCATTTTTTGAAAGGACAGTCACAAACCTTGTCGACAATCACACCGCGCCTGAGGTAACAAGCACATCTGAAGCCCAATTGTGCACTCGACTGTTCATGCCAACTCACTGCCTCGCACTTTACTACTGTGTACCACTCTTGTCGTCCAACTGCAAAACACTGGGCCACAACACGTTTCCGCGTCTCCATTGCACTGCGCAAACTACGAAACGCTCCCCAAACATGGCACTCACCCATGCAGACGACTTTTCCGACCTTCCACGACGCTCACGCAACGCTCACGCTAGTGAAAGCCTTATTTAGAGCTTGACGTCGCGCCCAAGCGAGTGAGCACATTTCGCCTACGGCTTAGGCCGCCCACCTAGTGTGGCTGCTCGGTGTCTGCAGGCAGCGAGGGGCTGCAAGCTTCCCGTGTTCGCGCCTGTGTCACCTCTGCTTGCTTGTCAGAGACAGAGTATCGCAAAACATACAACTCACTCCATGAATTGATTGCTACGGCATCTGTCATCAGCAGTCACAACTAGCAACACCAGTAGCAGCCGACTGCACGTAAAGAATGGGAATGTGCAGTGGGATTTTTGTGGACTCGGCGCAAGGCAGATCTTTCCGACATAGGTTTGAGAATCTTAAGGGCAGACTTGTACTGTTTCTAAATTCAGTGTAGCGGTGGGAGGAGGGTGCTTCCTGCGCGTAACATCACGCTTGCCAGTTGTGGCTGCTAATCGTTCGCTCGTATCTGCCTTGACACATTCGCTGGCTGTGAATTATCCCACTTGCGTGGCAGTGTGCGCATGTAGGTGTGTTAAAAATTCTGGAGGCGCTGGGTATCGATCCCAGTACCTCTCGCATGCTAAGCGAGCGCTCTACCATCTGAGCTACGCCCCCTGATGACAAATAGTGCTACATACAACCATATCAATATCACAGACCCCTTGCACTCCCATTATTCCGCAGACAAACACTATTCTCAATGTGTCCGTGAGGGTGTCTTTCAGGTTTCCTGCATTCTGTATCGAATCGTAGTTGGCCAAAATTAAAGTGGCGCGCACAACGTCGAAAATAGCGTTCGGCCACCGCTCTGAGTAAGACGAACGTGTTGTCCACTCTCTAGACTTCTTTGAGGTTAGGCCGTTATACCTAAGACAGATTTGCACTCGATGACACCTCGACAACAGCCGGTCCTCACATTTACGTCTTGCTCTCCTTACGTCAGTATACATCACATGAGCTGTGACGCTGGCTTTGCAACATCTTGCGTGTCTTTAGGCTCGCCGCGACCAACACTTACCATGCACTGTCCACAAAACATGGAGGCGCCGGGGCTTGAACCCGGGACCTTTCACATACAAAGCGAACGCTCTACCAACTGAGCTACGCCCCCAAGGGCAACAAAGCTGCGCTGTTTTCCATTCTTTGCTACTCTGATGTGCACGGACCTGATGGTTGGTTGGTTTGTAGGGGTGAAGGGACCAGTGTACAAAGGCGCGGTCAAGTTCATATACACAAGAGTTCCAAGTAGTTTCGATGCTCTGGTATTACGACTACAAATTACGTCTGTATTTAACGTCTTAAATTGAAAGGACAGTCGACTGATGACCACAGCAGTTGAGTCCCATAGTGCTCAGAGCCATTTTTTGAAAGGACAGTCACAAACCTTGTCGACAATCACACCGCGCCTGAGGTAACAAGCACATCTGAAGCCCAATTGTGCACTCGACTGTTCATGCCAACTCACTGCCTCGCACTTTACTACTGTGTACCACTCTTGTCGTCCAACTGCAAAACACTGGGCCACAACACGTTTCCGCGTCTCCATTGCACTGCGCAAACTACGAAACGCTCCCCAAACATGGCACTCACCCATGCAGACGACTTTTCCGACTTTCCACGACGCTCACGCAACGCTCACGCTAGTGAAAGCCTTATTTAGAGCTTGACGTCGCGCCCAAGCGAGTGAGCACATTTCGCCTACGGCTTAGGCCGCCCACCTAGTGTGGCTGCTCGGTGTCTGCAGGCAGCGAGGGGCTGCAAGCTTCCCGTGTTCGCGCCTGTGTCACCTCTGCTTGCTTGTCAGAGACAGAGTATCGCAAAACATACAACTCACTCCATGAATTGATTGCTACGGCATCTGTCATCAGCAGTCACAACTAGCAACACCAGTAGCAGCCGACTGCACGTAAAGAATGGGAATGTGCAGTGGGATTTTTGTGAACTCGGCGCAAGGCAGATCTTTCCGACATAGGTTTGAGAATCTTAAGGGCAGACTTGTACTGTTTCTAAATTCAGTGTAGCGGTGGGAGGAGGGTGCTTCCTGCGCGTAACATCACGCTTGCCAGTTGTGGCTGCTAATCGTTCGCTCGTATCTGCCTTGACACATTCGCTGGCTGTGAATTATCCCACTTGCGTGGCAGTGTGCGCATGTAGGTGTGTTAAAAATTCTGGAGGCGCTGGGTATCGATCCCAGTACCTCTCGCATGCTAAGCGAGCGCTCTACCATCTGAGCTACGCCCCCTGATGACAAATAGTGCTACATACAACCATATCAATATCACAGACCCCTTGCACTCCCATTATTCCGCAGACAAACACTATTCTCAATGTGTCCGTGAGGGTGTCTTTCAGGTTTCCTGCATTCTGTATCGAATCGTAGTTGGCCAAAATTAAAGTGGCGCGCACAACGTCGAAAATAGCGTTCGGCCACCGCTCTGAGTAAGACGAACGTGTTGTCCACTCTCTAGACTTCTTTGAGGTTAGGCCGTTATACCTAAGACAGATTTGCACTCGATGACACCTCGACAACAGCCGGTCCTCACATTTACGTCTTGCTCTCCTTACGTCAGTATACATCACATGAGCTGTGACGCTGGCTTTGCAACATCTTGCGTGTCTTTAGGCTCGCCGCGACCAACACTTACCATGCACTGTCCACAAAACATGGAGGCGCCGGGGCTTGAACCCGGGACCTTTCACATGCAAAGCGAACGCTCTACCAACTGAGCTACGCCCCCAAGGGCAACAAAGCTGCGCTGTTTTCCATTCTTTGCTACTCTGATGTGCACGGACCTGATGGTTGGTTGGTTTGTAGGGGTGAAGGGACCAGTGTACAAAGGCGCGGTCAAGTTCATATACACAAGAGTTCCAAGTAGTTTCGATGCTCTGGTATTACGACTACAAATTACGTCTGTATTTAACGTCTTAAATTGAAAGGACAGTCGACTGATGACCACAGCAGTTGAGTCCCATAGTGCTCAGAGCCATTTTTTGAAAGGACAGTCACAAACCTTGTCGACAATCACACCGCGCCTGAGGTAACAAGCACATCTGAAGCCCAATTGTGCACTCGACTGTTCATGCCAACTCACTGCCTCGCACTTTACTACTGTGTACCACTCTTGTCGTCCAACTGCAAAACACTGGGCCACAACACGTTTCCGCGTCTCCATTGCACTGCGCAAACTACGAAACGCTCCCCAAACATGGCACTCACCCATGCAGACGACTTTTCCGACCTTCCACGACGCTCACGCAACGCTCACGCTAGTGAAAGCCTTATTTAGAGCTTGACGTCGCGCCCAAGCGAGTGAGCACATTTCGCCTACGGCTTAGGCCGCCCACCTAGTGTGGCTGCTCGGTGTCTGCAGGCAGCGAGGGGCTGCAAGCTTCCCGTGTTCGCGCCTGTGTCACCTCTGCTTGCTTGTCAGAGACAGAGTATCGCAAAACATACAACTCACTCCATGAATTGATTGCTACGGCATCTGTCATCAGCAGTCACAACTAGCAACACCAGTAGCAGCCGACTGCACGTAAAGAATGGGAATGTGCAGTGGGATTTTTGTGAACTCGGCGCAAGGCAGATCTTTCCGACATAGGTTTGAGAATCTTAAGGGCAGACTTGTACTGTTTCTAAATTCAGTGTAGCGGTGGGAGGAGGGTGCTTCCTGCGCGTAACATCACGCTTGCCAGTTGTGGCTGCTAATCGTTCGCTCGTATCTGCCTTGACACATTCGCTGGCTGTGAATTATCCCACTTGCGTGGCAGTGTGCGCATGTAGGTGTGTTAAAAATTCTGGAGGCGCTGGGTATCGATCCCAGTACCTCTCGCATGCTAAGCGAGCGCTCTACCATCTGAGCTACGCCCCCTGATGACAAATAGTGCTACATACAACCATATCAATATCACAGACCCCTTGCACTCCCATTATTCCGCAGACAAACACTATTCTCAATGTGTCCGTGAGGGTGTCTTTCAGGTTTCCTGCATTCTGTATCGAATCGTAGTTGGCCAAAATTAAAGTGGCGCGCACAACGTCGAAAATAGCGTTCGGCCACCGCTCTGAGTAAGACGAACGTGTTGTCCACTCTCTAGACTTCTTTGAGGTTAGGCCGTTATACCTAAGACAGATTTGCACTCGATGACACCTCGACAACAGCCGGTCCTCACATTTACGTCTTGCTCTCCTTACGTCAGTATACATCACATGAGCTGTGACGCTGGCTTTGCAACATCTTGCGTGTCTTTAGGCTCGCCGCGACCAACACTTACCATGCACTGTCCACAAAACATGGAGGCGCCGGGGCTTGAACCCGGGACCTTTCACATGCAAAGCGAACGCTCTACCAACTGAGCTACGCCCCCAAGGGCAACAAAGCTGCGCTGTTTTCCATTCTTTGCTACTCTGATGTGCACGGACCTGATGGTTGGTTGGTTTGTAGGGGTGAAGGGACCAGTGTACAAAGGCGCGGTCAAGTTCATATACACAAGAGTTCCAAGTAGTTTCGATGCTCTGGTATTACGACTACAAATTACGTCTGTATTTAACGTCTTAAATTGAAAGGACAGTCGACTGATGACCACAGCAGTTGAGTCCCATAGTGCTCAGAGCCATTTTTTGAAAGGACAGTCACAAACCTTGTCGACAATCACACCGCGCCTGAGGTAACAAGCACATCTGAAGCCCAATTGTGCACTCGACTGTTCATGCCAACTCACTGCCTCGCACTTTACTACTGTGTACCACTCTTGTCGTCCAACTGCAAAACACTGGGCCACAACACGTTTCCGCGTCTCCATTGCACTGCGCAAACTACGAAACGCTCCCCAAACATGGCACTCACCCATGCAGACGACTTTTCCGACCTTCCACGACGCTCACGCAACGCTCACGCTAGTGAAAGCCTTATTTAGAGCTTGACGTCGCGCCCAAGCGAGTGAGCACATTTCGCCTACGGCTTAGGCCGCCCACCTAGTGTGGCTGCTCGGTGTCTGCAGGCAGCGAGGGGCTGCAAGCTTCCCGTGTTCGCGCCTGTGTCACCTCTGCTTGCTTGTCAGAGACAGAGTATCGCAAAACATACAACTCACTCCATGAATTGATTGCTACGGCATCTGTCATCAGCAGTCACAACTAGCAACACCAGTAGCAGCCGACTGCACGTAAAGAATGGGAATGTGCAGTGGGATTTTTGTGAACTCGGCGCAAGGCAGATCTTTCCGACATAGGTTTGAGAATCTTAAGGGCAGACTTGTACTGTTTCTAAATTCAGTGTAGCGGTGGGAGGAGGGTGCTTCCTGCGCGTAACATCACGCTTGCCAGTTGTGGCTGCTAATCGTTCGCTCGTATCTGCCTTGACACATTCGCTGGCTGTGAATTATCCCACTTGCGTGGCAGTGTGCGCATGTAGGTGTGTTAAAAATTCTGGAGGCGCTGGGTATCGATCCCAGTACCTCTCGCATGCTAAGCGAGCGCTCTACCATCTGAGCTACGCCCCCTGATGACAAATAGTGCTACATACAACCATATCAATATCACAGACCCCTTGCACTCCCATTATTCCGCAGACAAACACTATTCTCAATGTGTCCGTGAGGGTGTCTTTCAGGTTTCCTGCATTCTGTATCGAATCGTAGTTGGCCAAAATTAAAGTGGCGCGCACAACGTCGAAAATAGCGTTCGGCCACCGCTCTGAGTAAGACGAACGTGTTGTCCACTCTCTAGACTTCTTTGAGGTTAGGCCGTTATACCTAAGACAGATTTGCACTCGATGACACCTCGACAACAGCCGGTCCTCACATTTACGTCTTGCTCTCCTTACGTCAGTATACATCACATGAGCTGTGACGCTGGCTTTGCAACATCTTGCGTGTCTTTAGGCTCGCCGCGACCAACACTTACCATGCACTGTCCACAAAACATGGAGGCGCCGGGGCTTGAACCCGGGACCTTTCACATGCAAAGCGAACGCTCTACCAACTGAGCTACGCCCCCAAGCGCAACAAAGCTGCGCTGTTTTCCATTCTTTGCTACTCTGATGTGCACGGACCTGATGGTTGGTTGGTTTGTAGGGGTGAAGGGACCAGTGTACAAAGGCGCGGTCAAGTTCATATACACAAGAGTTCCAAGTAGTTTCGATGCTCTGGTATTACGACTACAAATTACGTCTGTATTTAACGTCTTAAATTGAAAGGACAGTCGACTGATGACCACAGCAGTTGAGTCCCACAGTGCTCAGAGCCATTTTTTGAAAGGACAGTCACAAACCTTGTCGACAATCACACCGCGCCTGAGGTAACAAGCACATCTGAAGCCCAATTGTGCACTCGACTGTTCATGCCAACTCACTGCCTCGCACTTTACTACTGTGTACCACTCTTGTCGTCCAACTGCAAAACACTGGGCCACAACACGTTTCCGCGTCTCCATTGCACTGCGCAAACTACGAAACGCTCCCCAAACATGGCACTCACCCATGCAGACGACTTTTCCGACCTTCCACGACGCTCACGCAACGCTCACGCTAGTGAAAGCCTTATTTAGAGCTTGACGTCGCGCCCAAGCGAGTGAGCACATTTCGCCTACGGCTTAGGCCGCCCACCTAGTGTGGCTGCTCGGTGTCTGCAGGCAGCGAGGGGCTGCAAGCTTCCCGTGTTCGCGCCTGTGTCACCTCTGCTTGCTTGTCAGAGACAGAGTATCGCAAAACATACAACTCACTCCATGAATTGATTGCTACGGCATCTGTCATCAGCAGTCACAACTAGCAACACCAGTAGCAGCCGACTGCACGTAAAGAATGGGAATGTGCAGTGGGATTTTTGTGAACTCGGCGCAAGGCAGATCTTTCCGACATAGGTTTGAGAATCTTAAGGGCAGACTTGTACTGTTTCTAAATTCAGTGTAGCGGTGGGAGGAGGGTGCTTCCTGCGCGTAACATCACGCTTGCCAGTTGTGGCTGCTAATCGTTCGCTCGTATCTGCCTTGACACATTCGCTGGCTGTGAATTATCCCACTTGCGTGGCAGTGTGCGCATGTAGGTGTGTTAAAAATTCTGGAGGCGCTGGGTATCGATCCCAGTACCTCTCGCATGCTAAGCGAGCGCTCTACCATCTGAGCTACGCCCCCTGATGACAAATAGTGCTACATACAACCATATCAATATCACAGACCCCTTGCACTCCCATTATTCCGCAGACAAACACTATTCTCAATGTGTCCGTGAGGGTGTCTTTCAGGTTTCCTGCATTCTGTATCGAATCGTAGTTGGCCAAAATTAAAGTGGCGCGCACAACGTCGAAAATAGCGTTCGGCCACCGCTCTGAGTAAGACGAACGTGTTGTCCACTCTCTAGACTTCTTTGAGGTTAGGCCGTTATACCTAAGACAGATTTGCACTCGATGACACCTCGACAACAGCCGGTCCTCACATTTACGTCTTGCTCTCCTTACGTCAGTATACATCACATGAGCTGTGACGCTGGCTTTGCAACATCTTGCGTGTCTTTAGGCTCGCCGCGACCAACACTTACCATGCACTGTCCACAAAACATGGAGGCGCCGGGGCTTGAACCCGGGACCTTTCACATGCAAAGCGAACGCTCTACCAACTGAGCTACGCCCCCAAGCGCAACAAAGCTGCGCTGTTTTCCATTCTTTGCTACTCTGATGTGCACGGACCTGATGGTTGGTTGGTTTGTAGGGGTGAAGGGACCAGTGTACAAAGGCGCGGTCAAGTTCATATACACAAGAGTTCCAAGTAGTTTCGATGCTCTGGTATTACGACTACAAATTACGTCTGTATTTAACGTCTTAAATTGAAAGGACAGTCGACTGATGACCACAGCAGTTGAGTCCCATAGTGCTCAGAGCCATTTTTTGAAAGGACAGTCACAAACCTTGTCGACAATCACACCGCGCCTGAGGTAACAAGCACATCTGAAGCCCAATTGTGCACTCGACTGTTCATGCCAACTCACTGCCTCGCACTTTACTACTGTGTACCACTCTTGTCGTCCAACTGCAAAACACTGGGCCACAACACGTTTCCGCGTCTCCATTGCACTGCGCAAACTACGAAACGCTCCCCAAACATGGCACTCACCCATGCAGACGACTTTTCCGACCTTCCA
Organism: Schistocerca nitens; assembly: GCF_023898315.1. Classification (NCBI taxonomy): domain Eukaryota; kingdom Metazoa; phylum Arthropoda; class Insecta; order Orthoptera; family Acrididae; genus Schistocerca; species Schistocerca nitens. Next base: position 132,172,133 of record NC_064623.1, read on the forward strand.
CGACGCTCACGCAACGCTCACGCTAGTGAAAGCCTTATTTAGAGCTTGACGTCGCGCCCAAGCGAGTGAGCACATTTCGCCTACGGCTTAGGCCGCCCACCTAGTGTGGCTGCTCGGTGTCTGCAGGCAGCGAGGGGCTGCAAGCTTCCCGTGTTCGCGCCTGTGTCACCTCTGCTTGCTTGTCAGAGACAGAGTATCGCAAAACATACAACTCACTCCATGAATTGATTGCTACGGCATCTGTCATCAGCAGTCACAACTAGCAACACCAGTAGCAGCCGACTGCACGTAAAGAATGGGAATGTGCAGTGGGATTTTTGTGAACTCGGCGCAAGGCAGATCTTTCCGACATAGGTTTGAGAATCTTAAGGGCAGACTTGTACTGTTTCTAAATTCAGTGTAGCGGTGGGAGGAGGGTGCTTCCTGCGCGTAACATCACGCTTGCCAGTTGTGGCTGCTAATCGTTCGCTCGTATCTGCCTTGACACATTCGCTGGCTGTGAATTATCCCACTTGCGTGGCAGTGTGCGCATGTAGGTGTGTTAAAAATTCTGGAGGCGCTGGGTATCGATCCCAGTACCTCTCGCATGCTAAGCGAGCGCTCTACCATCTGAGCTACGCCCCCTGATGACAAATAGTACTACATACAACCATATCAATATCACAGACCCCTTGCACTCCCATTATTCCGCAGACAAACACTATTCTCAATGTGTCCGTGAGGGTGTCTTTCAGGTTTCCTGCATTCTGTATCGAATCGTAGTTGGCCAAAATTAAAGTGGCGCGCACAACGTCGAAAATAGCGTTCGGCCACCGCTCTGAGTAAGACGAACGTGTTGTCCACTCTCTAGACTTCTTTGAGGTTAGGCCGTTATACCTAAGACAGATTTGCACTCGATGACACCTCGACAACAGCCGGTCCTCACATTTACGTCTTGCTCTCCTTACGTCAGTATACATCACATGAGCTGTGACGCTGGCTTTGCAACATCTTGCGTGTCTTTAGGCTCGCCGCGACCAACACTTACCATGCACTGTCCACAAAACATGGAGGCGCCGGGGCTTGAACCCGGGACCTTTCACATGCAAAGCGAACGCTCTACCAACTGAGCTACGCCCCCAAGGGCAACAAAGCTGCGCTGTTTTCCATTCTTTGCTACTCTGATGTGCACGGACCTGATGGTTGGTTGGTTTGTAGGGGTGAAGGGACCAGTGTACAAAGGCGCGGTCAAGTTCATATACACAAGAGTTCCAAGTAGTTTCGATGCTCTGGTATTACGACTACAAATTACATCTGTATTTAACGTCTTAAATTGAAAGGACAGTCGACTGATGACCACAGCAGTTGAGTCCCATAGTGCTCAGAGCCATTTTTTGAAAGGACAGTCACAAACCTTGTCGACAATCACACCGCGCCTGAGGTAACAAGCACATCTGAAGCCCAATTGTGCACTCGACTGTTCATGCCAACTCACTGCCTCGCACTTTACTACTGTGTACCACTCTTGTCGTCCAACTGCAAAACACTGGGCCACAACACGTTTCCGCGTCTCCATTGCACTGCGCAAACTACGAAACGCTCCCCAAACATGGCACTCACCCATGCAGACGACTTTTCCGACCTTCCACGACGCTCACGCAACGCTCACGCTAGTGAAAGCCTTATTTAGAGCTTGACGTCGCGCCCAAGCGAGTGAGCACATTTCGCCTACGGCTTAGGCCGCCCACCTAGTGTGGCTGCTCGGTGTCTGCAGGCAGCGAGGGGCTGCAAGCTTCCCGTGTTCGCGCCTGTGTCACCTCTGCTTGCTTGTCAGAGACAGAGTATCGCAAAACATACAACTCACTCCATGAATTGATTGCTACGGCATCTGTCATCAGCAGTCACAACTAGCAACACCAGTAGCAGCCGACTGCACGTAAAGAATGGGAATGTGCAGTGGGATTTTTGTGAACTCGGCGCAAGGCAGATCTTTCCGACATAGGTTTGAGAATCTTAAGGGCAGACTTGTACTGTTTCTAAATTCAGTGTAGCGGTGGGAGGAGGGTGCTTCCTGCGCGTAACATCACGCTTGCCAGTTGTGACTGCTAATCGTTCGCTCGTATCTGCCTTGACACATTCGCTGGCTGTGAATTATCCCACTTGCGTGGCAGTGTGCGCATGTAGGTGTGTTAAAAATTCTGGAGGCGCTGGGTATCGATCCCAGTACCTCTCGCATGCTAAGCGAGCGCTCTACCATCTGAGCTATGCCCCCTGATGACAAATAGTGCTACATACAACCATATCAATATCACAGACCCCTTGCACTCCCATTATTCCGCAGACAAACACTATTCTCAATGTGTCCGTGAGGGTGTCTTTCAGGTTTCCTGCATTCTGTATCGAATCGTAGTTGGCCAAAATTAAAGTGGCGCGCACAACGTCGAAAATAGCGTTCGGCCACCGCTCTGAGTAAGACGAACGTGTTGTCCACTCTCTAGACTTCTTTGAGGTTAGGCCGTTATACCTAAGACAGATTTGCACTCGATGACACCTCGACAACAGCCGGTCCTCACATTTACGTCTTGCTCTCCTTACGTCAGTATACATCACATGAGCTGTGACGCTGGCTTTGCAACATCTTGCGTGTCTTTAGGCTCGCCGCGACCAACACTTACCATGCACTGTCCACAAAACATGGAGGCGCCGGGGCTTGAACCCGGGACCTTTCACATGCAAAGCGAACGCTCTACCAACTGAGCTACGCCCCCAAGCGCAACAAAGCTGCGCTGTTTTCCATTCTTTGCTACTCTGATGTGCACGGACCTGATGGTTGGTTGGTTTGTAGGGGTGAAGGGACCAGTGTACAAAGGCGCGGTCAAGTTCATATACACAAGAGTTCCAAGTAGTTTCGATGCTCTGGTATTACGACTACAAATTACGTCTGTATTTAACGTCTTAAATTGAAAGGACAGTCGACTGATGACCACAGCAGTTGAGTCCCATAGTGCTCAGAGCCATTTTTTGAAAGGACAGTCACAAACCTTGTCGACAATCACACCGCGCCTGAGGTAACAAGCACATCTGAAGCCCAATTGTGCACTCGACTGTTCATGCCAACTCACTGCCTCGCACTTTACTACTGTGTACCACTCTTGTCGTCCAACTGCAAAACACTGGGCCACAACACGTTTCCGCGTCTCCATTGCACTGCGCAAACTACGAAACGCTCCCCAAACATGGCACTCACCCATGCAGACGACTTTTCCGACCTTCCACGACGCTCACGCAACGCTCACGCTAGTGAAAGCCTTATTTAGAGCTTGACGTCGCGCCCAAGCGAGTGAGCACATTTCGCCTACGGCTTAGGCCGCCCACCTAGTGTGGCTGCTCGGTGTCTGCAGGCAGCGAGGGGCTGCAAGCTTCCCGTGTTCGCGCCTGTGTCACCTCTGCTTGCTTGTCAGAGACAGAGTATCGCAAAACATACAACTCACTCCATGAATTGATTGCTACGGCATCTGTCATCAGCAGTCACAACTAGCAACACCAGTAGCAGCCGACTGCACGTAAAGAATGGGAATGTGCAGTGGGATTTTTGTGAACTCGGCGCAAGGCAGATCTTTCCGACATAGGTTTGAGAATCTTAAGGGCAGACTTGTACTGTTTCTAAATTCAGTGTAGCGGTGGGAGGAGGGTGCTTCCTGCGCGTAACATCACGCTTGCCAGTTGTGGCTGCTAATCGTTCGCTCGTATCTGCCTTGACACATTCGCTGGCTGTGAATTATCCCACTTGCGTGGCAGTGTGCGCATGTAGGTGTGTTAAAAATTCTGGAGGCGCTGGGTATCGATCCCAGTACCTCTCGCATGCTAAGCGAGCGCTCTACCATCTGAGCTACGCCCCCTGATGACAAATAGTGCTACATACAACCATATCAATATCACAGACCCCTTGCACTCCCATTATTCCGCAGACAAACACTATTCTCAATGTGTCCGTGAGGGTGTCTTTCAGGTTTCCTGCATTCTGTATCGAATCGTAGTTGGCCAAAATTAAAGTGGCGCGCACAACGTCGAAAATAGCGTTCGGCCACCGCTCTGAGTAAGACGAACGTGTTGTCCACTCTCTAGACTTCTTTGAGGTTAGGCCGTTATACCTAAGACAGATTTGCACTCGATGACACCTCGACAACAGCCGGTCCTCACATTTACGTCTTGCTCTCCTTACGTCAGTATACATCACATGAGCTGTGACGCTGGCTTTGCAACATCTTGCGTGTCTTTAGGCTCGCCGCGACCAACACTTACCATGCACTGTCCACAAAACATGGAGGCGCCGGGGCTTGAACCCGGGACCTTTCACATGCAAAGCGAACGCTCTACCAACTGAGCTACGCCCCCAAGGGCAACAAAGCTGCGCTGTTTTCCATTCTTTGCTACTCTGATGTGCACGGACCTGATGGTTGGTTGGTTTGTAGGGGTGAAGGGACCAGTGTACAAAGGCGCGGTCAAGTTCATATACACAAGAGTTCCAAGTAGTTTCGATGCTCTGGTATTACGACTACAAATTACGTCTGTATTTAACGTCTTAAATTGAAAGGACAGTCGACTGATGACCACAGCAGTTGAGTCCCATAGTGCTCAGAGCCATTTTTTGAAAGGACAGTCACAAACCTTGTCGACAATCACACCGCGCCTGAGGTAACAAGCACATCTGAAGCCCAATTGTGCACTCGACTGTTCATGCCAACTCACTGCCTCGCACTTTACTACTGTGTACCACTCTTGTCGTCCAACTGCAAAACACTGGGCCACAACACGTTTCCGCGTCTCCATTGCACTGCGCAAACTACGAAACGCTCCCCAAACATGGCACTCACCCATGCAGACGACTTTTCCGACCTTCCACGACGCTCACGCAACGCTCACGCTAGTGAAAGCCTTATTTAGAGCTTGACGTCGCGCCCAAGCGAGTGAGCACATTTCGCCTACGGCTTAGGCCGCCCACCTAGTGTGGCTGCTCGGTGTCTGCAGGCAGCGAGGGGCTGCAAGCTTCCCGTGTTCGCGCCTGTGTCACCTCTGCTTGCTTGTCAGAGACAGAGTATCGCAAAACATACAACTCACTCCATGAATTGATTGCTACGGCATCTGTCATCAGCAGTCACAACTAGCAACACCAGTAGCAGCCGACTGCACGTAAAGAATGGGAATGTGCAGTGGGATTTTTGTGAACTCGGCGCAAGGCAGATCTTTCCGACATAGGTTTGAGAATCTTAAGGGCAGACTTGTACTGTTTCTAAATTCAGTGTAGCGGTGGGAGGAGGGTGCTTCCTGCGCGTAACATCACGCTTGCCAGTTGTGGCTGCTAATCGTTCGCTCGTATCTGCCTTGACACATTCGCTGGCTGTGAATTATCCCACTTGCGTGGCAGTGTGCGCATGTAGGTGTGTTAAAAATTCTGGAGGCGCTGGGTATCGATCCCAGTACCTCTCGCATGCTAAGCGAGCGCTCTACCATCTGAGCTACGCCCCCTGATGACAAATAGTGCTACATACAACCATATCAATATCACAGACCCCTTGCACTCCCATTATTCCGCAGACAAACACTATTCTCAATGTGTCCGTGAGGGTGTCTTTCAGGTTTCCTGCATTCTGTATCGAATCGTAGTTGGCCAAAATTAAAGTGGCGCGCACAACGTCGAAAATAGCGTTCGGCCACCGCTCTGAGTAAGACGAACGTGTTGTCCACTCTCTAGACTTCTTTGAGGTTAGGCCGTTATACCTAAGACAGATTTGCACTCGATGACACCTCGACAACAGCCGGTCCTCACATTTACGTCTTGCTCTCCTTACGTCAGTATACATCACATGAGCTGTGACGCTGGCTTTGCAACATCTTGCGTGTCTTTAGGCTCGCCGCGACCAACACTTACCATGCACTGTCCACAAAACATGGAGGCGCCGGGGCTTGAACCCGGGACCTTTCACATGCAAAGCGAACGCTCTACCAACTGAGCTACGCCCCCAAGGGCAACAAAGCTGCGCTGTTTTCCATTCTTTGCTACTCTGATGTGCACGGACCTGATGGTTGGTTGGTTTGTAGGGGTGAAGGGACCAGTGTACAAAGGCGCGGTCAAGTTCATATACACAAGAGTTCCAAGTAGTTTCGATGCTCTGGTATTACGACTACAAATTACGTCTGTATTTAACGTCTTAAATTGAAAGGACAGTCGACTGATGACCACAGCAGTTGAGTCCCATAGTGCTCAGAGCCATTTTTTGAAAGGACAGTCACAAACCTTGTCGACAATCACACCGCGCCTGAGGTAACAAGCACATCTGAAGCCCAATTGTGCACTCGACTGTTCATGCCAACTCACTGCCTCGCACTTTACTACTGTGTACCACTCTTGTCGTCCAACTGCAAAACACTGGGCCACAACACGTTTCCGCGTCTCCATTGCACTGCGCAAACTACGAAACGCTCCCCAAACATGGCACTCACCCATGCAGACGACTTTTCCGACCTTCCACGACGCTCACGCAACGCTCACGCTAGTGAAAGCCTTATTTAGAGCTTGACGTCGCGCCCAAGCGAGTGAGCACATTTCGCCTACGGCTTAGGCCGCCCACCTAGTGTGGCTGCTCGGTGTCTGCAGGCAGCGAGGGGCTGCAAGCTTCCCGTGTTCGCGCCTGTGTCACCTCTGCTTGCTTGTCAGAGACAGAGTATCGCAAAACATACAACTCACTCCATGAATTGATTGCTACGGCATCTGTCATCAGCAGTCACAACTAGCAACACCAGTAGCAGCCGACTGCACGTAAAGAATGGGAATGTGCAGTGGGATTTTTGTGAACTCGGCGCAAGGCAGATCTTTCCGACATAGGTTTGAGAATCTTAAGGGCAGACTTGTACTGTTTCTAAATTCAGTGTAGCGGTGGGAGGAGGGTGCTTCCTGCGCGTAACATCACGCTTGCCAGTTGTGACTGCTAATCGTTCGCTCGTATCTGCCTTGACACATTCGCTGGCTGTGAATTATCCCACTTGCGTGGCAGTGTGCGCATGTAGGTGTGTTAAAAATTCTGGAGGCGCTGGGTATCGATCCCAGTACCTCTCGCATGCTAAGCGAGCGCTCTACCATCTGAGCTACGCCCCCTGATGACAAATAGTGCTACATACAACCATATCAATATCACAGACCCCTTGCACTCCCATTATTCCGCAGACAAACACTATTCTCAATGTGTCCGTGAGGGTGTCTTTCAGGTTTCCTGCATTCTGTATCGAATCGTAGTTGGCCAAAATTAAAGTGGCGCGCACAACGTCGAAAATAGCGTTCGGCCACCGCTCTGAGTAAGACGAACGTGTTGTCCACTCTCTAGACTTCTTTGAGGTTAGGCCGTTATACCTAAGACAGATTTGCACTCGATGACACCTCGACAACAGCCGGTCCTCACATTTACGTCTTGCTCTCCTTACGTCAGTATACATCACATGAGCTGTGACGCTGGCTTTGCAACATCTTGCGTGTCTTTAGGCTCGCCGCGACCAACACTTACCATGCACTGTCCACAAAACATGGAGGCGCCGGGGCTTGAACCCGGGACCTTTCACATGCAAAGCGAACGCTCTACCAACTGAGCTACGCCCCCAAGGGCAACAAAGCTGCGCTGTTTTCCATTCTTTGCTACTCTGATGTGCACGGACCTGATGGTTGGTTGGTTTGTAGGGGTGAAGGGACCAGTGTACAAAGGCGCGGTCAAGTTCATATACACAAGAGTTCCAAGTAGTTTCGATGCTCTGGTATTACGACTACAAATTACGTCTGTATTTAACGTCTTAAATTGAAAGGACAGTCGACTGATGACCACAGCAGTTGAGTCCCATAGTGCTCAGAGCCATTTTTTGAAAGGACAGTCACAAACCTTGTCGACAATCACACCGCGCCTGAGGTAACAAGCACATCTGAAGCCCAATTGTGCACTCGACTGTTCATGCCAACTCACTGCCTCGCACTTTACTACTGTGTACCACTCTTGTCGTCCAACTGCAAAACACTGGGCCACAACACGTTTCCGCGTCTCCATTGCACTGCGCAAACTACGAAACGCTCCCCAAACATGGCACTCACCCATGCAGACGACTTTTCCGACCTTCCACGACGCTCACGCAACGCTCACGCTAGTGAAAGCCTTATTTAGAGCTTGACGTCGCGCCCAAGCGAGTGAGCACATTTCGCCTACGGCTTAGGCCGCCCACCTAGTGTGGCTGCTCGGTGTCTGCAGGCAGCGAGGGGCTGCAAGCTTCCCGTGTTCGCGCCTGTGTCACCTCTGCTTGCTTGTCAGAGACAGAGTATCGCAAAACATACAACTCACTCCATGAATTGATTGCTACGGCATCTGTCATCAGCAGTCACAACTAGCAACACCAGTAGCAGCCGACTGCACGTAAAGAATGGGAATGTGCAGTGGGATTTTTGTGAACTCGGCGCAAGGCAGATCTTTCCGACATAGGTTTGAGAATCTTAAGGGCAGACTTGTACTGTTTCTAAATTCAGTGTAGCGGTGGGAGGAGGGTGCTTCCTGCGCGTAACATCACGCTTGCCAGTTGTGACTGCTAATCGTTCGCTCGTATCTGCCTTGACACATTCGCTGGCTGTGAATTATCCCACTTGCGTGGCAGTGTGCGCATGTAGGTGTGTTAAAAATTCTGGAGGCGCTGGGTATCGATCCCAGTACCTCTCGCATGCTAAGCGAGCGCTCTACCATCTGAGCTACGCCCCCTGATGACAAATAGTGCTACATACAACCATATCAATATCACAGACCCCTTGCACTCCCATTATTCCGCAGACAAACACTATTCTCAATGTGTCCGTGAGGGTGTCTTTCAGGTTTCCTGCATTCTGTATCGAATCGTAGTTGGCCAAAATTAAAGTGGCGCGCACAACGTCGAAAATAGCGTTCGGCCACCGCTCTGAGTAAGACGAACGTGTTGTCCACTCTCTAGACTTCTTTGAGGTTAGGCCGTTATACCTAAGACAGATTTGCACTCGATGACACCTCGACAACAGCCGGTCCTCACATTTACGTCTTGCTCTCCTTACGTCAGTATACATCACATGAGCTGTGACGCTGGCTTTGCAACATCTTGCGTGTCTTTAGGCTCGCCGCGACCAACACTTACCATGCACTGTCCACAAAACATGGAGGCGCCGGGGCTTGAACCCGGGACCTTTCACATGCAAAGCGAACGCTCTACCAACTGAGCTACGCCCCCAAGGGCAACAAAGCTGCGCTGTTTTCCATTCTTTGCTACTCTGATGTGCACGGACCTGATGGTTGGTTGGTTTGTAGGGGTGAAGGGACCAGTGTACAAAGGCGCGGTCAAGTTCATATACACAAGAGTTCCAAGTAGTTTCGATGCTCTGGTATTACGACTACAAATTACGTCTGTATTTAACGTCTTAAATTGAAAGGACAGTCGACTGATGACCACAGCAGTTGAGTCCCATAGTGCTCAGAGCCATTTTTTGAAAGGACAGTCACAAACCTTGTCGACAATCACACCGCGCCTGAGGTAACAAGCACATCTGAAGCCCAATTGTGCACTCGACTGTTCATGCCAACTCACTGCCTCGCACTTTACTACTGTGTACCACTCTTGTCGTCCAACTGCAAAACACTGGGCCACAACACGTTTCCGCGTCTCCATTGCACTGCGCAAACTACGAAACGCTCCCCAAACATGGCACTCACCCATGCAGACGACTTTTCCGACCTTCCACGACGCTCACGCAACGCTCACGCTAGTGAAAGCCTTATTTAGAGCTTGACGTCGCGCCCAAGCGAGTGAGCACATTTCGCCTACGGCTTAGGCCGCCCACCTAGTGTGGCTGCTCGGTGTCTGCAGGCAGCGAGGGGCTGCAAGCTTCCCGTGTTCGCGCCTGTGTCACCTCTGCTTGCTTGTCAGAGACAGAGTATCGCAAAACATACAACTCACTCCATGAATTGATTGCTACGGCATCTGTCATCAGCAGTCACAACTAGCAACACCAGTAGCAGCCGACTGCACGTAAAGAATGGGAATGTGCAGTGGGATTTTTGTGAACTCGGCGCAAGGCAGATCTTTCCGACATAGGTTTGAGAATCTTAAGGGCAGACTTGTACTGTTTCTAAATTCAGTGTAGCGGTGGGAGGAGGGTGCTTCCTGCGCGTAACATCACGCTTGCCAGTTGTGGCTGCTAATCGTTCGCTCGTATCTGCCTTGACACATTCGCTGGCTGTGAATTATCCCACTTGCGTGGCAGTGTGCGCATGTAGGTGTGTTAAAAATTCTGGAGGCGCTGGGTATCGATCCCAGTACCTCTCGCATGCTAAGCGAGCGCTCTACCATCTGAGCTACGCCCCCTGATGACAAATAGTGCTACATACAACCATATCAATATCACAGACCCCTTGCACTCCCATTATTCCGCAGACAAACACTATTCTCAATGTGTCCGTGAGGGTGTCTTTCAGGTTTCCTGCATTCTGTATCGAATCGTAGTTGGCCAAAATTAAAGTGGCGCGCACAACGTCGAAAATAGCGTTCGGCCACCGCTCTGAGTAAGACGAACGTGTTGTCCACTCTCTAGACTTCTTTGAGGTTAGGCCGTTATACCTAAGACAGATTTGCACTCGATGACACCTCGACAACAGCCGGTCCTCACATTTACGTCTTGCTCTCCTTACGTCAGTATACATCACATGAGCTGTGACGCTGGCTTTGCAACATCTTGCGTGTCTTTAGGCTCGCCGCGACCAACACTTACCATGCACTGTCCACAAAACATGGAGGCGCCGGGGCTTGAACCCGGGACCTTTCACATGCAAAGCGAACGCTCTACCAACACCAGTAGCAGCCGACTGCACGTAAAGAATGGGAATGTGCAGTGGGATTTTTGTGAACTCGGCGCAAGGCAGATCTTTCCGACATAGGTTTGAGAATCTTAAGGGCAGACTTGTACTGTTTCTAAATTCAGTGTAGCGGTGGGAGGAGGGTGCTTCCTGCGCGTAACATCACGCTTGCCAGTTGTGACTGCTAATCGTTCGCTCGTATCTGCCTTGACACATTCGCTGGCTGTGAATTATCCCACTTGCGTGGCAGTGTGCGCATGTAGGTGTGTTAAAAATTCTGGAGGCGCTGGGTATCGATCCCAGTACCTCTCGCATGCTAAGCGAGCGCTCTACCATCTGAGCTACGCCCCCTGATGACAAATAGTGCTACATACAACCATATCAATATCACAGACCCCTTGCACTCCCATTATTCCGCAGACAAACACTATTCTCAATGTGTCCGTGAGGGTGTCTTTCAGGTTTCCTGCATTCTGTATCGAATCGTAGTTGGCCAAAATTAAAGTGGCGCGCACAACGTCGAAAATAGCGTTCGGCCACCGCTCTGAGTAAGACGAACGTGTTGTCCACTCTCTAGACTTCTTTGAGGTTAGGCCGTTATACCTAAGACAGATTTGCACTCGATGACACCTCGACAACAGCCGGTCCTCACATTTACGTCTTGCTCTCCTTACGTCAGTATACATCACATGAGCTGTGACGCTGGCTTTGCAACATCTTGCGTTTCATATCAGCGCACACTCCGCTGCAGAGTGAAAATCTCATTCTGGAAACATCCCCCAGGCTGTGGCTAAGCCATGTCTCCGCAATATCCTTTCTTTCAGGAGTGCTAGTTCTGCAAGGTTCGCAGGAGAGCTTCTGTAAAGTTTGGAAGGTAGGAGACGAGGTACTGGCAGAAGTAAAGCTGTGAGTACCGGTCGTGAGTCGTGCTTCGGTAGCTCAGTGGTAGAGCACTTGCCCGCGAAAGGCAAAGGTCCCGAGTTCGAGTCTCGGTCGGGCACACAGTTTTAATCTGCCAGGAAGTTTCATATCAGCGCACACTCCGCTGCAGAGTGAAAATCTCATTCTGGAAACATCCCCCAGGCTGTGGCTAAGCCATGTCTCCGCAATATCCTTTCTTTCAGGAGTGCTAGTTCTGCAAGGTTCGCAGGAGAGCTTCTGTAAAGTTTGGAAGGTAGGAGACGAGGTACTGGCAGAAGTAAAGCTGTGAGTACCGGTCGTGAGTCGTGCTTCGGTAGCTCAGTGGTAGAGCACTTGCCCGCGAAAGGCAAAGGTCCCGAGTTCGAGTCTCGGTCGGGCACACAGTTTTAATCTGCCAGGAAGTTTCATATCAGCGCACACTCCGCTGCAGAGTGAAAATCTCATTCTGGAAACATCTTGCGTGTCTTTAGGCTCGCCGCGACCAACACTTACCATGCACTGTCCACAAAACATGGAGGCGCCGGGGCTTGAACCCGGGACCTTTCACATGCAAAGCGAACGCTCTACCAACTGAGCTACGCCCCCAAGCGCAACAAAGCTGCGCTGTTTTCCATTCTTTGCTACTCTGATGTGCACGGACCTGATGGTTGGTTGGTTTGTAGGGGTGAAGGGACCAGTGTACAAAGGCGCGGTCAAGTTCATATACACAAGAGTTCCAAGTAGTTTCGATGCTCTGGTATTACGACTACAAATTACGTCTGTATTTAACGTCTTAAATTGAAAGGACAGTCGACTGATGACCACAGCAGTTGAGTCCCATAGTGCTCAGAGCCATTTTTTGAAAGGACAGTCACAAACCTTGTCGACAATCACACCGCGCCTGAGGTAACAAGCACATCTGAAGCCCAATTGTGCACTCGACTGTTCATGCCAACTCACTGCCTCGCACTTTACTACTGTGTACCACTCTTGTCGTCCAACTGCAAAACACTGGGCCACAACACGTTTCCGCGTCTCCATTGCACTGCGCAAACTACGAAACGCTCCCCAAACATGGCACTCACCCATGCAGACGACTTTTCCGACCTTCCACGACGCTCACGCAACGCTCACGCTAGTGAAAGCCTTATTTAGAGCTTGACGTCGCGCCCAAGCGAGTGAGCACATTTCGCCTACGGCTTAGGCCGCCCACCTAGTGTGGCTGCTCGGTGTCTGCAGGCAGCGAGGGGCTGCAAGCTTCCCGTGTTCGCGCCTGTGTCACCTCTGCATGCTTGTCAGAGACAGAGTATCGCAAAACATACAACTCACTCCATGAATTGATTGCTACGGCATCTGTCATCAGCAGTCACAACTAGCAACACCAGTAGCAGCCGACTGCACGTAAAGAATGGGAATGTGCAGTGGGATTTTTGTGAACTCGGCGCAAGGCAGATCTTTCCGACATAGGTTTGAGAATCTTAAGGGCAGACTTGTACTGTTTCTAAATTCAGTGTAGCGGTGGGAGGAGGGTGCTTCCTGCGCGTAACATCACGCTTGCCAGTTGTGACTGCTAATCGTTCGCTCGTATCTGCCTTGACACATTCGCTGGCTGTGAATTATCCCACTTGCGTGGCAGTGTGCGCATGTAGGTGTGTTAAAAATTCTGGAGGCGCTGGGTATCGATCCCAGTACCTCTCGCATGCTAAGCGAGCGCTCTACTATCTGAGCTACGCCCCCTGATGACAAATAGTGCTACATACAACCATATCAATATCACAGACCCCTTGCACTCCCATTATTCCGCAGACAAACACTATTCTCAATGTGTCCGTGAGGGTGTCTTTCAGGTTTCCTGCATTCTGTATCGAATCGTAGTTGGCCAAAATTAAAGTGGCGCGCACAACGTCGAAAATAGCGTTCGGCCACCGCTCTGAGTAAGACGAACGTGTTGTCCACTCTCTAGACTTCTTTGAGGTTAGGCCGTTATACCTAAGACAGATTTGCACTCGATGACACCTCGACAACAGCCGGTCCTCACATTTACGTCTTGCTCTCCTTACGTCAGTATACATCACATGAGCTGTGACGCTGGCTTTGCAACATCTTGCGTGTCTTTAGGCTCGCCGCGACCAACACTTACCATGCACTGTCCACAAAACATGGAGGCGCCGGGGCTTGAACCCGGGACCTTTCACATGCAAAGCGAACGCTCTACCAACTGAGCTACGCCCCCAAGCGCAACAAAGCTGCGCTGTTTTCCATTCTTTGCTACTCTGATGTGCACGGACCTGATGGTTGGTTGGTTTGTAGGGGTGAAGGGACCAGTGTACAAAGGCGCGGTCAAGTTCATATACACAAGAGTTCCAAGTAGTTTCGATGCTCTGGTATTACGACTACAAATTACGTCTGTATTTAACGTCTTAAATTGAAAGGACAGTCGACTGATGACCACAGCAGTTGAGTCCCATAGTGCTCAGAGCCATTTTTTGAAAGGACAGTCACAAACCTTGTCGACAATCACACCGCGCCTGAGGTAACAAGCACATCTGAAGCCCAATTGTGCACTCGACTGTTCATGCCAACTCACTGCCTCGCACTTTACTACTGTGTACCACTCTTGTAGTCCAACTGCAAAACACTGGGCCACAACACGTTTCCGCGTCTCCATTGCACTGCGCAAACTACGAAACGCTCCCCAAACATGGCACTCACCCATGCAGACGACTTTTCCGACCTTCCACGACGCTCACGCAACGCTCACGCTAGTGAAAGCCTTATTTAGAGCTTGACGTCGCGCCCAAGCGAGTGAGCACATTTCGCCTACGGCTTAGGCCGCCCACCTAGTGTGGCTGCTCGGTGTCTGCAGGCAGCGAGGGGCTGCAAGCTTCCCGTGTTCGCGCCTGTGTCACCTCTGCATGCTTGTCAGAGACAGAGTATCGCAAAACATACAACTCACTCCATGAATTGATTGCTACGGCATCTGTCATCAGCAGTCACAACTAGCAACACCAGTAGCAGCCGACTGCACGTAAAGAATGGGAATGTGCAGTGGGATTTTTGTGAACTCGGCGCAAGGCAGATCTTTCCGACATAGGTTTGAGAATCTTAAGGGCAGACTTGTACTGTTTCTAAATTCAGTGTAGCGGTGGGAGGAGGGTGCTTCCTGCGCGTAACATCACGCTTGCCAGTTGTGACTGCTAATCGTTCGCTCGTATCTGCCTTGACACATTCGCTGGCTGTGAATTATCCCACTTGCGTGGCAGTGTGCGCATGTAGGTGTGTTAAAAATTCTGGAGGCGCTGGGTATCGATCCCAGTACCTCTCGCATGCTAAGCGAGCGCTCTACTATCTGAGCTACGCCCCCTGATGACAAATAGTGCTACATACAACCATATCAATATCACAGACCCCTTGCACTCCCATTATTCCGCAGACAAACACTATTCTCAATGTGTCCGTGAGGGTGTCTTTCAGGTTTCCTGCATTCTGTATCGAATCGTAGTTGGCCAAAATTAAAGTGGCGCGCACAACGTCGAAAATAGCGTTCGGCCACCGCTCTGAGTAAGACGAACGTGTTGTCCACTCTCTAGACTTCTTTGAGGTTAGGCCGTTATACCTAAGACAGATTTGCACTCGATGACACCTCGACAACAGCCGGTCCTCACATTTACGTCTTGCTCTCCTTACGTCAGTATACATCACATGAGCTGTGACGCTGGCTTTGCAACATCTTGCGTGTCTTTAGGCTCGCCGCGACCAACACTTACCATGCACTGTCCACAAAACATGGAGGCGCCGGGGCTTGAACCCGGGACCTTTCACATGCAAAGCGAACGCTCTACCAACTGAGCTACGCCCCCAAGCGCAACAAAGCTGCGCTGTTTTCCATTCTTTGCTACTCTGATGTGCACGGACCTGATGGTTGGTTGGTTTGTAGGGGTGAAGGGACCAGTGTACAAAGGCGCGGTCAAGTTCATATACACAAGAGTTCCAAGTAGTTTCGATGCTCTGGTATTACGACTACAAATTACGTCTGTATTTAACGTCTTAAATTGAAAGGACAGTCGACTGATGACCACAGCAGTTGAGTCCCATAGTGCTCAGAGCCATTTTTTGAAAGGACAGTCACAAACCTTGTCGACAATCACACCGCGCCTGAGGTAACAAGCACATCTGAAGCCCAATTGTGCACTCGACTGTTCATGCCAACTCACTGCCTCGCACTTTACTACTGTGTACCACTCTTGTAGTCCAACTGCAAAACACTGGGCCACAACACGTTTCCGCGTCTCCATTGCACTGCGCAAACTACGAAACGCTCCCCAAACATGGCACTCACCCATGCAGACGACTTTTCCGACCTTCCACGACGCTCACGCAACGCTCACGCTAGTGAAAGCCTTATTTAGAGCTTGACGTCGCGCCCAAGCGAGTGAGCACATTTCGCCTACGGCTTAGGCCGCCCACCTAGTGTGGCTGCTCGGTGTCTGCAGGCAGCGAGGGGCTGCAAGCTTCCCGTGTTCGCGCCTGTGTCACCTCTGCTTGCTTGTCAGAGACAGAGTATCGCAAAACATACAACTCACTCCATGAATTGATTGCTACGGCATCTGTCATCAGCAGTCACAACTAGCAACACCAGTAGCAGCCGACTGCACGTAAAGAATGGGAATGTGCAGTGGGATTTTTGTGAACTCGGCGCAAGGCAGATCTTTCCGACATAGGTTTGAGAATCTTAAGGGCAGACTTGTACTGTTTCTAAATTCAGTGTAGCGGTGGGAGGAGGGTGCTTCCTGCGCGTAACATCACGCTTGCCAGTTGTGACTGCTAATCGTTCGCTCGTATCTGCCTTGACACATTCGCTGGCTGTGAATTATCCCACTTGCGTGGCAGTGTGCGCATGTAGGTGTGTTAAAAATTCTGGAGGCGCTGGGTATCGATCCCAGTACCTCTCGCATGCTAAGCGAGCGCTCTACCATCTGAGCTACGCCCCCTGATGACAAATAGTGCTACATACAACCATATCAATATCACAGACCCCTTGCACTCCCATTATTCCGCAGACAAACACTATTCTGAATGTGTCCGTGAGGGTGTCTTTCAGGTTTCCTGCATTCTGTATCGAATCGTAGTTGGCCAAAATTAAAGTGGCGCGCACAACGTCGAAAATAGCGTTCGGCCACCGCTCTGAGTAAGACGAACGTGTTGTCCACTCTCTAGACTTCTTTGAGGTTAGGCCGTTATACCTAAGACAGATTTGCACTCGATGACACCTCGACAACAGCCGGTCCTCACATTTACGTCTTGCTCTCCTTACGTCAGTATACATCACATGAGCTGTGACGCTGGCTTTGCAACATCTTGCGTGTCTTTAGGCTCGCCGCGACCAACACTTACCATGCACTGTCCACAAAACATGGAGGCGCCGGGGCTTGAACCCGGGACCTTTCACATGCAAAGCGAACGCTCTACCAACTGAGCTACGCCCCCAAGCGCAACAAAGCTGCGCTGTTTTCCATTCTTTGCTACTCTGATGTGCACGGACCTGATGGTTGGTTGGTTTGTAGGGGTGAAGGGACCAGTGTACAAAGGCGCGGTCAAGTTCATATACACAAGAGTTCCAAGTAGTTTCGATGCTCTGGTATTACGACTACAAATTACGTCTGTATTTAACGTCTTAAATTGAAAGGACAGTCGACTGATGACCACAGCAGTTGAGTCCCATAGTGCTCAGAGCCATTTTTTGAAAGGACAGTCACAAACCTTGTCGACAATCACACCGCGCCTGAGGTAACAAGCACATCTGAAGCCCAATTGTGCACTCGACTGTTCATGCCAACTCACTGCCTCGCACTTTACTACTGTGTACCACTCTTGTCGTCCAACTGCAAAACACTGGGCCACAACACGTTTCCGCGTCTCCATTGCACTGCGCAAACTACGAAACGCTCCCCAAACATGGCACTCACCCATGCAGACGACTTTTCCGACCTTCCACGACGCTCACGCAACGCTCACGCTAGTGAGAGCCTTATTTAGAGCTTGACGTCGCGCCCAAGCGAGTGAGCACATTTCGCCTACGGCTTAGGCCGCCCACCTAGTGTGGCTGCTCGGTGTCTGCAGGCAGCGAGGGGCTGCAAGCTTCCCGTGTTCGCGCCTGTGTCACCTCTGCTTGCTTGTCAGAGACAGAGTATCGCAAAACATACAACTCACTCCATGAATTGATTGCTACGGCATCTGTCATCAGCAGTCACAACTAGCAACACCAGTAGCAGCCGACTGCACGTAAAGAATGGGAATGTGCAGTGGGATTTTTGTGAACTCGGCGCAAGGCAGATCTTTCCGACATAGGTTTGAGAATCTTAAGGGCAGACTTGTACTGTTTCTAAATTCAGTGTAGCGGTGGGAGGAGGGTGCTTCCTGCGCGTAACATCACGCTTGCCAGTTGTGACTGCTAATCGTTCGCTCGTATCTGCCTTGACACATTCGCTGGCTGTGAATTATCCCACTTGCGTGGCAGTGTGCGCATGTAGGTGTGTTAAAAATTCTGGAGGCGCTGGGTATCGATCCCAGTACCTCTCGCATGCTAAGCGAGCGCTCTACCATCTGAGCTACGCCCCCTGATGACAAATAGTGCTACATACAACCATATCAATATCACAGACCCCTTGCACTCCCATTATTCCGCAGACAAACACTATTCTCAATGTGTCCGTGAGGGTGTCTTTCAGGTTTCCTGCATTCTGTATCGAATCGTAGTTGGCCAAAATTAAAGTGGCGCGCACAACGTCGAAAATAGCGTTCGGCCACCGCTCTGAGTAAGACGAACGTGTTGTCCACTCTCTAGACTTCTTTGAGGTTAGGCCGTTATACCTAAGACAGATTTGCACTCGATGACACCTCGACAACAGCCGGTCCTCACATTTACGTCTTGCTCTCCTTACGTCAGTATACATCACATGAGCTGTGACGCTGGCTTTGCAACATCTTGCGTGTCTTTAGGCTCGCCGCGACCAACACTTACCATGCACTGTCCACAAAACATGGAGGCGCCGGGGCTTGAACCCGGGACCTTTCACATGCAAAGCGAACGCTCTACCAACTGAGCTACGCCCCCAAGCGCAACAAAGCTGCGCTGTTTTCCATTCTTTGCTACTCTGATGTGCACGGACCTGATGGTTGGTTGGTTTGTAGGGGTGAAGGGACCAGTGTACAAAGGCGCGGTCAAGTTCATATACACAAGAGTTCCAAGTAGTTTCGATGCTCTGGTATTACGACTACAAATTACGTCTGTATTTAACGTCTTAAATTGAAAGGACAGTCGACTGATGACCACAGCAGTTGAGTCCCATAGTGCTCAGAGCCATTTTTTGAAAGGACAGTCACAAACCTTGTCGACAATCACACCGCGCCTGAGGTAACAAGCACATCTGAAGCCCAATTGTGCACTCGACTGTTCATGCCAACTCACTGCCTCGCACTTTACTACTGTGTACCACTCTTGTAGTCCAACTGCAAAACACTGGGCCACAACACGTTTCCGCGTCTCCATTGCACTGCGCAAACTACGAAACGCTCCCCAAACATGGCACTCACCCATGCAGACGACTTTTCCGACCTTCCACGACGCTCACGCAACGCTCACGCTAGTGAAAGCCTTATTTAGAGCTTGACGTCGCGCCCAAGCGAGTGAGCACATTTCGCCTACGGCTTAGGCCGCCCACCTAGTGTGGCTGCTCGGTGTCTGCAGGCAGCGAGGGGCTGCAAGCTTCCCGTGTTCGCGCCTGTGTCACCTCTGCTTGCTTGTCAGAGACAGAGTATCGCAAAACATACAACTCACTCCATGAATTGATTGCTACGGCATCTGTCATCAGCAGTCACAACTAGCAACACCAGTAGCAGCCGACTGCACGTAAAGAATGGGAATGTGCAGTGGGATTTTTGTGAACTCGGCGCAAGGCAGATCTTTCCGACATAGGTTTGAGAATCTTAAGGGCAGACTTGTACTGTTTCTAAATTCAGTGTAGCGGTGGGAGGAGGGTGCTTCCTGCGCGTAACATCACGCTTGCCAGTTGTGACTGCTAATCGTTCGCTCGTATCTGCCTTGACACATTCGCTGGCTGTGAATTATCCCACTTGCGTGGCAGTGTGCGCATGTAGGTGTGTTAAAAATTCTGGAGGCGCTGGGTATCGATCCCAGTACCTCTCGCATGCTAAGCGAGCGCTCTACCATCTGAGCTACGCCCCCTGATGACAAATAGTGCTACATACAACCATATCAATATCACAGACCCCTTGCACTCCCATTATTCCGCAGACAAACACTATTCTCAATGTGTCCGTGAGGGTGTCTTTCAGGTTTCCTGCATTCTGTATCGAATCGTAGTTGGCCAAAATTAAAGTGGCGCGCACAACGTCGAAAATAGCGTTCGGCCACCGCTCTGAGTAAGACGAACGTGTTGTCCACTCTCTAGACTTCTTTGAGGTTAGGCCGTTATACCTAAGACAGATTTGCACTCGATGACACCTCGACAACAGCCGGTCCTCACATTTACGTCTTGCTCTCCTTACGTCAGTATACATCACATGAGCTGTGACGCTGGCTTTGCAACATCTTGCGTGTCTTTAGGCTCGCCGCGACCAACACTTACCATGCACTGTCCACAAAACATGGAGGCGCCGGGGCTTGAAACCGGGACCTTTCACATGCAAAGCGAACGCTCTACCAACTGAGCTACGCCCCCAAGCGCAACAAAGCTGCGCTGTTTTCCATTCTTTGCTACTCTGATGTGCACGGACCTGATGGTTGGTTGGTTTGTAGGGGTGAAGGGACCAGTGTACAAAGGCGCGGTCAAGTTCATATACACAAGAGTTCCAAGTAGTTTCGATGCTCTGGTATTACGACTACAAATTACGTCTGTATTTAACGTCTTAAATTGAAAGGACAGTCGACTGATGACCACAGCAGTTGAGTCCCATAGTGCTCAGAGCCATTTTTTGAAAGGACAGTCACAAACCTTGTCGACAATCACACCGCGCCTGAGGTAACAAGCACATCTGAAGCCCAATTGTGCACTCGACTGTTCATGCCAACTCACTGCCTCGCACTTTACTACTGTGTACCACTCTTGTCGTCCAACTGCAAAACACTGGGCCACAACACGTTTCCGCGTCTCCATTGCACTGCGCAAACTACG
The DNA here is from genome assembly GCF_023898315.1 of Schistocerca nitens. Classification (NCBI taxonomy): domain Eukaryota; kingdom Metazoa; phylum Arthropoda; class Insecta; order Orthoptera; family Acrididae; genus Schistocerca; species Schistocerca nitens. The sequence continues at coordinate 132,193,101 of NC_064623.1, forward strand.
AAACGCTCCCCAAACATGGCACTCACCCATGCAGACGACTTTTCCGACCTTCCACGACGCTCACGCAACGCTCACGCTAGTGAAAGCCTTATTTAGAGCTTGACGTCGCGCCCAAGCGAGTGAGCACATTTCGCCTACGGCTTAGGCCGCCCACCTAGTGTGGCTGCTCGGTGTCTGCAGGCAGCGAGGGGCTGCAAGCTTCCCGTGTTCGCGCCTGTGTCACCTCTGCTTGCTTGTCAGAGACAGAGTATCGCAAAACATACAACTCACTCCATGAATTGATTGCTACGGCATCTGTCATCAGCAGTCACAACTAGCAACACCAGTAGCAGCCGACTGCACGTAAAGAATGGGAATGTGCAGTGGGATTTTTGTGAACTCGGCGCAAGGCAGATCTTTCCGACATAGGTTTGAGAATCTTAAGGGCAGACTTGTACTGTTTCTAAATTCAGTGTAGCGGTGGGAGGAGGGTGCTTCCTGCGCGTAACATCACGCTTGCCAGTTGTGGCTGCTAATCGTTCGCTCGTATCTGCCTTGACACATTCGCTGGCTGTGAATTATCCCACTTGCGTGGCAGTGTGCGCATGTAGGTGTGTTAAAAATTCTGGAGGCGCTGGGTATCGATCCCAGTACCTCTCGCATGCTAAGCGAGCGCTCTACCATCTGAGCTACGCCCCCTGATGACAAATAGTGCTACATACAACCATATCAATATCACAGACCCCTTGCACTCCCATTATTCCGCAGACAAACACTATTCTCAATGTGTCCGTGAGGGTGTCTTTCAGGTTTCCTGCATTCTGTATCGAATCGTAGTTGGCCAAAATTAAAGTGGCGCGCACAACGTCGAAAATAGCGTTCGGCCACCGCTCTGAGTAAGACGAACGTGTTGTCCACTCTCTAGACTTCTTTGAGGTTAGGCCGTTATACCTAAGACAGATTTGCACTCGATGACACCTCGACAACAGCCGGTCCTCACATTTACGTCTTGCTCTCCTTACGTCAGTATACATCACATGAGCTGTGACGCTGGCTTTGCAACATCTTGCGTGTCTTTAGGCTCGCCGCGACCAACACTTACCATGCACTGTCCACAAAACATGGAGGCGCCGGGGCTTGAACCCGGGACCTTTCACATGCAAAGCGAACGCTCTACCAACTGAGCTACGCCCCCAAGCGCAACAAAGCTGCGCTGTTTTCCATTCTTTGCTACTCTGATGTGCACGGACCTGATGGTTGGTTGGTTTGTAGGGGTGAAGGGACCAGTGTACAAAGGCGCGGTCAAGTTCATATACACAAGAGTTCCAAGTAGTTTCGATGCTCTGGTATTACGACTACAAATTACGTCTGTATTTAACGTCTTAAATTGAAAGGACAGTCGACTGATGACCACAGCAGTTGAGTCCCATAGTGCTCAGAGCCATTTTTTGAAAGGACAGTCACAAACCTTGTCGACAATCACACCGCGCCTGAGGTAACAAGCACATCTGAAGCCCAATTGTGCACTCGACTGTTCATGCCAACTCACTGCCTCGCACTTTACTACTGTGTACCACTCTTGTCGTCCAACTGCAAAACACTGGGCCACAACACGTTTCCGCGTCTCCATTGCACTGCGCAAACTACGAAACGCTCCCCAAACATGGCACTCACCCATGCAGACGACTTTTCCGACTTTCCACGACGCTCACGCAACGCTCACGCTAGTGAAAGCCTTATTTAGAGCTTGACGTCGCGCCCAAGCGAGTGAGCACATTTCGCCTACGGCTTAGGCCGCCCACCTAGTGTGGCTGCTCGGTGTCTGCAGGCAGCGAGGGGCTGCAAGCTTCCCGTGTTCGCGCCTGTGTCACCTCTGCTTGCTTGTCAGAGACAGAGTATCGCAAAACATACAACTCACTCCATGAATTGATTGCTACGGCATCTGTCATCAGCAGTCACAACTAGCAACACCAGTAGCAGCCGACTGCACGTAAAGAATGGGAATGTGCAGTGGGATTTTTGTGAACTCGGCGCAAGGCAGATCTTTCCGACATAGGTTTGAGAATCTTAAGGGCAGACTTGTACTGTTTCTAAATTCAGTGTAGCGGTGGGAGGAGGGTGCTTCCTGCGCGTAACATCACGCTTGCCAGTTGTGACTGCTAATCGTTCGCTCGTATCTGCCTTGACACATTCGCTGGCTGTGAATTATCCCACTTGCGTGGCAGTGTGCGCATGTAGGTGTGTTAAAAATTCTGGAGGCGCTGGGTATCGATCCCAGTACCTCTCGCATGCTAAGCGAGCGCTCTACCATCTGAGCTACGCCCCCTGATGACAAATAGTGCTACATACAACCATATCAATATCACAGACCCCTTGCACTCCCATTATTCCGCAGACAAACACTATTCTCAATGTGTCCGTGAGGGTGTCTTTCAGGTTTCCTGCATTCTGTATCGAATCGTAGTTGGCCAAAATTAAAGTGGCGCGCACAACGTCGAAAATAGCGTTCGGCCACCGCTCTGAGTAAGACGAACGTGTTGTCCACTCTCTAGACTTCTTTGAGGTTAGGCCGTTATACCTAAGACAGATTTTCACTCGATGACACCTCGACAACAGCCGGTCCTCACATTTACGTCTTGCTCTCCTTACGTCAGTATACATCACATGAGCTGTGACGCTGGCTTTGCAACATCTTGCGTGTCTTTAGGCTCGCCGCGACCAACACTTACCATGCACTGTCCACAAAACATGGAGGCGCCGGGGCTTGAACCCGGGACCTTTCACATGCAAAGCGAACGCTCTACCAACTGAGCTACGCCCCCAAGCGCAACAAAGCTGCGCTGTTTTCCATTCTTTGCTACTCTGATGTGCACGGACCTGATGGTTGGTTGGTTTGTAGGGGTGAAGGGACCAGTGTACAAAGGCGCGGTCAAGTTCATATACACAAGAGTTCCAAGTAGTTTCGATGCTCTGGTATTACGACTACAAATTACGTCTGTATTTAACGTCTTAAATTGAAAGGACAGTCGACTGATGACCACAGCAGTTGAGTCCCATAGTGCTCAGAGCCATTTTTTGAAAGGACAGTCACAAACCTTGTCGACAATCACACCGCGCCTGAGGTAACAAGCACATCTGAAGCCCAATTGTGCACTCGACTGTTCATGCCAACTCACTGCCTCGCACTTTACTACTGTGTACCACTCTTGTCGTCCAACTGCAAAACACTGGGCCACAACACGTTTCCGCGTCTCCATTGCACTGCGCAAACTACGAAACGCTCCCCAAACATGGCACTCACCCATGCAGACGACTTTTCCGACCTTCCACGACGCTCACGCAACGCTCACGCTAGTGAAAGCCTTATTTAGAGCTTGACGTCGCGCCCAAGCGAGTGAGCACATTTCGCCTACGGCTTAGGCCGCCCACCTAGTGTGGCTGCTCGGTGTCTGCAGGCAGCGAGGGGCTGCAAGCTTCCCGTGTTCGCGCCTGTGTCACCTCTGCTTGCTTGTCAGAGACAGAGTATCGCAAAACATACAACTCACTCCATGAATTGATTGCTACGGCATCTGTCATCAGCAGTCACAACTAGCAACACCAGTAGCAGCCGACTGCACGTAAAGAATGGGAATGTGCAGTGGGATTTTTGTGAACTCGGCGCAAGGCAGATCTTTCCGACATAGGTTTGAGAATCTTAAGGGCAGACTTGTACTGTTTCTAAATTCAGTGTAGCGGTGGGAGGAGGGTGCTTCCTGCGCGTAACATCACGCTTGCCAGTTGTGACTGCTAATCGTTCGCTCGTATCTGCCTTGACACATTCGCTGGCTGTGAATTATCCCACTTGCGTGGCAGTGTGCGCATGTAGGTGTGTTAAAAATTCTGGAGGCGCTGGGTATCGATCCCAGTACCTCTCGCATGCTAAGCGAGCGCTCTACCATCTGAGCTACGCCCCCTGATGACAAATAGTGCTACATACAACCATATCAATATCACAGACCCCTTGCACTCCCATTATTCCGCAGACAAACACTATTCTCAATGTGTCCGTGAGGGTGTCTTTCAGGTTTCCTGCATTCTGTATCGAATCGTAGTTGGCCAAAATTAAAGTGGCGCGCACAACGTCGAAAATAGCGTTCGGCCACCGCTCTGAGTAAGACGAACGTGTTGTCCACTCTCTAGACTTCTTTGAGGTTAGGCCGTTATACCTAAGACAGATTTGCACTCGATGACACCTCGACAACAGCCGGTCCTCACATTTACGTCTTGCTCTCCTTACGTCAGTATACATCACATGAGCTGTGACGCTGGCTTTGCAACATCTTGCGTGTCTTTAGGCTCGCCGCGACCAACACTTACCATGCACTGTCCACAAAACATGGAGGCGCCGGGGCTTGAACCCGGGACCTTTCACATGCAAATCGAACGCTCTACCAACTGAGCTACGCCCCCAAGCGCAACAAAGCTGCGCTGTTTTCCATTCTTTGCTACTCTGATGTGCACGGACCTGATGGTTGGTTGGTTTGTAGGGGTGAAGGGACCAGTGTACAAAGGCGCGGTCAAGTTCATATACACAAGAGTTCCAAGTAGTTTCGATGCTCTGGTATTACGACTACAAATTACGTCTGTATTTAACGTCTTAAATTGAAAGGACAGTCGACTGATGACCACAGCAGTTGAGTCCCATAGTGCTCAGAGCCATTTTTTGAAAGGACAGTCACAAACCTTGTCGACAATCACACCGCGCCTGAGGTAACAAGCACATCTGAAGCCCAATTGTGCACTCGACTGTTCATGCCAACTCACTGCCTCGCACTTTACTACTGTGTACCACTCTTGTCGTCCAACTGCAAAACACTGGGCCACAACACGTTTCCGCGTCTCCATTGCACTGCGCAAACTACGAAACGCTCCCCAAACATGGCACTCACCCATGCAGACGACTTTTCCGACTTTCCACGACGCTCACGCTAGTGAAAGCCTTATTTAGAGCTTGACGTCGCGCCCAAGCGAGTGAGCACATTTCGCCTACGGCTTAGGCCGCCCACCTAGTGTGGCTGCTCGGTGTCTGCAGGCAGCGAGGGGCTGCAAGCTTCCCGTGTTCGCGCCTGTGTCACCTCTGCTTGCTTGTCAGAGACAGAGTATCGCAAAACATACAACTCACTCCATGAATTGATTGCTACGGCATCTGTCATCAGCAGTCACAACTAGCAACACCAGTAGCAGCCGACTGCACGTAAAGAATGGGAATGTGCAGTGGGATTTTTGTGAACTCGGCGCAAGGCAGATCTTTCCGACATAGGTTTGAGAATCTTAAGGGCAGACTTGTACTGTTTCTAAATTCAGTGTAGCGGTGGGAGGAGGGTGCTTCCTGCGCGTAACATCACGCTTGCCAGTTGTGACTGCTAATCGTTCGCTCGTATCTGCCTTGACACATTCGCTGGCTGTGAATTATCCCACTTGCGTGGCAGTGTGCGCATGTAGGTGTGTTAAAAATTCTGGAGGCGCTGGGTATCGATCCCAGTACCTCTCGCATGCTAAGCGAGCGCTCTACCATCTGAGCTACGCCCCCTGATGACAAATAGTGCTACATACAACCATATCAATATCACAGACCCCTTGCACTCCCATTATTCCGCAGACAAACACTATTCTCAATGTGTCCGTGAGGGTGTCTTTCAGGTTTCCTGCATTCTGTATCGAATCGTAGTTGGCCAAAATTAAAGTGGCGCGCACAACGTCGAAAATAGCGTTCGGCCACCGCTCTGAGTAAGACGAACGTGTTGTCCACTCTCTAGACTTCTTTGAGGTTAGGCCGTTATACCTAAGACAGATTTGCACTCGATGACACCTCGACAACAGCCGGTCCTCACATTTACGTCTTGCTCTCCTTACGTCAGTATACATCACATGAGCTGTGACGCTGGCTTTGCAACATCTTGCGTGTCTTTAGGCTCGCCGCGACCAACACTTACCATGCACTGTCCACAAAACATGGAGGCGCCGGGGCTTGAACCCGGGACCTTTCACATGCAAATCGAACGCTCTACCAACTGAGCTACGCCCCCAAGCGCAACAAAGCTGCGCTGTTTTCCATTCTTTGCTACTCTGATGTGCACGGACCTGATGGTTGGTTGGTTTGTAGGGGTGAAGGGACCAGTGTACAAAGGCGCGGTCAAGTTCATATACACAAGAGTTCCAAGTAGTTTCGATGCTCTGGTATTACGACTACAAATTACGTCTGTATTTAACGTCTTAAATTGAAAGGACAGTCGACTGATGACCACAGCAGTTGAGTCCCATAGTGCTCAGAGCCATTTTTTGAAAGGACAGTCACAAACCTTGTCGACAATCACACCGCGCCTGAGGTAACAAGCACATCTGAAGCCCAATTGTGCACTCGACTGTTCATGCCAACTCACTGCCTCGCACTTTACTACTGTGTACCACTCTTGTCGTCCAACTGCAAAACACTGGGCCACAACACGTTTCCGCGTCTCCATTGCACTGCGCAAACTACGAAACGCTCCCCAAACATGGCACTCACCCATGCAGACGACTTTTCCGACTTTCCACGACGCTCACGCTAGTGAAAGCCTTATTTAGAGCTTGACGTCGCGCCCAAGCGAGTGAGCACATTTCGCCTACGGCTTAGGCCGCCCACCTAGTGTGGCTGCTCGGTGTCTGCAGGCAGCGAGGGGCTGCAAGCTTCCCGTGTTCGCGCCTGTGTCACCTCTGCTTGCTTGTCAGAGACAGAGTATCGCAAAACATACAACTCACTCCATGAATTGATTGCTACGGCATCTGTCATCAGCAGTCACAACTAGCAACACCAGTAGCAGCCGACTGCACGTAAAGAATGGGAATGTGCAGTGGGATTTTTGTGAACTCGGCGCAAGGCAGATCTTTCCGACATAGGTTTGAGAATCTTAAGGGCAGACTTGTACTGTTTCTAAATTCAGTGTAGCGGTGGGAGGAGGGTGCTTCCTGCGCGTAACATCACGCTTGCCAGTTGTGACTGCTAATCGTTCGCTCGTATCTGCCTTGACACATTCGCTGGCTGTGAATTATCCCACTTGCGTGGCAGTGTGCGCATGTAGGTGTGTTAAAAATTCTGGAGGCGCTGGGTATCGATCCCAGTACCTCTCGCATGCTAAGCGAGCGCTCTACCATCTGAGCTACGCCCCCTGATGACAAATAGTGCTACATACAACCATATCAATATCACAGACCCCTTGCACTCCCATTATTCCGCAGACAAACACTATTCTCAATGTGTCCGTGAGGGTGTCTTTCAGGTTTCCTGCATTCTGTATCGAATCGTAGTTGGCCAAAATTAAAGTGGCGCGCACAACGTCGAAAATAGCGTTCGGCCACCGCTCTGAGTAAGACGAACGTGTTGTCCACTCTCTAGACTTCTTTGAGGTTAGGCCGTTATACCTAAGACAGATTTGCACTCGATGACACCTCGACAACAGCCGGTCCTCACATTTACGTCTTGCTCTCCTTACGTCAGTATACATCACATGAGCTGTGACGCTGGCTTTGCAACATCTTGCGTGTCTTTAGGCTCGCCGCGACCAACACTTACCATGCACTGTCCACAAAACATGGAGGCGCCGGGGCTTGAACCCGGGACCTTTCACATGCAAATCGAACGCTCTACCAACTGAGCTACGCCCCCAAGCGCAACAAAGCTGCGCTGTTTTCCATTCTTTGCTACTCTGATGTGCACGGACCTGATGGTTGGTTGGTTTGTAGGGGTGAAGGGACCAGTGTACAAAGGCGCGGTCAAGTTCATATACACAAGAGTTCCAAGTAGTTTCGATGCTCTGGTATTACGACTACAAATTACGTCTGTATTTAACGTCTTAAATTGAAAGGACAGTCGACTGATGACCACAGCAGTTGAGTCCCATAGTGCTCAGAGCCATTTTTTGAAAGGACAGTCACAAACCTTGTCGACAATCACACCGCGCCTGAGGTAACAAGCACATCTGAAGCCCAATTGTGCACTCGACTGTTCATGCCAACTCACTGCCTCGCACTTTACTACTGTGTACCACTCTTGTAGTCCAACTGCAAAACACTGGGCCACAACACGTTTCCGCGTCTCCATTGCACTGCGCAAACTACGAAACGCTCCCCAAACATGGCACTCACCCATGCAGACGACTTTTCCGACCTTCCACGACGCTCACGCAACGCTCACGCTAGTGAAAGCCTTATTTAGAGCTTGACGTCGCGCCCAAGCGAGTGAGCACATTTCGCCTACGGCTTAGGCCGCCCACCTAGTGTGGCTGCTCGGTGTCTGCAGGCAGCGAGGGGCTGCAAGCTTCCCGTGTTCGCGCCTGTGTCACCTCTGCTTGCTTGTCAGAGACAGAGTATCGCAAAACATACAACTCACTCCATGAATTGATTGCTACGGCATCTGTCATCAGCAGTCACAACTAGCAACACCAGTAGCAGCCGACTGCACGTAAAGAATGGGAATGTGCAGTGGGATTTTTGTGAACTCGGCGCAAGGCAGATCTTTCCGACATAGGTTTGAGAATCTTAAGGGCAGACTTGTACTGTTTCTAAATTCAGTGTAGCGGTGGGAGGAGGGTGCTTCCTGCGCGTAACATCACGCTTGCCAGTTGTGACTGCTAATCGTTCGCTCGTATCTGCCTTGACACATTCGCTGGCTGTGAATTATCCCACTTGCGTGGCAGTGTGCGCATGTAGGTGTGTTAAAAATTCTGGAGGCGCTGGGTATCGATCCCAGTACCTCTCGCATGCTAAGCGAGCGCTCTACCATCTGAGCTACGCCCCCTGATGACAAATAGTGCTACATACAACCATATCAATATCACAGACCCCTTGCACTCCCATTATTCCGCAGACAAACACTATTCTCAATGTGTCCGTGAGGGTGTCTTTCAGGTTTCCTGCATTCTGTATCGAATCGTAGTTGGCCAAAATTAAAGTGGCGCGCACAACGTCGAAAATAGCGTTCGGCCACCGCTCTGAGTAAGACGAACGTGTTGTCCACTCTCTAGACTTCTTTGAGGTTAGGCCGTTATACCTAAGACAGATTTGCACTCGATGACACCTCGACAACAGCCGGTCCTCACATTTACGTCTTGCTCTCCTTACGTCAGTATACATCACATGAGCTGTGACGCTGGCTTTGCAACATCTTGCGTGTCTTTAGGCTCGCCGCGACCAACACTTACCATGCACTGTCCACAAAACATGGAGGCGCCGGGGCTTGAACCCGGGACCTTTCACATGCAAAGCGAACGCTCTACCAACTGAGCTACGCCCCCAAGCGCAACAAAGCTGCGCTGTTTTCCATTCTTTGCTACTCTGATGTGCACGGACCTGATGGTTGGTTGGTTTGTAGGGGTGAAGGGACCAGTGTACAAAGGCGCGGTCAAGTTCATATACACAAGAGTTCCAAGTAGTTTCGATGCTCTGGTATTACAACTACAAATTACGTCTGTATTTAACGTCTTAAATTGAAAGGACAGTCGACTGATGACCACAGCAGTTGAGTCCCATAGTGCTCAGAGCCATTTTTTGAAAGGACAGTCACAAACCTTGTCGACAATCACACCGCGCCTGAGGTAACAAGCACATCTGAAGCCCAATTGTGCACTCGACTGTTCATGCCAACTCACTGCCTCGCACTTTACTACTGTGTACCACTCTTGTAGTCCAACTGCAAAACACTGGGCCACAACACGTTTCCGCGTCTCCATTGCACTGCGCAAACTACGAAACGCTCCCCAAACATGGCACTCACCCATGCAGACGACTTTTCCGACCTTCCACGACGCTCACGCAACGCTCACGCTAGTGAAAGCCTTATTTAGAGCTTGACGTCGCGCCCAAGCGAGTGAGCACATTTCGCCTACGGCTTAGGCCGCCCACCTAGTGTGGCTGCTCGGTGTCTGCAGGCAGCGAGGGGCTGCAAGCTTCCCGTGTTCGCGCCTGTGTCACCTCTGCTTGCTTGTCAGAGACAGAGTATCGCAAAACATACAACTCACTCCATGAATTGATTGCTACGGCATCTGTCATCAGCAGTCACAACTAGCAACACCAGTAGCAGCCGACTGCACGTAAAGAATGGGAATGTGCAGTGGGATTTTTGTGAACTCGGCGCAAGGCAGATCTTTCCGACATAGGTTTGAGAATCTTAAGGGCAGACTTGTACTGTTTCTAAATTCAGTGTAGCGGTGGGAGGAGGGTGCTTCCTGCGCGTAACATCACGCTTGCCAGTTGTGACTGCTAATCGTTCGCTCGTATCTGCCTTGACACATTCGCTGGCTGTGAATTATCCCACTTGCGTGGCAGTGTGCGCATGTAGGTGTGTTAAAAATTCTGGAGGCGCTGGGTATCGATCCCAGTACCTCTCGCATGCTAAGCGAGCGCTCTACCATCTGAGCTACGCCCCCTGATGACAAATAGTGCTACATACAACCATATCAATATCACAGACCCCTTGCACTCCCATTATTCCGCAGACAAACACTATTCTCAATGTGTCCGTGAGGGTGTCTTTCAGGTTTCCTGCATTCTGTATCGAATCGTAGTTGGCCAAAATTAAAGTGGCGCGCACAACGTCGAAAATAGCGTTCGGCCACCGCTCTGAGTAAGACGAACGTGTTGTCCACTCTCTAGACTTCTTTGAGGTTAGGCCGTTATACCTAAGACAGATTTGCACTCGATGACACCTCGACAACAGCCGGTCCTCACATTTACGTCTTGCTCTCCTTACGTCAGTATACATCACATGAGCTGTGACGCTGGCTTTGCAACATCTTGCGTGTCTTTAGGCTCGCCGCGACCAACACTTACCATGCACTGTCCACAAAACATGGAGGCGCCGGGGCTTGAACCCGGGACCTTTCACATGCAAAGCGAACGCTCTACCAACTGAGCTACGCCCCCAAGGGCAACAAAGCTGCGCTGTTTTCCATTCTTTGCTACTCTGATGTGCACGGACCTGATGGTTGGTTGGTTTGTAGGGGTGAAGGGACCAGTGTACAAAGGCGCGGTCAAGTTCATATACACAAGAGTTCCAAGTAGTTTCGATGCTCTGGTATTACGACTACAAATTACGTCTGTATTTAACGTCTTAAATTGAAAGGACAGTCGACTGATGACCACAGCAGTTGAGTCCCATAGTGCTCAGAGCCATTTTTTGAAAGGACAGTCACAAACCTTGTCGACAATCACACCGCGCCTGAGGTAACAAGCACATCTGAAGCCCAATTGTGCACTCGACTGTTCATGCCAACTCACTGCCTCGCACTTTACTACTGTGTACCACTCTTGTCGTCCAACTGCAAAACACTGGGCCACAACACGTTTCCGCGTCTCCATTGCACTGCGCAAACTACGAAACGCTCCCCAAACATGGCACTCACCCATGCAGACGACTTTTCCGACCTTCCACGACGCTCACGCAACGCTCACGCTAGTGAAAGCCTTATTTAGAGCTTGACGTCGCGCCCAAGCGAGTGAGCACATTTCGCCTACGGCTTAGGCCGCCCACCTAGTGTGGCTGCTCGGTGTCTGCAGGCAGCGAGGGGCTGCAAGCTTCCCGTGTTCGCGCCTGTGTCACCTCTGCTTGCTTGTCAGAGACAGAGTATCGCAAAACATACAACTCACTCCATGAATTGATTGCTACGGCATCTGTCATCAGCAGTCACAACTAGCAACACCAGTAGCAGCCGACTGCACGTAAAGAATGGGAATGTGCAGTGGGATTTTTGTGAACTCGGCGCAAGGCAGATCTTTCCGACATAGGTTTGAGAATCTTAAGGGCAGACTTGTACTGTTTCTAAATTCAGTGTAGCGGTGGGAGGAGGGTGCTTCCTGCGCGTAACATCACGCTTGCCAGTTGTGGCTGCTAATCGTTCGCTCGTATCTGCCTTGACACATTCGCTGGCTGTGAATTATCCCACTTGCGTGGCAGTGTGCGCATGTAGGTGTGTTAAAAATTCTGGAGGCGCTGGGTATCGATCCCAGTACCTCTCGCATGCTAAGCGAGCGCTCTACCATCTGAGCTACGCCCCCTGATGACAAATAGTGCTACATACAACCATATCAATATCACAGACCCCTTGCACTCCCATTATTCCGCAGACAAACACTATTCTCAATGTGTCCGTGAGGGTGTCTTTCAGGTTTCCTGCATTCTGTATCGAATCGTAGTTGGCCAAAATTAAAGTGGCGCGCACAACGTCGAAAATAGCGTTCGGCCACCGCTCTGAGTAAGACGAACGTGTTGTCCACTCTCTAGACTTCTTTGAGGTTAGGCCGTTATACCTAAGACAGATTTTCACTCGATGACACCTCGACAACAGCCGGTCCTCACATTTACGTCTTGCTCTCCTTACGTCAGTATACATCACATGAGCTGTGACGCTGGCTTTGCAACATCTTGCGTGTCTTTAGGCTCGCCGCGACCAACACTTACCATGCACTGTCCACAAAACATGGAGGCGCCGGGGCTTGAACCCGGGACCTTTCACATGCAAAGCGAACGCTCTACCAACTGAGCTACGCCCCCAAGCGCAACAAAGCTGCGCTGTTTTCCATTCTTTGCTACTCTGATGTGCACGGACCTGATGGTTGGTTGGTTTGTAGGGGTGAAGGGACCAGTGTACAAAGGCGCGGTCAAGTTCATATACACAAGAGTTCCAAGTAGTTTCGATGCTCTGGTATTACGACTACAAATTACGTCTGTATTTAACGTCTTAAATTGAAAGGACAGTCGACTGATGACCACAGCAGTTGAGTCCCATAGTGCTCAGAGCCATTTTTTGAAAGGACAGTCACAAACCTTGTCGACAATCACACCGCGCCTGAGGTAACAAGCACATCTGAAGCCCAATTGTGCACTCGACTGTTCATGCCAACTCACTGCCTCGCACTTTACTACTGTGTACCACTCTTGTCGTCCAACTGCAAAACACTGGGCCACAACACGTTTCCGCGTCTCCATTGCACTGCGCAAACTACGAAACGCTCCCCAAACATGGCACTCACCCATGCAGACGACTTTTCCGACCTTCCACGACGCTCACGCAACGCTCACGCTAGTGAAAGCCTTATTTAGAGCTTGACGTCGCGCCCAAGCGAGTGAGCACATTTCGCCTACGGCTTAGGCCGCCCACCTAGTGTGGCTGCTCGGTGTCTGCAGGCAGCGAGGGGCTGCAAGCTTCCCGTGTTCGCGCCTGTGTCACCTCTGCTTGCTTGTCAGAGACAGAGTATCGCAAAACATACAACTCACTCCATGAATTGATTGCTACGGCATCTGTCATCAGCAGTCACAACTAGCAACACCAGTAGCAGCCGACTGCACGTAAAGAATGGGAATGTGCAGTGGGATTTTTGTGAACTCGGCGCAAGGCAGATCTTTCCGACATAGGTTTGAGAATCTTAAGGGCAGACTTGTACTGTTTCTAAATTCAGTGTAGCGGTGGGAGGAGGGTGCTTCCTGCGCGTAACATCACGCTTGCCAGTTGTGACTGCTAATCGTTCGCTCGTATCTGCCTTGACACATTCGCTGGCTGTGAATTATCCCACTTGCGTGGCAGTGTGCGCATGTAGGTGTGTTAAAAATTCTGGAGGCGCTGGGTATCGATCCCAGTACCTCTCGCATGCTAAGCGAGCGCTCTACCATCTGAGCTACGCCCCCTGATGACAAATAGTGCTACATACAACCATATCAATATCACAGACCCCTTGCACTCCCATTATTCCGCAGACAAACACTATTCTCAATGTGTCCGTGAGGGTGTCTTTCAGGTTTCCTGCATTCTGTATCGAATCGTAGTTGGCCAAAATTAAAGTGGCGCGCACAACGTCGAAAATAGCGTTCGGCCACCGCTCTGAGTAAGACGAACGTGTTGTCCACTCTCTAGACTTCTTTGAGGTTAGGCCGTTATACCTAAGACAGATTTGCACTCGATGACACCTCGACAACAGCCGGTCCTCACATTTACGTCTTGCTCTCCTTACGTCAGTATACATCACATGAGCTGTGACGCTGGCTTTGCAACATCTTGCGTGTCTTTAGGCTCGCCGCGACCAACACTTACCATGCACTGTCCACAAAACATGGAGGCGCCGGGGCTTGAACCCGGGACCTTTCACATGCAAAGCGAACGCTCTACCAACTGAGCTACGCCCCCAAGCGCAACAAAGCTGCGCTGTTTTCCATTCTTTGCTACTCTGATGTGCACGGACCTGATGGTTGGTTGGTTTGTAGGGGTGAAGGGACCAGTGTACAAAGGCGCGGTCAAGTTCATATACACAAGAGTTCCAAGTAGTTTCGATGCTCTGGTATTACGACTACAAATTACGTCTGTATTTAACGTCTTAAATTGAAAGGACAGTCGACTGATGACCACAGCAGTTGAGTCCCATAGTGCTCAGAGCCATTTTTTGAAAGGACAGTCACAAACCTTGTCGACAATCACACCGCGCCTGAGGTAACAAGCACATCTGAAGCCCAATTGTGCACTCGACTGTTCATGCCAACTCACTGCCTCGCACTTTACTACTGTGTACCACTCTTGTCGTCCAACTGCAAAACACTGGGCCACAACACGTTTCCGCGTCTCCATTGCACTGCGCAAACTACGAAACGCTCCCCAAACATGGCACTCACCCATGCAGACGACTTTTCCGACCTTCCACGACGCTCACGCAACGCTCACGCTAGTGAAAGCCTTATTTAGAGCTTGACGTCGCGCCCAAGCGAGTGAGCACATTTCGCCTACGGCTTAGGCCGCCCACCTAGTGTGGCTGCTCGGTGTCTGCAGGCAGCGAGGGGCTGCAAGCTTCCCGTGTTCGCGCCTGTGTCACCTCTGCTTGCTTGTCAGAGACAGAGTATCGCAAAACATACAACTCACTCCATGAATTGATTGCTACGGCATCTGTCATCAGCAGTCACAACTAGCAACACCAGTAGCAGCCGACTGCACGTAAAGAATGGGAATGTGCAGTGGGATTTTTGTGAACTCGGCGCAAGGCAGATCTTTCCGACATAGGTTTGAGAATCTTAAGGGCAGACTTGTACTGTTTCTAAATTCAGTGTAGCGGTGGGAGGAGGGTGCTTCCTGCGCGTAACATCACGCTTGCCAGTTGTGGCTGCTAATCGTTCGCTCGTATCTGCCTTGACACATTCGCTGGCTGTGAATTATCCCACTTGCGTGGCAGTGTGCGCATGTAGGTGTGTTAAAAATTCTGGAGGCGCTGGGTATCGATCCCAGTACCTCTCGCATGCTAAGCGAGCGCTCTACCATCTGAGCTACGCCCCCTGATGACAAATAGTGCTACATACAACCATATCAATATCACAGACCCCTTGCACTCCCATTATTCCGCAGACAAACACTATTCTGAATGTGTCCGTGAGGGTGTCTTTCAGGTTTCCTGCATTCTGTATCGAATCGTAGTTGGCCAAAATTAAAGTGGCGCGCACAACGTCGAAAATAGCGTTCGGCCACCGCTCTGAGTAAGACGAACGTGTTGTCCACTCTCTAGACTTCTTTGAGGTTAGGCCGTTATACCTAAGACAGATTTGCACTCGATGACACCTCGACAACAGCCGGTCCTCACATTTACGTCTTGCTCTCCTTACGTCAGTATACATCACATGAGCTGTGACGCTGGCTTTGCAACATCTTGCGTGTCTTTAGGCTCGCCGCGACCAACACTTACCATGCACTGTCCACAAAACATGGAGGCGCCGGGGCTTGAACCCGGGACCTTTCACATGCAAAGCGAACGCTCTACCAACTGAGCTACGCCCCCAAGCGCAACAAAGCTGCGCTGTTTTCCATTCTTTGCTACTCTGATGTGCACGGACCTGATGGTTGGTTGGTTTGTAGGGGTGAAGGGACCAGTGTACAAAGGCGCGGTCAAGTTCATATACACAAGAGTTCCAAGTAGTTTCGATGCTCTGGTATTACGACTACAAATTACGTCTGTATTTAACGTCTTAAATTGAAAGGACAGTCGACTGATGACCACAGCAGTTGAGTCCCATAGTGCTCAGAGCCATTTTTTGAAAGGACAGTCACAAACCTTGTCGACAATCACACCGCGCCTGAGGTAACAAGCACATCTGAAGCCCAATTGTGCACTCGACTGTTCATGCCAACTCACTGCCTCGCACTTTACTACTGTGTACCACTCTTGTCGTCCAACTGCAAAACACTGGGCCACAACACGTTTCCGCGTCTCCATTGCACTGCGCAAACTACGAAACGCTCCCCAAACATGGCACTCACCCATGCAGACGACTTTTCCGACCTTCCACGACGCTCACGCAACGCTCACGCTAGTGAAAGCCTTATTTAGAGCTTGACGTCGCGCCCAAGCGAGTGAGCACATTTCGCCTACGGCTTAGGCCGCCCACCTAGTGTGGCTGCTCGGTGTCTGCAGGCAGCGAGGGGCTGCAAGCTTCCCGTGTTCGCGCCTGTGTCACCTCTGCTTGCTTGTCAGAGACAGAGTATCGCAAAACATACAACTCACTCCATGAATTGATTGCTACGGCATCTGTCATCAGCAGTCACAACTAGCAACACCAGTAGCAGCCGACTGCACGTAAAGAATGGGAATGTGCAGTGGGATTTTTGTGAACTCGGCGCAAGGCAGATCTTTCCGACATAGGTTTGAGAATCTTAAGGGCAGACTTGTACTGTTTCTAAATTCAGTGTAGCGGTGGGAGGAGGGTGCTTCCTGCGCGTAACATCACGCTTGCCAGTTGTGACTGCTAATCGTTCGCTCGTATCTGCCTTGACACATTCGCTGGCTGTGAATTATCCCACTTGCGTGGCAGTGTGCGCATGTAGGTGTGTTAAAAATTCTGGAGGCGCTGGGTATCGATCCCAGTACCTCTCGCATGCTAAGCGAGCGCTCTACCATCTGAGCTACGCCCCCTGATGACAAATAGTGCTACATACAACCATATCAATATCACAGACCCCTTGCACTCCCATTATTCCGCAGACAAACACTATTCTCAATGTGTCCGTGAGGGTGTCTTTCAGGTTTCCTGCATTCTGTATCGAATCGTAGTTGGCCAAAATTAAAGTGGCGCGCACAACGTCGAAAATAGCGTTCGGCCACCGCTCTGAGTAAGACGAACGTGTTGTCCACTCTCTAGACTTCTTTGAGGTTAGGCCGTTATACCTAAGACAGATTTGCACTCGATGACACCTCGACAACAGCCGGTCCTCACATTTACGTCTTGCTCTCCTTACGTCAGTATACATCACATGAGCTGTGACGCTGGCTTTGCAACATCTTGCGTGTCTTTAGGCTCGCCGCGACCAACACTTACCATGCACTGTCCACAAAACATGGAGGCGCCGGGGCTTGAACCCGGGACCTTTCACATGCAAATCGAACGCTCTACCAACTGAGCTACGCCCCCAAGCGCAACAAAGCTGCGCTGTTTTCCATTCTTTGCTACTCTGATGTGCACGGACCTGATGGTTGGTTGGTTTGTAGGGGTGAAGGGACCAGTGTACAAAGGCGCGGTCAAGTTCATATACACAAGAGTTCCAAGTAGTTTCGATGCTCTGGTATTACGACTACAAATTACGTCTGTATTTAACGTCTTAAATTGAAAGGACAGTCGACTGATGACCACAGCAGTTGAGTCCCATAGTGCTCAGAGCCATTTTTTGAAAGGACAGTCACAAACCTTGTCGACAATCACACCGCGCCTGAGGTAACAAGCACATCTGAAGCCCAATTGTGCACTCGACTGTTCATGCCAACTCACTGCCTCGCACTTTACTACTGTGTACCACTCTTGTCGTCCAACTGCAAAACACTGGGCCACAACACGTTTCCGCGTCTCCATTGCACTGCGCAAACTACGAAACGCTCCCCAAACATGGCACTCACCCATGCAGACGACTTTTCCGACCTTCCACGACGCTCACGCAACGCTCACGCTAGTGAAAGCCTTATTTAGAGCTTGACGTCGCGCCCAAGCGAGTGAGCACATTTCGCCTACGGCTTAGGCCGCCCACCTAGTGTGGCTGCTCGGTGTCTGCAGGCAGCGAGGGGCTGCAAGCTTCCCGTGTTCGCGCCTGTGTCACCTCTGCTTGCTTGTCAGAGACAGAGTATCGCAAAACATACAACTCACTCCATGAATTGATTGCTACGGCATCTGTCATCAGCAGTCACAACTAGCAACACCAGTAGCAGCCGACTGCACGTAAAGAATGGGAATGTGCAGTGGGATTTTTGTGAACTCGGCGCAAGGCAGATCTTTCCGACATAGGTTTGAGAATCTTAAGGGCAGACTTGTACTGTTTCTAAATTCAGTGTAGCGGTGGGAGGAGGGTGCTTCCTGCGCGTAACATCACGCTTGCCAGTTGTGACTGCTAATCGTTCGCTCGTATCTGCCTTGACACATTCGCTGGCTGTGAATTATCCCACTTGCGTGGCAGTGTGCGCATGTAGGTGTGTTAAAAATTCTGGAGGCGCTGGGTATCGATCCCAGTACCTCTCGCATGCTAAGCGAGCGCTCTACTATCTGAGCTACGCCCCCTGATGACAAATAGTGCTACATACAACCATATCAATATCACAGACCCCTTGCACTCCCATTATTCCGCAGACAAACACTATTCTCAATGTGTCCGTGAGGGTGTCTTTCAGGTTTCCTGCATTCTGTATCGAATCGTAGTTGGCCAAAATTAAAGTGGCGCGCACAACGTCGAAAATAGCGTTCGGCCACCGCTCTGAGTAAGACGAACGTGTTGTCCACTCTCTAGACTTCTTTGAGGTTAGGCCGTTATACCTAAGACAGATTTGCACTCGATGACACCTCGACAACAGCCGGTCCTCACATTTACGTCTTGCTCTCCTTACGTCAGTATACATCACATGAGCTGTGACGCTGGCTTTGCAACATCTTGCGTGTCTTTAGGCTCGCCGCGACCAACACTTACCATGCACTGTCCACAAAACATGGAGGCGCCGGGGCTTGAACCCGGGACCTTTCACATGCAAAGCGAACGCTCTACCAACTGAGCTACGCCCCCAAGCGCAACAAAGCTGCGCTGTTTTCCATTCTTTGCTACTCTGATGTGCACGGACCTGATGGTTGGTTGGTTTGTAGGGGTGAAGGGACCAGTGTACAAAGGCGCGGTCAAGTTCATATACACAAGAGTTCCAAGTAGTTTCGATGCTCTGGTATTACGACTACAAATTACGTCTGTATTTAACGTCTTAAATTGAAAGGACAGTCGACTGATGACCACAGCAGTTGAGTCCCATAGTGCTCAGAGCCATTTTTTGAAAGGACAGTCACAAACCTTGTCGACAATCACACCGCGCCTGAGGTAACAAGCACATCTGAAGCCCAATTGTGCACTCGACTGTTCATGCCAACTCACTGCCTCGCACTTTACTACTGTGTACCACTCTTGTAGCCCAACTGCAAAACACTGGGCCACAACACGTTTCCGCGTCTCCATTGCACTGCGCAAACTACGAAACGCTCCCCAAACATGGCACTCACCCATGCAGACGACTTTTCCGACCTTCCACGACGCTCACGCAACGCTCACGCTAGTGAAAGCCTTATTTAGAGCTTGACGTCGCGCCCAAGCGAGTGAGCACATTTCGCCTACGGCTTAGGCCGCCCACCTAGTGTGGCTGCTCGGTGTCTGCAGGCAGCGAGGGGCTGCAAGCTTCCCGTGTTCGCGCCTGTGTCACCTCTGCTTGCTTGTCAGAGACAGAGTATCGCAAAACATACAACTCACTCCATGAATTGATTGCTACGGCATCTGTCATCAGCAGTCACAACTAGCAACACCAGTAGCAGCCGACTGCACGTAAAGAATGGGAATGTGCAGTGGGATTTTTGTGAACTCGGCGCAAGGCAGATCTTTCCGACATAGGTTTGAGAATCTTAAGGGCAGACTTGTACTGTTTCTAAATTCAGTGTAGCGGTGGGAGGAGGGTGCTTCCTGCGCGTAACATCACGCTTGCCAGTTGTGGCTGCTAATCGTTCGCTCGTATCTGCCTTGACACATTCGCTGGCTGTGAATTATCCCACTTGCGTGGCAGTGTGCGCATGTAGGTGTGTTAAAAATTCTGGAGGCGCTGGGTATCGATCCCAGTACCTCTCGCATGCTAAGCGAGCGCTCTACCATCTGAGCTACGCCCCCTGATGACAAATAGTGCTACATACAACCATATCAATATCACAGACCCCTTGCACTCCCATTATTCCGCAGACAAACACTATTCTCAATGTGTCCGTGAGGGTGTCTTTCAGGTTTCCTGCATTCTGTATCGAATCGTAGTTGGCCAAAATTAAAGTGGCGCGCACAACGTCGAAAATAGCGTTCGGCCACCGCTCTGAGTAAGACGAACGTGTTGTCCACTCTCTAGACTTCTTTGAGGTTAGGCCGTTATACCTAAGACAGATTTGCACTCGATGACACCTCGACAACAGCCGGTCCTCACATTTACGTCTTGCTCTCCTTACGTCAGTATACATCACATGAGCTGTGACGCTGGCTTTGCAACATCTTGCGTGTCTTTAGGCTCGCCGCGACCAACACTTACCATGCACTGTCCACAAAACATGGAGGCGCCGGGGCTTGAACCCGGGACCTTTCACATGCAAAGCGAACGCTCTACCAACTGAGCTACGCCCCCAAGCGCAACAAAGCTGCGCTGTTTTCCATTCTTTGCTACTCTGATGTGCACGGACCTGATGGTTGGTTGGTTTGTAGGGGTGAAGGGACCAGTGTACAAAGGCGCGGTCAAGTTCATATACACAAGAGTTCCAAGTAGTTTCGATGCTCTGGTATTACGACTACAAATTACGTCTGTATTTAACGTCTTAAATTGAAAGGACAGTCGACTGATGACCACAGCAGTTGAGTCCCATAGTGCTCAGAGCCATTTTTTGAAAGGACAGTCACAAACCTTGTCGACAATCACACCGCGCCTGAGGTAACAAGCACATCTGAAGCCCAATTGTGCACTCGACTGTTCATGCCAACTCACTGCCTCGCACTTTACTACTGTGTACCACTCTTGTCGTCCAACTGCAAAACACTGGGCCACAACACGTTTCCGCGTCTCCATTGCACTGCGCAAACTACGAAACGCTCCCCAAACATGGCACTCACCCATGCAGACGACTTTTCCGACCTTCCACGACGCTCACGCAACGCTCACGCTAGTGAAAGCCTTATTTAGAGCTTGACGTCGCGCCCAAGCGAGTGAGCACATTTCGCCTACGGCTTAGGCCGCCCACCTAGTGTGGCTGCTCGGTGTCTGCAGGCAGCGAGGGGCTGCAAGCTTCCCGTGTTCGCGCCTGTGTCACCTCTGCTTGCTTGTCAGAGACAGAGTATCGCAAAACATACAACTCACTCCATGAATTGATTGCTACGGCATCTGTCATCAGCAGTCACAACTAGCAACACCAGTAGCAGCCGACTGCACGTAAAGAATGGGAATGTGCAGTGGGATTTTTGTGAACTCGGCGCAAGGCAGATCTTTCCGACATAGGTTTGAGAATCTTAAGGGCAGACTTGTACTGTTTCTAAATTCAGTGTAGCGGTGGGAGGAGGGTGCTTCCTGCGCGTAACATCACGCTTGCCAGTTGTGACTGCTAATCGTTCGCTCGTATCTGCCTTGACACATTCGCTGGCTGTGAATTATCCCACTTGCGTGGCAGTGTGCGCATGTAGGTGTGTTAAAAATTCTGGAGGCGCTGGGTATCGATCCCAGTACCTCTCGCATGCTAAGCGAGCGCTCTACTATCTGAGCTACGCCCCCTGATGACAAATAGTGCTACATACAACCATATCAATATCACAGACCCCTTGCACTCCCATTATTCCGCAGACAAACACTATTCTCAATGTGTCCGTGAGGGTGTCTTTCAGGTTTCCTGCATTCTGTATCGAATCGTAGTTGGCCAAAATTAAAGTGGCGCGCACAACGTCGAAAATAGCGTTCGGCCACCGCTCTGAGTAAGACGAACGTGTTGTCCACTCTCTAGACTTCTTTGAGGTTAGGCCGTTATACCTAAGACAGATTTGCACTCGATGACACCTCGACAACAGCCGGTCCTCACATTTACGTCTTGCTCTCCTTACGTCAGTATACATCACATGAGCTGTGACGCTGGCTTTGCAACATCTTGCGTGTCTTTAGGCTCGCCGCGACCAACACTTACCATGCACTGTCCACAAAACATGGAGGCGCCGGGGCTTGAACCCGGGACCTTTCACATGCAAAGCGAACGCTCTACCAACTGAGCTACGCCCCCAAGCGCAACAAAGCTGCGCTGTTTTCCATTCTTTGCTACTCTGATGTGCACGGACCTGATGGTTGGTTGGTTTGTAGGGGTGAAGGGACCAGTGTACAAAGGCGCGGTCAAGTTCATATACACAAGAGTTCCAAGTAGTTTCGATGCTCTGGTATTACGACTACAAATTACGTCTGTATTTAACGTCTTAAATTGAAAGGACAGTCGACTGATGACCACAGCAGTTGAGTCCCATAGTGCTCAGAGCCATTTTTTGAAAGGACAGTCACAAACCTTGTCGACAATCACACCGCGCCTGAGGTAACAAGCACATCTGAAGCCCAATTGTGCACTCGACTGTTCATGCCAACTCACTGCCTCGCACTTTACTACTGTGTACCACTCTTGTCGTCCAACTGCAAAACACTGGGCCACAACACGTTTCCGCGTCTCCATTGCACTGCGCAAACTACGAAACGCTCCCCAAACATGGCACTCACCCATGCAGACGACTTTTCCGACCTTCCACGACGCTCACGCAACGCTCACGCTAGTGAAAGCCTTATTTAGAGCTTGACGTCGCGCCCAAGCGAGTGAGCACATTTCGCCTACGGCTTAGGCCGCCCACCTAGTGTGGCTGCTCGGTGTCTGCAGGCAGCGAGGGGCTGCAAGCTTCCCGTGTTCGCGCCTGTGTCACCTCTGCTTGCTTGTCAGAGACAGAGTATCGCAAAACATACAACTCACTCCATGAATTGATTGCTACGGCATCTGTCATCAGCAGTCACAACTAGCAACACCAGTAGCAGCCGACTGCACGTAAAGAATGGGAATGTGCAGTGGGATTTTTGTGAACTCGGCGCAAGGCAGATCTTTCCGACATAGGTTTGAGAATCTTAAGGGCAGACTTGTACTGTTTCTAAATTCAGTGTAGCGGTGGGAGGAGGGTGCTTCCTGCGCGTAACATCACGCTTGCCAGTTGTGACTGCTAATCGTTCGCTCGTATCTGCCTTGACACATTCGCTGGCTGTGAATTATCCCACTTGCGTGGCAGTGTGCGCATGTAGGTGTGTTAAAAATTCTGGAGGCGCTGGGTATCGATCCCAGTACCTCTCGCATGCTAAGCGAGCGCTCTACTATCTGAGCTACGCCCCCTGATGACAAATAGTGCTACATACAACCATATCAATATCACAGACCCCTTGCACTCCCATTATTCCGCAGACAAACACTATTCTCAATGTGTCCGTGAGGGTGTCTTTCAGGTTTCCTGCATTCTGTATCGAATCGTAGTTGGCCAAAATTAAAGTGGCGCGCACAACGTCGAAAATAGCGTTCGGCCACCGCTCTGAGTAAGACGAACGTGTTGTCCACTCTCTAGACTTCTTTGAGGTTAGGCCGTTATACCTAAGACAGATTTGCACTCGATGACACCTCGACAACAGCCGGTCCTCACATTTACGTCTTGCTCTCCTTACGTCAGTATACATCACATGAGCTGTGACGCTGGCTTTGCAACATCTTGCGTGTCTTTAGGCTCGCCGCGACCAACACTTACCATGCACTGTCCACAAAACATGGAGGCGCCGGGGCTTGAACCCGGGACCTTTCACATGCAAAGCGAACGCTCTACCAACTGAGCTACGCCCCCAAGCGCAACAAAGCTGCGCTGTTTTCCATTCTTTGCTACTCTGATGTGCACGGACCTGATGGTTGGTTGGTTTGTAGGGGTGAAGGGACCAGTGTACAAAGGCGCGGTCAAGTTCATATACACAAGAGTTCCAAGTAGTTTCGATGCTCTGGTATTACGACTACAAATTACGTCTGTATTTAACGTCTTAAAT
Source organism: Schistocerca nitens (assembly GCF_023898315.1). Taxonomy (NCBI): domain Eukaryota; kingdom Metazoa; phylum Arthropoda; class Insecta; order Orthoptera; family Acrididae; genus Schistocerca; species Schistocerca nitens. The sequence continues at coordinate 132,217,224 of NC_064623.1, forward strand.
TGAAAGGACAGTCGACTGATGACCACAGCAGTTGAGTCCCATAGTGCTCAGAGCCATTTTTTGAAAGGACAGTCACAAACCTTGTCGACAATCACACCGCGCCTGAGGTAACAAGCACATCTGAAGCCCAATTGTGCACTCGACTGTTCATGCCAACTCACTGCCTCGCACTTTACTACTGTGTACCACTCTTGTCGTCCAACTGCAAAACACTGGGCCACAACACGTTTCCGCGTCTCCATTGCACTGCGCAAACTACGAAACGCTCCCCAAACATGGCACTCACCCATGCAGACGACTTTTCCGACTTTCCACGACGCTCACGCAACGCTCACGCTAGTGAAAGCCTTATTTAGAGCTTGACGTCGCGCCCAAGCGAGTGAGCACATTTCGCCTACGGCTTAGGCCGCCCACCTAGTGTGGCTGCTCGGTGTCTGCAGGCAGCGAGGGGCTGCAAGCTTCCCGTGTTCGCGCCTGTGTCACCTCTGCTTGCTTGTCAGAGACAGAGTATCGCAAAACATACAACTCACTCCATGAATTGATTGCTACGGCATCTGTCATCAGCAGTCACAACTAGCAACACCAGTAGCAGCCGACTGCACGTAAAGAATGGGAATGTGCAGTGGGATTTTTGTGAACTCGGCGCAAGGCAGATCTTTCCGACATAGGTTTGAGAATCTTAAGGGCAGACTTGTACTGTTTCTAAATTCAGTGTAGCGGTGGGAGGAGGGTGCTTCCTGCGCGTAACATCACGCTTGCCAGTTGTGACTGCTAATCGTTCGCTCGTATCTGCCTTGACACATTCGCTGGCTGTGAATTATCCCACTTGCGTGGCAGTGTGCGCATGTAGGTGTGTTAAAAATTCTGGAGGCGCTGGGTATCGATCCCAGTACCTCTCGCATGCTAAGCGAGCGCTCTACTATCTGAGCTACGCCCCCTGATGACAAATAGTGCTACATACAACCATATCAATATCACAGACCCCTTGCACTCCCATTATTCCGCAGACAAACACTATTCTCAATGTGTCCGTGAGGGTGTCTTTCAGGTTTCCTGCATTCTGTATCGAATCGTAGTTGGCCAAAATTAAAGTGGCGCGCACAACGTCGAAAATAGCGTTCGGCCACCGCTCTGAGTAAGACGAACGTGTTGTCCACTCTCTAGACTTCTTTGAGGTTAGGCCGTTATACCTAAGACAGATTTGCACTCGATGACACCTCGACAACAGCCGGTCCTCACATTTACGTCTTGCTCTCCTTACGTCAGTATACATCACATGAGCTGTGACGCTGGCTTTGCAACATCTTGCGTGTCTTTAGGCTCGCCGCGACCAACACTTACCATGCACTGTCCACAAAACATGGAGGCGCCGGGGCTTGAACCCGGGACCTTTCACATGCAAAGCGAACGCTCTACCAACTGAGCTACGCCCCCAAGCGCAACAAAGCTGCGCTGTTTTCCATTCTTTGCTACTCTGATGTGCACGGACCTGATGGTTGGTTGGTTTGTAGGGGTGAAGGGACCAGTGTACAAAGGCGCGGTCAAGTTCATATACACAAGAGTTCCAAGTAGTTTCGATGCTCTGGTATTACGACTACAAATTACGTCTGTATTTAACGTCTTAAATTGAAAGGACAGTCGACTGATGACCACAGCAGTTGAGTCCCATAGTGCTCAGAGCCATTTTTTGAAAGGACAGTCACAAACCTTGTCGACAATCACACCGCGCCTGAGGTAACAAGCACATCTGAAGCCCAATTGTGCACTCGACTGTTCATGCCAACTCACTGCCTCGCACTTTACTACTGTGTACCACTCTTGTAGTCCAACTGCAAAACACTGGGCCACAACACGTTTCCGCGTCTCCATTGCACTGCGCAAACTACGAAACGCTCCCCAAACATGGCACTCACCCATGCAGACGACTTTTCCGACCTTCCACGACGCTCACGCAACGCTCACGCTAGTGAAAGCCTTATTTAGAGCTTGACGTCGCGCCCAAGCGAGTGAGCACATTTCGCCTACGGCTTAGGCCGCCCACCTAGTGTGGCTGCTCGGTGTCTGCAGGCAGCGAGGGGCTGCAAGCTTCCCGTGTTCGCGCCTGTGTCACCTCTGCTTGCTTGTCAGAGACAGAGTATCGCAAAACATACAACTCACTCCATGAATTGATTGCTACGGCATCTGTCATCAGCAGTCACAACTAGCAACACCAGTAGCAGCCGACTGCACGTAAAGAATGGGAATGTGCAGTGGGATTTTTGTGAACTCGGCGCAAGGCAGATCTTTCCGACATAGGTTTGAGAATCTTAAGGGCAGACTTGTACTGTTTCTAAATTCAGTGTAGCGGTGGGAGGAGGGTGCTTCCTGCGCGTAACATCACGCTTGCCAGTTGTGACTGCTAATCGTTCGCTCGTATCTGCCTTGACACATTCGCTGGCTGTGAATTATCCCACTTGCGTGGCAGTGTGCGCATGTAGGTGTGTTAAAAATTCTGGAGGCGCTGGGTATCGATCCCAGTACCTCTCGCATGCTAAGCGAGCGCTCTACTATCTGAGCTACGCCCCCTGATGACAAATAGTGCTACATACAACCATATCAATATCACAGACCCCTTGCACTCCCATTATTCCGCAGACAAACACTATTCTCAATGTGTCCGTGAGGGTGTCTTTCAGGTTTCCTGCATTCTGTATCGAATCGTAGTTGGCCAAAATTAAAGTGGCGCGCACAACGTCGAAAATAGCGTTCGGCCACCGCTCTGAGTAAGACGAACGTGTTGTCCACTCTCTAGACTTCATTGAGGTTAGGCCGTTATACCTAAGACAGATTTGCACTCGATGACACCTCGACAACAGCCGGTCCTCACATTTACGTCTTGCTCTCCTTACGTCAGTATACATCACATGAGCTGTGACGCTGGCTTTGCAACATCTTGCGTGTCTTTAGGCTCGCCGCGACCAACACTTACCATGCACTGTCCACAAAACATGGAGGCGCCGGGGCTTGAACCCGGGACCTTTCACATGCAAAGCGAACGCTCTACCAACTGAGCTACGCCCCCAAGCGCAACAAAGCTGCGCTGTTTTCCATTCTTTGCTACTCTGATGTGCACGGACCTGATGGTTGGTTGGTTTGTAGGGGTGAAGGGACCAGTGTACAAAGGCGCGGTCAAGTTCATATACACAAGAGTTCCAAGTAGTTTCGATGCTCTGGTATTACGACTACAAATTACGTCTGTATTTAACGTCTTAAATTGAAAGGACAGTCGACTGATGACCACAGCAGTTGAGTCCCATAGTGCTCAGAGCCATTTTTTGAAAGGACAGTCACAAACCTTGTCGACAATCACACCGCGCCTGAGGTAACAAGCACATCTGAAGCCCAATTGTGCACTCGACTGTTCATGCCAACTCACTGCCTCGCACTTTACTACTGTGTACCACTCTTGTAGTCCAACTGCAAAACACTGGGCCACAACACGTTTCCGCGTCTCCATTGCACTGCGCAAACTACGAAACGCTCCCCAAACATGGCACTCACCCATGCAGACGACTTTTCCGACCTTCCACGACGCTCACGCAACGCTCACGCTAGTGAAAGCCTTATTTAGAGCTTGACGTCGCGCCCAAGCGAGTGAGCACATTTCGCCTACGGCTTAGGCCGCCCACCTAGTGTGGCTGCTCGGTGTCTGCAGGCAGCGAGGGGCTGCAAGCTTCCCGTGTTCGCGCCTGTGTCACCTCTGCTTGCTTGTCAGAGACAGAGTATCGCAAAACATACAACTCACTCCATGAATTGATTGCTACGGCATCTGTCATCAGCAGTCACAACTAGCAACACCAGTAGCAGCCGACTGCACGTAAAGAATGGGAATGTGCAGTGGGATTTTTGTGAACTCGGCGCAAGGCAGATCTTTCCGACATAGGTTTGAGAATCTTAAGGGCAGACTTGTACTGTTTCTAAATTCAGTGTAGCGGTGGGAGGAGGGTGCTTCCTGCGCGTAACATCACGCTTGCCAGTTGTGACTGCTAATCGTTCGCTCGTATCTGCCTTGACACATTCGCTGGCTGTGAATTATCCCACTTGCGTGGCAGTGTGCGCATGTAGGTGTGTTAAAAATTCTGGAGGCGCTGGGTATCGATCCCAGTACCTCTCGCATGCTAAGCGAGCGCTCTACCATCTGAGCTACGCCCCCTGATGACAAATAGTGCTACATACAACCATATCAATATCACAGACCCCTTGCACTCCCATTATTCCGCAGACAAACACTATTCTCAATGTGTCCGTGAGGGTGTCTTTCAGGTTTCCTGCATTCTGTATCGAATCGTAGTTGGCCAAAATTAAAGTGGCGCGCACAACGTCGAAAATAGCGTTCGGCCACCGCTCTGAGTAAGACGAACGTGTTGTCCACTCTCTAGACTTCTTTGAGGTTAGGCCGTTATACCTAAGACAGATTTGCACTCGATGACACCTCGACAACAGCCGGTCCTCACATTTACGTCTTGCTCTCCTTACGTCAGTATACATCACATGAGCTGTGACGCTGGCTTTGCAACATCTTGCGTGTCTTTAGGCTCGCCGCGACCAACACTTACCATGCACTGTCCACAAAACATGGAGGCGCCGGGGCTTGAACCCGGGACCTTTCACATGCAAAGCGAACGCTCTACCAACTGAGCTACGCCCCCAAGCGCAACAAAGCTGCGCTGTTTTCCATTCTTTGCTACTCTGATGTGCACGGACCTGATGGTTGGTTGGTTTGTAGGGGTGAAGGGACCAGTGTACAAAGGCGCGGTCAAGTTCATATACACAAGAGTTCCAAGTAGTTTCGATGCTCTGGTATTACGACTACAAATTACGTCTGTATTTAACGTCTTAAATTGAAAGGACAGTCGACTGATGACCACAGCAGTTGAGTCCCATAGTGCTCAGAGCCATTTTTTGAAAGGACAGTCACAAACCTTGTCGACAATCACACCGCGCCTGAGGTAACAAGCACATCTGAAGCCCAATTGTGCACTCGACTGTTCATGCCAACTCACTGCCTCGCACTTTACTACTGTGTACCACTCTTGTCGTCCAACTGCAAAACACTGGGCCACAACACGTTTCCGCGTCTCCATTGCACTGCGCAAACTACGAAACGCTCCCCAAACATGGCACTCACCCATGCAGACGACTTTTCCGACTTTCCACGACGCTCACGCAACGCTCACGCTAGTGAAAGCCTTATTTAGAGCTTGACGTCGCGCCCAAGCGAGTGAGCACATTTCGCCTACGGCTTAGGCCGCCCACCTAGTGTGGCTGCTCGGTGTCTGCAGGCAGCGAGGGGCTGCAAGCTTCCCGTGTTCGCGCCTGTGTCACCTCTGCTTGCTTGTCAGAGACAGAGTATCGCAAAACATACAACTCACTCCATGAATTGATTGCTACGGCATCTGTCATCAGCAGTCACAACTAGCAACACCAGTAGCAGCCGACTGCACGTAAAGAATGGGAATGTGCAGTGGGATTTTTGTGAACTCGGCGCAAGGCAGATCTTTCCGACATAGGTTTGAGAATCTTAAGGGCAGACTTGTACTGTTTCTAAATTCAGTGTAGCGGTGGGAGGAGGGTGCTTCCTGCGCGTAACATCACGCTTGCCAGTTGTGACTGCTAATCGTTCGCTCGTATCTGCCTTGACACATTCGCTGGCTGTGAATTATCCCACTTGCGTGGCAGTGTGCGCATGTAGGTGTGTTAAAAATTCTGGAGGCGCTGGGTATCGATCCCAGTACCTCTCGCATGCTAAGCGAGCGCTCTACTATCTGAGCTACGCCCCCTGATGACAAATAGTGCTACATACAACCATATCAATATCACAGACCCCTTGCACTCCCATTATTCCGCAGACAAACACTATTCTCAATGTGTCCGTGAGGGTGTCTTTCAGGTTTCCTGCATTCTGTATCGAATCGTAGTTGGCCAAAATTAAAGTGGCGCGCACAACGTCGAAAATAGCGTTCGGCCACCGCTCTGAGTAAGACGAACGTGTTGTCCACTCTCTAGACTTCTTTGAGGTTAGGCCGTTATACCTAAGACAGATTTGCACTCGATGACACCTCGACAACAGCCGGTCCTCACATTTACGTCTTGCTCTCCTTACGTCAGTATACATCACATGAGCTGTGACGCTGGCTTTGCAACATCTTGCGTGTCTTTAGGCTCGCCGCGACCAACACTTACCATGCACTGTCCACAAAACATGGAGGCGCCGGGGCTTGAACCCGGGACCTTTCACATGCAAAGCGAACGCTCTACCAACTGAGCTACGCCCCCAAGCGCAACAAAGCTGCGCTGTTTTCCATTCTTTGCTACTCTGATGTGCACGGACCTGATGGTTGGTTGGTTTGTAGGGGTGAAGGGACCAGTGTACAAAGGCGCGGTCAAGTTCATATACACAAGAGTTCCAAGTAGTTTCGATGCTCTGGTATTACGACTACAAATTACGTCTGTATTTAACGTCTTAAATTGAAAGGACAGTCGACTGATGACCACAGCAGTTGAGTCCCATAGTGCTCAGAGCCATTTTTTGAAAGGACAGTCACAAACCTTGTCGACAATCACACCGCGCCTGAGGTAACAAGCACATCTGAAGCCCAATTGTGCACTCGACTGTTCATGCCAACTCACTGCCTCGCACTTTACTACTGTGTACCACTCTTGTAGTCCAACTGCAAAACACTGGGCCACAACACGTTTCCGCGTCTCCATTGCACTGCGCAAACTACGAAACGCTCCCCAAACATGGCACTCACCCATGCAGACGACTTTTCCGACCTTCCACGACGCTCACGCAACGCTCACGCTAGTGAAAGCCTTATTTAGAGCTTGACGTCGCGCCCAAGCGAGTGAGCACATTTCGCCTACGGCTTAGGCCGCCCACCTAGTGTGGCTGCTCGGTGTCTGCAGGCAGCGAGGGGCTGCAAGCTTCCCGTGTTCGCGCCTGTGTCACCTCTGCTTGCTTGTCAGAGACAGAGTATCGCAAAACATACAACTCACTCCATGAATTGATTGCTACGGCATCTGTCATCAGCAGTCACAACTAGCAACACCAGTAGCAGCCGACTGCACGTAAAGAATGGGAATGTGCAGTGGGATTTTTGTGAACTCGGCGCAAGGCAGATCTTTCCGACATAGGTTTGAGAATCTTAAGGGCAGACTTGTACTGTTTCTAAATTCAGTGTAGCGGTGGGAGGAGGGTGCTTCCTGCGCGTAACATCACGCTTGCCAGTTGTGACTGCTAATCGTTCGCTCGTATCTGCCTTGACACATTCGCTGGCTGTGAATTATCCCACTTGCGTGGCAGTGTGCGCATGTAGGTGTGTTAAAAATTCTGGAGGCGCTGGGTATCGATCCCAGTACCTCTCGCATGCTAAGCGAGCGCTCTACTATCTGAGCTACGCCCCCTGATGACAAATAGTGCTACATACAACCATATCAATATCACAGACCCCTTGCACTCCCATTATTCCGCAGACAAACACTATTCTCAATGTGTCCGTGAGGGTGTCTTTCAGGTTTCCTGCATTCTGTATCGAATCGTAGTTGGCCAAAATTAAAGTGGCGCGCACAACGTCGAAAATAGCGTTCGGCCACCGCTCTGAGTAAGACGAACGTGTTGTCCACTCTCTAGACTTCTTTGAGGTTAGGCCGTTATACCTAAGACAGATTTGCACTCGATGACACCTCGACAACAGCCGGTCCTCACATTTACGTCTTGCTCTCCTTACGTCAGTATACATCACATGAGCTGTGACGCTGGCTTTGCAACATCTTGCGTGTCTTTAGGCTCGCCGCGACCAACACTTACCATGCACTGTCCACAAAACATGGAGGCGCCGGGGCTTGAACCCGGGACCTTTCACATGCAAAGCGAACGCTCTACCAACTGAGCTACGCCCCCAAGCGCAACAAAGCTGCGCTGTTTTCCATTCTTTGCTACTCTGATGTGCACGGACCTGATGGTTGGTTGGTTTGTAGGGGTGAAGGGACCAGTGTACAAAGGCGCGGTCAAGTTCATATACACAAGAGTTCCAAGTAGTTTCGATGCTCTGGTATTACGACTACAAATTACGTCTGTATTTAACGTCTTAAATTGAAAGGACAGTCGACTGATGACCACAGCAGTTGAGTCCCATAGTGCTCAGAGCCATTTTTTGAAAGGACAGTCACAAACCTTGTCGACAATCACACCGCGCCTGAGGTAACAAGCACATCTGAAGCCCAATTGTGCACTCGACTGTTCATGCCAACTCACTGCCTCGCACTTTACTACTGTGTACCACTCTTGTAGTCCAACTGCAAAACACTGGGCCACAACACGTTTCCGCGTCTCCATTGCACTGCGCAAACTACGAAACGCTCCCCAAACATGGCACTCACCCATGCAGACGACTTTTCCGACCTTCCACGACGCTCACGCAACGCTCACGCTAGTGAAAGCCTTATTTAGAGCTTGACGTCGCGCCCAAGCGAGTGAGCACATTTCGCCTACGGCTTAGGCCGCCCACCTAGTGTGGCTGCTCGGTGTCTGCAGGCAGCGAGGGGCTGCAAGCTTCCCGTGTTCGCGCCTGTGTCACCTCTGCTTGCTTGTCAGAGACAGAGTATCGCAAAACATACAACTCACTCCATGAATTGATTGCTACGGCATCTGTCATCAGCAGTCACAACTAGCAACACCAGTAGCAGCCGACTGCACGTAAAGAATGGGAATGTGCAGTGGGATTTTTGTGAACTCGGCGCAAGGCAGATCTTTCCGACATAGGTTTGAGAATCTTAAGGGCAGACTTGTACTGTTTCTAAATTCAGTGTAGCGGTGGGAGGAGGGTGCTTCCTGCGCGTAACATCACGCTTGCCAGTTGTGACTGCTAATCGTTCGCTCGTATCTGCCTTGACACATTCGCTGGCTGTGAATTATCCCACTTGCGTGGCAGTGTGCGCATGTAGGTGTGTTAAAAATTCTGGAGGCGCTGGGTATCGATCCCAGTACCTCTCGCATGCTAAGCGAGCGCTCTACTATCTGAGCTACGCCCCCTGATGACAAATAGTGCTACATACAACCATATCAATATCACAGACCCCTTGCACTCCCATTATTCCGCAGACAAACACTATTCTCAATGTGTCCGTGAGGGTGTCTTTCAGGTTTCCTGCATTCTGTATCGAATCGTAGTTGGCCAAAATTAAAGTGGCGCGCACAACGTCGAAAATAGCGTTCGGCCACCGCTCTGAGTAAGACGAACGTGTTGTCCACTCTCTAGACTTCATTGAGGTTAGGCCGTTATACCTAAGACAGATTTGCACTCGATGACACCTCGACAACAGCCGGTCCTCACATTTACGTCTTGCTCTCCTTACGTCAGTATACATCACATGAGCTGTGACGCTGGCTTTGCAACATCTTGCGTGTCTTTAGGCTCGCCGCGACCAACACTTACCATGCACTGTCCACAAAACATGGAGGCGCCGGGGCTTGAACCCGGGACCTTTCACATGCAAAGCGAACGCTCTACCAACTGAGCTACGCCCCCAAGCGCAACAAAGCTGCGCTGTTTTCCATTCTTTGCTACTCTGATGTGCACGGACCTGATGGTTGGTTGGTTTGTAGGGGTGAAGGGACCAGTGTACAAAGGCGCGGTCAAGTTCATATACACAAGAGTTCCAAGTAGTTTCGATGCTCTGGTATTACGACTACAAATTACGTCTGTATTTAACGTCTTAAATTGAAAGGACAGTCGACTGATGACCACAGCAGTTGAGTCCCATAGTGCTCAGAGCCATTTTTTGAAAGGACAGTCACAAACCTTGTCGACAATCACACCGCGCCTGAGGTAACAAGCACATCTGAAGCCCAATTGTGCACTCGACTGTTCATGCCAACTCACTGCCTCGCACTTTACTACTGTGTACCACTCTTGTAGTCCAACTGCAAAACACTGGGCCACAACACGTTTCCGCGTCTCCATTGCACTGCGCAAACTACGAAACGCTCCCCAAACATGGCACTCACCCATGCAGACGACTTTTCCGACCTTCCACGACGCTCACGCAACGCTCACGCTAGTGAAAGCCTTATTTAGAGCTTGACGTCGCGCCCAAGCGAGTGAGCACATTTCGCCTACGGCTTAGGCCGCCCACCTAGTGTGGCTGCTCGGTGTCTGCAGGCAGCGAGGGGCTGCAAGCTTCCCGTGTTCGCGCCTGTGTCACCTCTGCTTGCTTGTCAGAGACAGAGTATCGCAAAACATACAACTCACTCCATGAATTGATTGCTACGGCATCTGTCATCAGCAGTCACAACTAGCAACACCAGTAGCAGCCGACTGCACGTAAAGAATGGGAATGTGCAGTGGGATTTTTGTGAACTCGGCGCAAGGCAGATCTTTCCGACATAGGTTTGAGAATCTTAAGGGCAGACTTGTACTGTTTCTAAATTCAGTGTAGCGGTGGGAGGAGGGTGCTTCCTGCGCGTAACATCACGCTTGCCAGTTGTGACTGCTAATCGTTCGCTCGTATCTGCCTTGACACATTCGCTGGCTGTGAATTATCCCACTTGCGTGGCAGTGTGCGCATGTAGGTGTGTTAAAAATTCTGGAGGCGCTGGGTATCGATCCCAGTACCTCTCGCATGCTAAGCGAGCGCTCTACTATCTGAGCTACGCCCCCTGATGACAAATAGTGCTACATACAACCATATCAATATCACAGACCCCTTGCACTCCCATTATTCCGCAGACAAACACTATTCTCAATGTGTCCGTGAGGGTGTCTTTCAGGTTTCCTGCATTCTGTATCGAATCGTAGTTGGCCAAAATTAAAGTGGCGCGCACAACGTCGAAAATAGCGTTCGGCCACCGCTCTGAGTAAGACGAACGTGTTGTCCACTCTCTAGACTTCTTTGAGGTTAGGCCGTTATACCTAAGACAGATTTGCACTCGATGACACCTCGACAACAGCCGGTCCTCACATTTACGTCTTGCTCTCCTTACGTCAGTATACATCACATGAGCTGTGACGCTGGCTTTGCAACATCTTGCGTGTCTTTAGGCTCGCCGCGACCAACACTTACCATGCACTGTCCACAAAACATGGAGGCGCCGGGGCTTGAACCCGGGACCTTTCACATGCAAAGCGAACGCTCTACCAACTGAGCTACGCCCCCAAGCGCAACAAAGCTGCGCTGTTTTCCATTCTTTGCTACTCTGATGTGCACGGACCTGATGGTTGGTTGGTTTGTAGGGGTGAAGGGACCAGTGTACAAAGGCGCGGTCAAGTTCATATACACAAGAGTTCCAAGTAGTTTCGATGCTCTGGTATTACGACTACAAATTACGTCTGTATTTAACGTCTTAAATTGAAAGGACAGTCGACTGATGACCACAGCAGTTGAGTCCCATAGTGCTCAGAGCCATTTTTTGAAAGGACAGTCACAAACCTTGTCGACAATCACACCGCGCCTGAGGTAACAAGCACATCTGAAGCCCAATTGTGCACTCGACTGTTCATGCCAACTCACTGCCTCGCACTTTACTACTGTGTACCACTCTTGTCGTCCAACTGCAAAACACTGGGCCACAACACGTTTCCGCGTCTCCATTGCACTGCGCAAACTACGAAACGCTCCCCAAACATGGCACTCACCCATGCAGACGACTTTTCCGACCTTCCACGACGCTCACGCAACGCTCACGCTAGTGAAAGCCTTATTTAGAGCTTGACGTCGCGCCCAAGCGAGTGAGCACATTTCGCCTACGGCTTAGGCCGCCCACCTAGTGTGGCTGCTCGGTGTCTGCAGGCAGCGAGGGGCTGCAAGCTTCCCGTGTTCGCGCCTGTGTCACCTCTGCTTGCTTGTCAGAGACAGAGTATCGCAAAACATACAACTCACTCCATGAATTGATTGCTACGGCATCTGTCATCAGCAGTCACAACTAGCAACACCAGTAGCAGCCGACTGCACGTAAAGAATGGGAATGTGCAGTGGGATTTTTGTGAACTCGGCGCAAGGCAGATCTTTCCGACATAGGTTTGAGAATCTTAAGGGCAGACTTGTACTGTTTCTAAATTCAGTGTAGCGGTGGGAGGAGGGTGCTTCCTGCGCGTAACATCACGCTTGCCAGTTGTGACTGCTAATCGTTCGCTCGTATCTGCCTTGACACATTCGCTGGCTGTGAATTATCCCACTTGCGTGGCAGTGTGCGCATGTAGGTGTGTTAAAAATTCTGGAGGCGCTGGGTATCGATCCCAGTACCTCTCGCATGCTAAGCGAGCGCTCTACTATCTGAGCTACGCCCCCTGATGACAAATAGTGCTACATACAACCATATCAATATCACAGACCCCTTGCACTCCCATTATTCCGCAGACAAACACTATTCTCAATGTGTCCGTGAGGGTGTCTTTCAGGTTTCCTGCATTCTGTATCGAATCGTAGTTGGCCAAAATTAAAGTGGCGCGCACAACGTCGAAAATAGCGTTCGGCCACCGCTCTGAGTAAGACGAACGTGTTGTCCACTCTCTAGACTTCTTTGAGGTTAGGCCGTTATACCTAAGACAGATTTGCACTCGATGACACCTCGACAACAGCCGGTCCTCACATTTACGTCTTGCTCTCCTTACGTCAGTATACATCACATGAGCTGTGACGCTGGCTTTGCAACATCTTGCGTGTCTTTAGGCTCGCCGCGACCAACACTTACCATGCACTGTCCACAAAACATGGAGGCGCCGGGGCTTGAACCCGGGACCTTTCACATGCAAAGCGAACGCTCTACCAACTGAGCTACGCCCCCAAGCGCAACAAAGCTGCGCTGTTTTCCATTCTTTGCTACTCTGATGTGCACGGACCTGATGGTTGGTTGGTTTGTAGGGGTGAAGGGACCAGTGTACAAAGGCGCGGTCAAGTTCATATACACAAGAGTTCCAAGTAGTTTCGATGCTCTGGTATTACGACTACAAATTACGTCTGTATTTAACGTCTTAAATTGAAAGGACAGTCGACTGATGACCACAGCAGTTGAGTCCCATAGTGCTCAGAGCCATTTTTTGAAAGGACAGTCACAAACCTTGTCGACAATCACACCGCGCCTGAGGTAACAAGCACATCTGAAGCCCAATTGTGCACTCGACTGTTCATGCCAACTCACTGCCTCGCACTTTACTACTGTGTACCACTCTTGTAGTCCAACTGCAAAACACTGGGCCACAACACGTTTCCGCGTCTCCATTGCACTGCGCAAACTACGAAACGCTCCCCAAACATGGCACTCACCCATGCAGACGACTTTTCCGACCTTCCACGACGCTCACGCAACGCTCACGCTAGTGAAAGCCTTATTTAGAGCTTGACGTCGCGCCCAAGCGAGTGAGCACATTTCGCCTACGGCTTAGGCCGCCCACCTAGTGTGGCTGCTCGGTGTCTGCAGGCAGCGAGGGGCTGCAAGCTTCCCGTGTTCGCGCCTGTGTCACCTCTGCTTGCTTGTCAGAGACAGAGTATCGCAAAACATACAACTCACTCCATGAATTGATTGCTACGGCATCTGTCATCAGCAGTCACAACTAGCAACACCAGTAGCAGCCGACTGCACGTAAAGAATGGGAATGTGCAGTGGGATTTTTGTGAACTCGGCGCAAGGCAGATCTTTCCGACATAGGTTTGAGAATCTTAAGGGCAGACTTGTACTGTTTCTAAATTCAGTGTAGCGGTGGGAGGAGGGTGCTTCCTGCGCGTAACATCACGCTTGCCAGTTGTGACTGCTAATCGTTCGCTCGTATCTGCCTTGACACATTCGCTGGCTGTGAATTATCCCACTTGCGTGGCAGTGTGCGCATGTAGGTGTGTTAAAAATTCTGGAGGCGCTGGGTATCGATCCCAGTACCTCTCGCATGCTAAGCGAGCGCTCTACTATCTGAGCTACGCCCCCTGATGACAAATAGTGCTACATACAACCATATCAATATCACAGACCCCTTGCACTCCCATTATTCCGCAGACAAACACTATTCTCAATGTGTCCGTGAGGGTGTCTTTCAGGTTTCCTGCATTCTGTATCGAATCGTAGTTGGCCAAAATTAAAGTGGCGCGCACAACGTCGAAAATAGCGTTCGGCCACCGCTCTGAGTAAGACGAACGTGTTGTCCACTCTCTAGACTTCTTTGAGGTTAGGCCGTTATACCTAAGACAGATTTGCACTCGATGACACCTCGACAACAGCCGGTCCTCACATTTACGTCTTGCTCTCCTTACGTCAGTATACATCACATGAGCTGTGACGCTGGCTTTGCAACATCTTGCGTGTCTTTAGGCTCGCCGCGACCAACACTTACCATGCACTGTCCACAAAACATGGAGGCGCCGGGGCTTGAACCCGGGACCTTTCACATGCAAAGCGAACGCTCTACCAACTGAGCTACGCCCCCAAGCGCAACAAAGCTGCGCTGTTTTCCATTCTTTGCTACTCTGATGTGCACGGACCTGATGGTTGGTTGGTTTGTAGGGGTGAAGGGACCAGTGTACAAAGGCGCGGTCAAGTTCATATACACAAGAGTTCCAAGTAGTTTCGATGCTCTGGTATTACGACTACAAATTACGTCTGTATTTAACGTCTTAAATTGAAAGGACAGTCGACTGATGACCACAGCAGTTGAGTCCCATAGTGCTCAGAGCCATTTTTTGAAAGGACAGTCACAAACCTTGTCGACAATCACACCGCGCCTGAGGTAACAAGCACATCTGAAGCCCAATTGTGCACTCGACTGTTCATGCCAACTCACTGCCTCGCACTTTACTACTGTGTACCACTCTTGTCGTCCAACTGCAAAACACTGGGCCACAACACGTTTCCGCGTCTCCATTGCACTGCGCAAACTACGAAACGCTCCCCAAACATGGCACTCACCCATGCAGACGACTTTTCCGACTTTCCACGACGCTCACGCAACGCTCACGCTAGTGAAAGCCTTATTTAGAGCTTGACGTCGCGCCCAAGCGAGTGAGCACATTTCGCCTACGGCTTAGGCCGCCCACCTAGTGTGGCTGCTCGGTGTCTGCAGGCAGCGAGGGGCTGCAAGCTTCCCGTGTTCGCGCCTGTGTCACCTCTGCTTGCTTGTCAGAGACAGAGTATCGCAAAACATACAACTCACTCCATGAATTGATTGCTACGGCATCTGTCATCAGCAGTCACAACTAGCAACACCAGTAGCAGCCGACTGCACGTAAAGAATGGGAATGTGCAGTGGGATTTTTGTGAACTCGGCGCAAGGCAGATCTTTCCGACATAGGTTTGAGAATCTTAAGGGCAGACTTGTACTGTTTCTAAATTCAGTGTAGCGGTGGGAGGAGGGTGCTTCCTGCGCGTAACATCACGCTTGCCAGTTGTGACTGCTAATCGTTCGCTCGTATCTGCCTTGACACATTCGCTGGCTGTGAATTATCCCACTTGCGTGGCAGTGTGCGCATGTAGGTGTGTTAAAAATTCTGGAGGCGCTGGGTATCGATCCCAGTACCTCTCGCATGCTAAGCGAGCGCTCTACCATCTGAGCTACGCCCCCTGATGACAAATAGTGCTACATACAACCATATCAATATCACAGACCCCTTGCACTCCCATTATTCCGCAGACAAACACTATTCTCAATGTGTCCGTGAGGGTGTCTTTCAGGTTTCCTGCATTCTGTATCGAATCGTAGTTGGCCAAAATTAAAGTGGCGCGCACAACGTCGAAAATAGCGTTCGGCCACCGCTCTGAGTAAGACGAACGTGTTGTCCACTCTCTAGACTTCTTTGAGGTTAGGCCGTTATACCTAAGACAGATTTGCACTCGATGACACCTCGACAACAGCCGGTCCTCACATTTACGTCTTGCTCTCCTTACGTCAGTATACATCACATGAGCTGTGACGCTGGCTTTGCAACATCTTGCGTGTCTTTAGGCTCGCCGCGACCAACACTTACCATGCACTGTCCACAAAACATGGAGGCGCCGGGGCTTGAACCCGGGACCTTTCACATGCAAATCGAACGCTCTACCAACTGAGCTACGCCCCCAAGCGCAACAAAGCTGCGCTGTTTTCCATTCTTTGCTACTCTGATGTGCACGGACCTGATGGTTGGTTGGTTTGTAGGGGTGAAGGGACCAGTGTACAAAGGCGCGGTCAAGTTCATATACACAAGAGTTCCAAGTAGTTTCGATGCTCTGGTATTACGACTACAAATTACGTCTGTATTTAACGTCTTAAATTGAAAGGACAGTCGACTGATGACCACAGCAGTTGAGTCCCATAGTGCTCAGAGCCATTTTTTGAAAGGACAGTCACAAACCTTGTCGACAATCACACCGCGCCTGAGGTAACAAGCACATCTGAAGCCCAATTGTGCACTCGACTGTTCATGCCAACTCACTGCCTCGCACTTTACTACTGTGTACCACTCTTGTCGTCCAACTGCAAAACACTGGGCCACAACACGTTTCCGCGTCTCCATTGCACTGCGCAAACTACGAAACGCTCCCCAAACATGGCACTCACCCATGCAGACGACTTTTCCGACCTTCCACGACGCTCACGCAACGCTCACGCTAGTGAAAGCCTTATTTAGAGCTTGACGTCGCGCCCAAGCGAGTGAGCACATTTCGCCTACGGCTTAGGCCGCCCACCTAGTGTGGCTGCTCGGTGTCTGCAGGCAGCGAGGGGCTGCAAGCTTCCCGTGTTCGCGCCTGTGTCACCTCTGCTTGCTTGTCAGAGACAGAGTATCGCAAAACATACAACTCACTCCATGAATTGATTGCTACGGCATCTGTCATCAGCAGTCACAACTAGCAACACCAGTAGCAGCCGACTGCACGTAAAGAATGGGAATGTGCAGTGGGATTTTTGTGAACTCGGCGCAAGGCAGATCTTTCCGACATAGGTTTGAGAATCTTAAGGGCAGACTTGTACTGTTTCTAAATTCAGTGTAGCGGTGGGAGGAGGGTGCTTCCTGCGCGTAACATCACGCTTGCCAGTTGTGACTGCTAATCGTTCGCTCGTATCTGCCTTGACACATTCGCTGGCTGTGAATTATCCCACTTGCGTGGCAGTGTGCGCATGTAGGTGTGTTAAAAATTCTGGAGGCGCTGGGTATCGATCCCAGTACCTCTCGCATGCTAAGCGAGCGCTCTACCATCTGAGCTACGCCCGCTGATGACAAATAGTGCTACATACAACCATATCAATATCACAGACCCCTTGCACTCCCATTATTCCGCAGACAAACACTATTCTCAATGTGTCCGTGAGGGTGTCTTTCAGGTTTCCTGCATTCTGTATCGAATCGTAGTTGGCCAAAATTAAAGTGGCGCGCACAACGTCGAAAATAGCGTTCGGCCACCGCTCTGAGTAAGACGAACGTGTTGTCCACTCTCTAGACTTCTTTGAGGTTAGGCCGTTATACCTAAGACAGATTTGCACTCGATGACACCTCGACAACAGCCGGTCCTCACATTTACGTCTTGCTCTCCTTACGTCAGTATACATCACATGAGCTGTGACGCTGGCTTTGCAACATCTTGCGTGTCTTTAGGCTCGCCGCGACCAACACTTACCATGCACTGTCCACAAAACATGGAGGCGCCGGGGCTTGAACCCGGGACCTTTCACATGCAAATCGA
This sequence comes from Schistocerca nitens, assembly GCF_023898315.1. NCBI lineage: Eukaryota > Metazoa > Arthropoda > Insecta > Orthoptera > Acrididae > Schistocerca > Schistocerca nitens. Next base: position 132,234,901 of record NC_064623.1, read on the forward strand.
ACGCTCTACCAACTGAGCTACGCCCCCAAGCGCAACAAAGCTGCGCTGTTTTCCATTCTTTGCTACTCTGATGTGCACGGACCTGATGGTTGGTTGGTTTGTAGGGGTGAAGGGACCAGTGTACAAAGGCGCGGTCAAGTTCATATACACAAGAGTTCCAAGTAGTTTCGATGCTCTGGTATTACGACTACAAATTACGTCTGTATTTAACGTCTTAAATTGAAAGGACAGTCGACTGATGACCACAGCAGTTGAGTCCCATAGTGCTCAGAGCCATTTTTTGAAAGGACAGTCACAAACCTTGTCGACAATCACACCGCGCCTGAGGTAACAAGCACATCTGAAGCCCAATTGTGCACTCGACTGTTCATGCCAACTCACTGCCTCGCACTTTACTACTGTGTACCACTCTTGTCGTCCAACTGCAAAACACTGGGCCACAACACGTTTCCGCGTCTCCATTGCACTGCGCAAACTACGAAACGCTCCCCAAACATGGCACTCACCCATGCAGACGACTTTTCCGACCTTCCACGACGCTCACGCAACGCTCACGCTAGTGAAAGCCTTATTTAGAGCTTGACGTCGCGCCCAAGCGAGTGAGCACATTTCGCCTACGGCTTAGGCCGCCCACCTAGTGTGGCTGCTCGGTGTCTGCAGGCAGCGAGGGGCTGCAAGCTTCCCGTGTTCGCGCCTGTGTCACCTCTGCTTGCTTGTCAGAGACAGAGTATCGCAAAACATACAACTCACTCCATGAATTGATTGCTACGGCATCTGTCATCAGCAGTCACAACTAGCAACACCAGTAGCAGCCGACTGCACGTAAAGAATGGGAATGTGCAGTGGGATTTTTGTGAACTCGGCGCAAGGCAGATCTTTCCGACATAGGTTTGAGAATCTTAAGGGCAGACTTGTACTGTTTCTAAATTCAGTGTAGCGGTGGGAGGAGGGTGCTTCCTGCGCGTAACATCACGCTTGCCAGTTGTGACTGCTAATCGTTCGCTCGTATCTGCCTTGACACATTCGCTGGCTGTGAATTATCCCACTTGCGTGGCAGTGTGCGCATGTAGGTGTGTTAAAAATTCTGGAGGCGCTGGGTATCGATCCCAGTACCTCTCGCATGCTAAGCGAGCGCTCTACCATCTGAGCTACGCCCCCTGATGACAAATAGTGCTACATACAACCATATCAATATCACAGACCCCTTGCACTCCCATTATTCCGCAGACAAACACTATTCTCAATGTGTCCGTGAGGGTGTCTTTCAGGTTTCCTGCATTCTGTATCGAATCGTAGTTGGCCAAAATTAAAGTGGCGCGCACAACGTCGAAAATAGCGTTCGGCCACCGCTCTGAGTAAGACGAACGTGTTGTCCACTCTCTAGACTTCTTTGAGGTTAGGCCGTTATACCTAAGACAGATTTGCACTCGATGACACCTCGACAACAGCCGGTCCTCACATTTACGTCTTGCTCTCCTTACGTCAGTATACATCACATGAGCTGTGACGCTGGCTTTGCAACATCTTGCGTGTCTTTAGGCTCGCCGCGACCAACACTTACCATGCACTGTCCACAAAACATGGAGGCGCCGGGGCTTGAACCCGGGACCTTTCACATGCAAAGCGAACGCTCTACCAACTGAGCTACGCCCCCAAGCGCAACAAAGCTGCGCTGTTTTCCATTCTTTGCTACTCTGATGTGCACGGACCTGATGGTTGGTTGGTTTGTAGGGGTGAAGGGACCAGTGTACAAAGGCGCGGTCAAGTTCATATACACAAGAGTTCCAAGTAGTTTCGATGCTCTGGTATTACGACTACAAATTACGTCTGTATTTAACGTCTTAAATTGAAAGGACAGTCGACTGATGACCACAGCAGTTGAGTCCCATAGTGCTCAGAGCCATTTTTTGAAAGGACAGTCACAAACCTTGTCGACAATCACACCGCGCCTGAGGTAACAAGCACATCTGAAGCCCAATTGTGCACTCGACTGTTCATGCCAACTCACTGCCTCGCACTTTACTACTGTGTACCACTCTTGTCGTCCAACTGCAAAACACTGGGCCACAACACGTTTCCGCGTCTCCATTGCACTGCGCAAACTACGAAACGCTCCCCAAACATGGCACTCACCCATGCAGACGACTTTTCCGACCTTCCACGACGCTCACGCAACGCTCACGCTAGTGAAAGCCTTATTTAGAGCTTGACGTCGCGCCCAAGCGAGTGAGCACATTTCGCCTACGGCTTAGGCCGCCCACCTAGTGTGGCTGCTCGGTGTCTGCAGGCAGCGAGGGGCTGCAAGCTTCCCGTGTTCGCGCCTGTGTCACCTCTGCTTGCTTGTCAGAGACAGAGTATCGCAAAACATACAACTCACTCCATGAATTGATTGCTACGGCATCTGTCATCAGCAGTCACAACTAGCAACACCAGTAGCAGCCGACTGCACGTAAAGAATGGGAATGTGCAGTGGGATTTTTGTGAACTCGGCGCAAGGCAGATCTTTCCGACATAGGTTTGAGAATCTTAAGGGCAGACTTGTACTGTTTCTAAATTCAGTGTAGCGGTGGGAGGAGGGTGCTTCCTGCGCGTAACATCACGCTTGCCAGTTGTGACTGCTAATCGTTCGCTCGTATCTGCCTTGACACATTCGCTGGCTGTGAATTATCCCACTTGCGTGGCAGTGTGCGCATGTAGGTGTGTTAAAAATTCTGGAGGCGCTGGGTATCGATCCCAGTACCTCTCGCATGCTAAGCGAGCGCTCTACTATCTGAGCTACGCCCCCTGATGACAAATAGTGCTACATACAACCATATCAATATCACAGACCCCTTGCACTCCCATTATTCCGCAGACAAACACTATTCTCAATGTGTCCGTGAGGGTGTCTTTCAGGTTTCCTGCATTCTGTATCGAATCGTAGTTGGCCAAAATTAAAGTGGCGCGCACAACGTCGAAAATAGCGTTCGGCCACCGCTCTGAGTAAGACGAACGTGTTGTCCACTCTCTAGACTTCTTTGAGGTTAGGCCGTTATACCTAAGACAGATTTGCACTCGATGACACCTCGACAACAGCCGGTCCTCACATTTACGTCTTGCTCTCCTTACGTCAGTATACATCACATGAGCTGTGACGCTGGCTTTGCAACATCTTGCGTGTCTTTAGGCTCGCCGCGACCAACACTTACCATGCACTGTCCACAAAACATGGAGGCGCCGGGGCTTGAACCCGGGACCTTTCACATGCAAAGCGAACGCTCTACCAACTGAGCTACGCCCCCAAGCGCAACAAAGCTGCGCTGTTTTCCATTCTTTGCTACTCTGATGTGCACGGACCTGATGGTTGGTTGGTTTGTAGGGGTGAAGGGACCAGTGTACAAAGGCGCGGTCAAGTTCATATACACAAGAGTTCCAAGTAGTTTCGATGCTCTGGTATTACGACTACAAATTACGTCTGTATTTAACGTCTTAAATTGAAAGGACAGTCGACTGATGACCACAGCAGTTGAGTCCCATAGTGCTCAGAGCCATTTTTTGAAAGGACAGTCACAAACCTTGTCGACAATCACACCGCGCCTGAGGTAACAAGCACATCTGAAGCCCAATTGTGCACTCGACTGTTCATGCCAACTCACTGCCTCGCACTTTACTACTGTGTACCACTCTTGTAGTCCAACTGCAAAACACTGGGCCACAACACGTTTCCGCGTCTCCATTGCACTGCGCAAACTACGAAACGCTCCCCAAACATGGCACTCACCCATGCAGACGACTTTTCCGACCTTCCACGACGCTCACGCAACGCTCACGCTAGTGAAAGCCTTATTTAGAGCTTGACGTCGCGCCCAAGCGAGTGAGCACATTTCGCCTACGGCTTAGGCCGCCCACCTAGTGTGGCTGCTCGGTGTCTGCAGGCAGCGAGGGGCTGCAAGCTTCCCGTGTTCGCGCCTGTGTCACCTCTGCTTGCTTGTCAGAGACAGAGTATCGCAAAACATACAACTCACTCCATGAATTGATTGCTACGGCATCTGTCATCAGCAGTCACAACTAGCAACACCAGTAGCAGCCGACTGCACGTAAAGAATGGGAATGTGCAGTGGGATTTTTGTGAACTCGGCGCAAGGCAGATCTTTCCGACATAGGTTTGAGAATCTTAAGGGCAGACTTGTACTGTTTCTAAATTCAGTGTAGCGGTGGGAGGAGGGTGCTTCCTGCGCGTAACATCACGCTTGCCAGTTGTGACTGCTAATCGTTCGCTCGTATCTGCCTTGACACATTCGCTGGCTGTGAATTATCCCACTTGCGTGGCAGTGTGCGCATGTAGGTGTGTTAAAAATTCTGGAGGCGCTGGGTATCGATCCCAGTACCTCTCGCATGCTAAGCGAGCGCTCTACTATCTGAGCTACGCCCCCTGATGACAAATAGTGCTACATACAACCATATCAATATCACAGACCCCTTGCACTCCCATTATTCCGCAGACAAACACTATTCTCAATGTGTCCGTGAGGGTGTCTTTCAGGTTTCCTGCATTCTGTATCGAATCGTAGTTGGCCAAAATTAAAGTGGCGCGCACAACGTCGAAAATAGCGTTCGGCCACCGCTCTGAGTAAGACGAACGTGTTGTCCACTCTCTAGACTTCTTTGAGGTTAGGCCGTTATACCTAAGACAGATTTGCACTCGATGACACCTCGACAACAGCCGGTCCTCACATTTACGTCTTGCTCTCCTTACGTCAGTATACATCACATGAGCTGTGACGCTGGCTTTGCAACATCTTGCGTGTCTTTAGGCTCGCCGCGACCAACACTTACCATGCACTGTCCACAAAACATGGAGGCGCCGGGGCTTGAACCCGGGACCTTTCACATGCAAAGCGAACGCTCTACCAACTGAGCTACGCCCCCAAGCGCAACAAAGCTGCGCTGTTTTCCATTCTTTGCTACTCTGATGTGCACGGACCTGATGGTTGGTTGGTTTGTAGGGGTGAAGGGACCAGTGTACAAAGGCGCGGTCAAGTTCATATACACAAGAGTTCCAAGTAGTTTCGATGCTCTGGTATTACGACTACAAATTACGTCTGTATTTAACGTCTTAAATTGAAAGGACAGTCGACTGATGACCACAGCAGTTGAGTCCCATAGTGCTCAGAGCCATTTTTTGAAAGGACAGTCACAAACCTTGTCGACAATCACACCGCGCCTGAGGTAACAAGCACATCTGAAGCCCAATTGTGCACTCGACTGTTCATGCCAACTCACTGCCTCGCACTTTACTACTGTGTACCACTCTTGTCGTCCAACTGCAAAACACTGGGCCACAACACGTTTCCGCGTCTCCATTGCACTGCGCAAACTACGAAACGCTCCCCAAACATGGCACTCACCCATGCAGACGACTTTTCCGACTTTCCACGACGCTCACGCAACGCTCACGCTAGTGAAAGCCTTATTTAGAGCTTGACGTCGCGCCCAAGCGAGTGAGCACATTTCGCCTACGGCTTAGGCCGCCCACCTAGTGTGGCTGCTCGGTGTCTGCAGGCAGCGAGGGGCTGCAAGCTTCCCGTGTTCGCGCCTGTGTCACCTCTGCTTGCTTGTCAGAGACAGAGTATCGCAAAACATACAACTCACTCCATGAATTGATTGCTACGGCATCTGTCATCAGCAGTCACAACTAGCAACACCAGTAGCAGCCGACTGCACGTAAAGAATGGGAATGTGCAGTGGGATTTTTGTGAACTCGGCGCAAGGCAGATCTTTCCGACATAGGTTTGAGAATCTTAAGGGCAGACTTGTACTGTTTCTAAATTCAGTGTAGCGGTGGGAGGAGGGTGCTTCCTGCGCGTAACATCACGCTTGCCAGTTGTGACTGCTAATCGTTCGCTCGTATCTGCCTTGACACATTCGCTGGCTGTGAATTATCCCACTTGCGTGGCAGTGTGCGCATGTAGGTGTGTTAAAAATTCTGGAGGCGCTGGGTATCGATCCCAGTACCTCTCGCATGCTAAGCGAGCGCTCTACCATCTGAGCTACGCCCCCTGATGACAAATAGTGCTACATACAACCATATCAATATCACAGACCCCTTGCACTCCCATTATTCCGCAGACAAACACTATTCTCAATGTGTCCGTGAGGGTGTCTTTCAGGTTTCCTGCATTCTGTATCGAATCGTAGTTGGCCAAAATTAAAGTGGCGCGCACAACGTCGAAAATAGCGTTCGGCCACCGCTCTGAGTAAGACGAACGTGTTGTCCACTCTCTAGACTTCTTTGAGGTTAGGCCGTTATACCTAAGACAGATTTGCACTCGATGACACCTCGACAACAGCCGGTCCTCACATTTACGTCTTGCTCTCCTTACGTCAGTATACATCACATGAGCTGTGACGCTGGCTTTGCAACATCTTGCGTGTCTTTAGGCTCGCCGCGACCAACACTTACCATGCACTGTCCACAAAACATGGAGGCGCCGGGGCTTGAACCCGGGACCTTTCACATGCAAATCGAACGCTCTACCAACTGAGCTACGCCCCCAAGCGCAACAAAGCTGCGCTGTTTTCCATTCTTTGCTACTCTGATGTGCACGGACCTGATGGTTGGTTGGTTTGTAGGGGTGAAGGGACCAGTGTACAAAGGCGCGGTCAAGTTCATATACACAAGAGTTCCAAGTAGTTTCGATGCTCTGGTATTACGACTACAAATTACGTCTGTATTTAACGTCTTAAATTGAAAGGACAGTCGACTGATGACCACAGCAGTTGAGTCCCATAGTGCTCAGAGCCATTTTTTGAAAGGACAGTCACAAACCTTGTCGACAATCACACCGCGCCTGAGGTAACAAGCACATCTGAAGCCCAATTGTGCACTCGACTGTTCATGCCAACTCACTGCCTCGCACTTTACTACTGTGTACCACTCTTGTCGTCCAACTGCAAAACACTGGGCCACAACACGTTTCCGCGTCTCCATTGCACTGCGCAAACTACGAAACGCTCCCCAAACATGGCACTCACCCATGCAGACGACTTTTCCGACCTTCCACGACGCTCACGCAACGCTCACGCTAGTGAAAGCCTTATTTAGAGCTTGACGTCGCGCCCAAGCGAGTGAGCACATTTCGCCTACGGCTTAGGCCGCCCACCTAGTGTGGCTGCTCGGTGTCTGCAGGCAGCGAGGGGCTGCAAGCTTCCCGTGTTCGCGCCTGTGTCACCTCTGCTTGCTTGTCAGAGACAGAGTATCGCAAAACATACAACTCACTCCATGAATTGATTGCTACGGCATCTGTCATCAGCAGTCACAACTAGCAACACCAGTAGCAGCCGACTGCACGTAAAGAATGGGAATGTGCAGTGGGATTTTTGTGAACTCGGCGCAAGGCAGATCTTTCCGACATAGGTTTGAGAATCTTAAGGGCAGACTTGTACTGTTTCTAAATTCAGTGTAGCGGTGGGAGGAGGGTGCTTCCTGCGCGTAACATCACGCTTGCCAGTTGTGACTGCTAATCGTTCGCTCGTATCTGCCTTGACACATTCGCTGGCTGTGAATTATCCCACTTGCGTGGCAGTGTGCGCATGTAGGTGTGTTAAAAATTCTGGAGGCGCTGGGTATCGATCCCAGTACCTCTCGCATGCTAAGCGAGCGCTCTACCATCTGAGCTACGCCCCCTGATGACAAATAGTGCTACATACAACCATATCAATATCACAGACCCCTTGCACTCCCATTATTCCGCAGACAAACACTATTCTCAATGTGTCCGTGAGGGTGTCTTTCAGGTTTCCTGCATTCTGTATCGAATCGTAGTTGGCCAAAATTAAAGTGGCGCGCACAACGTCGAAAATAGCGTTCGGCCACCGCTCTGAGTAAGACGAACGTGTTGTCCACTCTCTAGACTTCTTTGAGGTTAGGCCGTTATACCTAAGACAGATTTGCACTCGATGACACCTCGACAACAGCCGGTCCTCACATTTACGTCTTGCTCTCCTTACGTCAGTATACATCACATGAGCTGTGACGCTGGCTTTGCAACATCTTGCGTGTCTTTAGGCTCGCCGCGACCAACACTTACCATGCACTGTCCACAAAACATGGAGGCGCCGGGGCTTGAACCCGGGACCTTTCACATGCAAATCGAACGCTCTACCAACTGAGCTACGCCCCCAAGCGCAACAAAGCTGCGCTGTTTTCCATTCTTTGCTACTCTGATGTGCACGGACCTGATGGTTGGTTGGTTTGTAGGGGTGAAGGGACCAGTGTACAAAGGCGCGGTCAAGTTCATATACACAAGAGTTCCAAGTAGTTTCGATGCTCTGGTATTACGACTACAAATTACGTCTGTATTTAACGTCTTAAATTGAAAGGACAGTCGACTGATGACCACAGCAGTTGAGTCCCATAGTGCTCAGAGCCATTTTTTGAAAGGACAGTCACAAACCTTGTCGACAATCACACCGCGCCTGAGGTAACAAGCACATCTGAAGCCCAATTGTGCACTCGACTGTTCATGCCAACTCACTGCCTCGCACTTTACTACTGTGTACCACTCTTGTCGTCCAACTGCAAAACACTGGGCCACAACACGTTTCCGCGTCTCCATTGCACTGCGCAAACTACGAAACGCTCCCCAAACATGGCACTCACCCATGCAGACGACTTTTCCGACCTTCCACGACGCTCACGCAACGCTCACGCTAGTGAAAGCCTTATTTAGAGCTTGACGTCGCGCCCAAGCGAGTGAGCACATTTCGCCTACGGCTTAGGCCGCCCACCTAGTGTGGCTGCTCGGTGTCTGCAGGCAGCGAGGGGCTGCAAGCTTCCCGTGTTCGCGCCTGTGTCACCTCTGCTTGCTTGTCAGAGACAGAGTATCGCAAAACATACAACTCACTCCATGAATTGATTGCTACGGCATCTGTCATCAGCAGTCACAACTAGCAACACCAGTAGCAGCCGACTGCACGTAAAGAATGGGAATGTGCAGTGGGATTTTTGTGAACTCGGCGCAAGGCAGATCTTTCCGACATAGGTTTGAGAATCTTAAGGGCAGACTTGTACTGTTTCTAAATTCAGTGTAGCGGTGGGAGGAGGGTGCTTCCTGCGCGTAACATCACGCTTGCCAGTTGTGACTGCTAATCGTTCGCTCGTATCTGCCTTGACACATTCGCTGGCTGTGAATTATCCCACTTGCGTGGCAGTGTGCGCATGTAGGTGTGTTAAAAATTCTGGAGGCGCTGGGTATCGATCCCAGTACCTCTCGCATGCTAAGCGAGCGCTCTACCATCTGAGCTACGCCCCCTGATGACAAATAGTGCTACATACAACCATATCAATATCACAGACCCCTTGCACTCCCATTATTCCGCAGACAAACACTATTCTCAATGTGTCCGTGAGGGTGTCTTTCAGGTTTCCTGCATTCTGTATCGAATCGTAGTTGGCCAAAATTAAAGTGGCGCGCACAACGTCGAAAATAGCGTTCGGCCACCGCTCTGAGTAAGACGAACGTGTTGTCCACTCTCTAGACTTCTTTGAGGTTAGGCCGTTATACCTAAGACAGATTTGCACTCGATGACACCTCGACAACAGCCGGTCCTCACATTTACGTCTTGCTCTCCTTACGTCAGTATACATCACATGAGCTGTGACGCTGGCTTTGCAACATCTTGCGTGTCTTTAGGCTCGCCGCGACCAACACTTACCATGCACTGTCCACAAAACATGGAGGCGCCGGGGCTTGAACCCGGGACCTTTCACATGCAAAGCGAACGCTCTACCAACTGAGCTACGCCCCCAAGCGCAACAAAGCTGCGCTGTTTTCCATTCTTTGCTACTCTGATGTGCACGGACCTGATGGTTGGTTGGTTTGTAGGGGTGAAGGGACCAGTGTACAAAGGCGCGGTCAAGTTCATATACACAAGAGTTCCAAGTAGTTTCGATGCTCTGGTATTACGACTACAAATTACGTCTGTATTTAACGTCTTAAATTGAAAGGACAGTCGACTGATGACCACAGCAGTTGAGTCCCATAGTGCTCAGAGCCATTTTTTGAAAGGACAGTCACAAACCTTGTCGACAATCACACCGCGCCTGAGGTAACAAGCACATCTGAAGCCCAATTGTGCACTCGACTGTTCATGCCAACTCACTGCCTCGCACTTTACTACTGTGTACCACTCTTGTCGTCCAACTGCAAAACACTGGGCCACAACACGTTTCCGCGTCTCCATTGCACTGCGCAAACTACGAAACGCTCCCCAAACATGGCACTCACCCATGCAGACGACTTTTCCGACCTTCCACGACGCTCACGCAACGCTCACGCTAGTGAAAGCCTTATTTAGAGCTTGACGTCGCGCCCAAGCGAGTGAGCACATTTCGCCTACGGCTTAGGCCGCCCACCTAGTGTGGCTGCTCGGTGTCTGCAGGCAGCGAGGGGCTGCAAGCTTCCCGTGTTCGCGCCTGTGTCACCTCTGCTTGCTTGTCAGAGACAGAGTATCGCAAAACATACAACTCACTCCATGAATTGATTGCTACGGCATCTGTCATCAGCAGTCACAACTAGCAACACCAGTAGCAGCCGACTGCACGTAAAGAATGGGAATGTGCAGTGGGATTTTTGTGAACTCGGCGCAAGGCAGATCTTTCCGACATAGGTTTGAGAATCTTAAGGGCAGACTTGTACTGTTTCTAAATTCAGTGTAGCGGTGGGAGGAGGGTGCTTCCTGCGCGTAACATCACGCTTGCCAGTTGTGACTGCTAATCGTTCGCTCGTATCTGCCTTGACACATTCGCTGGCTGTGAATTATCCCACTTGCGTGGCAGTGTGCGCATGTAGGTGTGTTAAAAATTCTGGAGGCGCTGGGTATCGATCCCAGTACCTCTCGCATGCTAAGCGAGCGCTCTACCATCTGAGCTACGCCCCCTGATGACAAATAGTGCTACATACAACCATATCAATATCACAGACCCCTTGCACTCCCATTATTCCGCAGACAAACACTATTCTCAATGTGTCCGTGAGGGTGTCTTTCAGGTTTCCTGCATTCTGTATCGAATCGTAGTTGGCCAAAATTAAAGTGGCGCGCACAACGTCGAAAATAGCGTTCGGCCACCGCTCTGAGTAAGACGAACGTGTTGTCCACTCTCTAGACTTCTTTGAGGTTAGGCCGTTATACCTAAGACAGATTTGCACTCGATGACACCTCGACAACAGCCGGTCCTCACATTTACGTCTTGCTCTCCTTACGTCAGTATACATCACATGAGCTGTGACGCTGGCTTTGCAACATCTTGCGTGTCTTTAGGCTCGCCGCGACCAACACTTACCATGCACTGTCCACAAAACATGGAGGCGCCGGGGCTTTAACCCGGGACCTTTCACATGCAAAGCGAACGCTCTACCAACTGAGCTACGCCCCCAAGCGCAACAAAGCTGCGCTGTTTTCCATTCTTTGCTACTCTGATGTGCACGGACCTGATGGTTGGTTGGTTTGTAGGGGTGAAGGGACCAGTGTACAAAGGCGCGGTCAAGTTCATATACACAAGAGTTCCAAGTAGTTTCGATGCTCTGGTATTACGACTACAAATTACGTCTGTATTTAACGTCTTAAATTGAAAGGACAGTCGACTGATGACCACAGCAGTTGAGTCCCATAGTGCTCAGAGCCATTTTTTGAAAGGACAGTCACAAACCTTGTCGACAATCACACCGCGCCTGAGGTAACAAGCACATCTGAAGCCCAATTGTGCACTCGACTGTTCATGCCAACTCACTGCCTCGCACTTTACTACTGTGTACCACTCTTGTCGTCCAACTGCAAAACACTGGGCCACAACACGTTTCCGCGTCTCCATTGCACTGCGCAAACTACGAAACGCTCCCCAAACATGGCACTCACCCATGCAGACGACTTTTCCGACCTTCCACGACGCTCACGCAACGCTCACGCTAGTGAAAGCCTTATTTAGAGCTTGACGTCGCGCCCAAGCGAGTGAGCACATTTCGCCTACGGCTTAGGCCGCCCACCTAGTGTGGCTGCTCGGTGTCTGCAGGCAGCGAGGGGCTGCAAGCTTCCCGTGTTCGCGCCTGTGTCACCTCTGCTTGCTTGTCAGAGACAGAGTATCGCAAAACATACAACTCACTCCATGAATTGATTGCTACGGCATCTGTCATCAGCAGTCACAACTAGCAACACCAGTAGCAGCCGACTGCACGTAAAGAATGGGAATGTGCAGTGGGATTTTTGTGAACTCGGCGCAAGGCAGATCTTTCCGACATAGGTTTGAGAATCTTAAGGGCAGACTTGTACTGTTTCTAAATTCAGTGTAGCGGTGGGAGGAGGGTGCTTCCTGCGCGTAACATCACGCTTGCCAGTTGTGACTGCTAATCGTTCGCTCGTATCTGCCTTGACACATTCGCTGGCTGTGAATTATCCCACTTGCGTGGCAGTGTGCGCATGTAGGTGTGTTAAAAATTCTGGAGGCGCTGCGTATCGATCCCAGTACCTCTCGCATGCTAAGCGAGCGCTCTACCATCTGAGCTACGCCCCCTGATGACAAATAGTGCTACATACAACCATATCAATATCACAGACCCCTTGCACTCCCATTATTCCGCAGACAAACACTATTCTCAATGTGTCCGTGAGGGTGTCTTTCAGGTTTCCTGCATTCTGTATCGAATCGTAGTTGGCCAAAATTAAAGTGGCGCGCACAACGTCGAAAATAGCGTTCGGCCACCGCTCTGAGTAAGACGAACGTGTTGTCCACTCTCTAGACTTCTTTGAGGTTAGGCCGTTATACCTAAGACAGATTTGCACTCGATGACACCTCGACAACAGCCGGTCCTCACATTTACGTCTTGCTCTCCTTACGTCAGTATACATCACATGAGCTGTGACGCTGGCTTTGCAACATCTTGCGTGTCTTTAGGCTCGCCGCGACCAACACTTACCATGCACTGTCCACAAAACATGGAGGCGCCGGGGCTTGAACCCGGGACCTTTCACATGCAAAGCGAACGCTCTACCAACTGAGCTACGCCCCCAAGCGCAACAAAGCTGCGCTGTTTTCCATTCTTTGCTACTCTGATGTGCACGGACCTGATGGTTGGTTGGTTTGTAGGGGTGAAGGGACCAGTGTACAAAGGCGCGGTCAAGTTCATATACACAAGAGTTCCAAGTAGTTTCGATGCTCTGGTATTACGACTACAAATTACGTCTGTATTTAACGTCTTAAATTGAAAGGACAGTCGACTGATGACCACAGCAGTTGAGTCCCATAGTGCTCAGAGCCATTTTTTGAAAGGACAGTCACAAACCTTGTCGACAATCACACCGCGCCTGAGGTAACAAGCACATCTGAAGCCCAATTGTGCACTCGACTGTTCATGCCAACTCACTGCCTCGCACTTTACTACTGTGTACCACTCTTGTCGTCCAACTGCAAAACACTGGGCCACAACACGTTTCCGCGTCTCCATTGCACTGCGCAAACTACGAAACGCTCCCCAAACATGGCACTCACCCATGCAGACGACTTTTCCGACCTTCCACGACGCTCACGCAACGCTCACGCTAGTGAAAGCCTTATTTAGAGCTTGACGTCGCGCCCAAGCGAGTGAGCACATTTCGCCTACGGCTTAGGCCGCCCACCTAGTGTGGCTGCTCGGTGTCTGCAGGCAGCGAGGGGCTGCAAGCTTCCCGTGTTCGCGCCTGTGTCACCTCTGCTTGCTTGTCAGAGACAGAGTATCGCAAAACATACAACTCACTCCATGAATTGATTGCTACGGCATCTGTCATCAGCAGTCACAACTAGCAACACCAGTAGCAGCCGACTGCACGTAAAGAATGGGAATGTGCAGTGGGATTTTTGTGAACTCGGCGCAAGGCAGATCTTTCCGACATAGGTTTGAGAATCTTAAGGGCAGACTTGTACTGTTTCTAAATTCAGTGTAGCGGTGGGAGGAGGGTGCTTCCTGCGCGTAACATCACGCTTGCCAGTTGTGACTGCTAATCGTTCGCTCGTATCTGCCTTGACACATTCGCTGGCTGTGAATTATCCCACTTGCGTGGCAGTGTGCGCATGTAGGTGTGTTAAAAATTCTGGAGGCGCTGGGTATCGATCCCAGTACCTCTCGCATGCTAAGCGAGCGCTCTACCATCTGAGCTACGCCCCCTGATGACAAATAGTGCTACATACAACCATATCAATATCACAGACCCCTTGCACTCCCATTATTCCGCAGACAAACACTATTCTCAATGTGTCCGTGAGGGTGTCTTTCAGGTTTCCTGCATTCTGTATCGAATCGTAGTTGGCCAAAATTAAAGTGGCGCGCACAACGTCGAAAATAGCGTTCGGCCACCGCTCTGAGTAAGACGAACGTGTTGTCCACTCTCTAGACTTCTTTGAGGTTAGGCCGTTATACCTAAGACAGATTTGCACTCGATGACACCTCGACAACAGCCGGTCCTCACATTTACGTCTTGCTCTCCTTACGTCAGTATACATCACATGAGCTGTGACGCTGGCTTTGCAACATCTTGCGTGTCTTTAGGCTCGCCGCGACCAACACTTACCATGCACTGTCCACAAAACATGGAGGCGCCGGGGCTTGAACCCGGGACCTTTCACATGCAAAGCGAACGCTCTACCAACTGAGCTACGCCCCCAAGCGCAACAAAGCTGCGCTGTTTTCCATTCTTTGCTACTCTGATGTGCACGGACCTGATGGTTGGTTGGTTTGTAGGGGTGAAGGGACCAGTGTACAAAGGCGCGGTCAAGTTCATATACACAAGAGTTCCAAGTAGTTTCGATGCTCTGGTATTACGACTACAAATTACGTCTGTATTTAACGTCTTAAATTGAAAGGACAGTCGACTGATGACCACAGCAGTTGAGTCCCATAGTGCTCAGAGCCATTTTTTGAAAGGACAGTCACAAACCTTGTCGACAATCACACCGCGCCTGAGGTAACAAGCACATCTGAAGCCCAATTGTGCACTCGACTGTTCATGCCAACTCACTGCCTCGCACTTTACTACTGTGTACCACTCTTGTCGTCCAACTGCAAAACACTGGGCCACAACACGTTTCCGCGTCTCCATTGCACTGCGCAAACTACGAAACGCTCCCCAAACATGGCACTCACCCATGCAGACGACTTTTCCGACCTTCCACGACGCTCACGCAACGCTCACGCTAGTGAAAGCCTTATTTAGAGCTTGACGTCGCGCCCAAGCGAGTGAGCACATTTCGCCTACGGCTTAGGCCGCCCACCTAGTGTGGCTGCTCGGTGTCTGCAGGCAGCGAGGGGCTGCAAGCTTCCCGTGTTCGCGCCTGTGTCACCTCTGCTTGCTTGTCAGAGACAGAGTATCGCAAAACATACAACTCACTCCATGAATTGATTGCTACGGCATCTGTCATCAGCAGTCACAACTAGCAACACCAGTAGCAGCCGACTGCACGTAAAGAATGGGAATGTGCAGTGGGATTTTTGTGAACTCGGCGCAAGGCAGATCTTTCCGACATAGGTTTGAGAATCTTAAGGGCAGACTTGTACTGTTTCTAAATTCAGTGTAGCGGTGGGAGGAGGGTGCTTCCTGCGCGTAACATCACGCTTGCCAGTTGTGACTGCTAATCGTTCGCTCGTATCTGCCTTGACACATTCGCTGGCTGTGAATTATCCCACTTGCGTGGCAGTGTGCGCATGTAGGTGTGTTAAAAATTCTGGAGGCGCTGGGTATCGATCCCAGTACCTCTCGCATGCTAAGCGAGCGCTCTACCATCTGAGCTACGCCCCCTGATGACAAATAGTGCTACATACAACCATATCAATATCACAGACCCCTTGCACTCCCATTATTCCGCAGACAAACACTATTCTCAATGTGTCCGTGAGGGTGTCTTTCAGGTTTCCTGCATTCTGTATCGAATCGTAGTTGGCCAAAATTAAAGTGGCGCGCACAACGTCGAAAATAGCGTTCGGCCACCGCTCTGAGTAAGACGAACGTGTTGTCCACTCTCTAGACTTCTTTGAGGTTAGGCCGTTATACCTAAGACAGATTTGCACTCGATGACACCTCGACAACAGCCGGTCCTCACATTTACGTCTTGCTCTCCTTACGTCAGTATACATCACATGAGCTGTGACGCTGGCTTTGCAACATCTTGCGTGTCTTTAGGCTCGCCGCGACCAACACTTACCATGCACTGTCCACAAAACATGGAGGCGCCGGGGCTTGAACCCGGGACCTTTCACATGCAAAGCGAACGCTCTACCAACTGAGCTACGCCCCCAAGCGCAACAAAGCTGCGCTGTTTTCCATTCTTTGCTACTCTGATGTGCACGGACCTGATGGTTGGTTGGTTTGTAGGGGTGAAGGGACCAGTGTACAAAGGCGCGGTCAAGTTCATATACACAAGAGTTCCAAGTAGTTTCGATGCTCTGGTATTACGACTACAAATTACGTCTGTATTTAACGTCTTAAATTGAAAGGACAGTCGACTGATGACCACAGCAGTTGAGTCCCATAGTGCTCAGAGCCATTTTTTGAAAGGACAGTCACAAACCTTGTCGACAATCACACCGCGCCTGAGGTAACAAGCACATCTGAAGCCCAATTGTGCACTCGACTGTTCATGCCAACTCACTGCCTCGCACTTTACTACTGTGTACCACTCTTGTCGTCCAACTGCAAAACACTGGGCCACAACACGTTTCCGCGTCTCCATTGCACTGCGCAAACTACGAAACGCTCCCCAAACATGGCACTCACCCATGCAGACGACTTTTCCGACCTTCCACGACGCTCACGCAACGCTCACGCTAGTGAAAGCCTTATTTAGAGCTTGACGTCGCGCCCAAGCGAGTGAGCACATTTCGCCTACGGCTTAGGCCGCCCACCTAGTGTGGCTGCTCGGTGTCTGCAGGCAGCGAGGGGCTGCAAGCTTCCCGTGTTCGCGCCTGTGTCACCTCTGCTTGCTTGTCAGAGACAGAGTATCGCAAAACATACAACTCACTCCATGAATTGATTGCTACGGCATCTGTCATCAGCAGTCACAACTAGCAACACCAGTAGCAGCCGACTGCACGTAAAGAATGGGAATGTGCAGTGGGATTTTTGTGAACTCGGCGCAAGGCAGATCTTTCCGACATAGGTTTGAGAATCTTAAGGGCAGACTTGTACTGTTTCTAAATTCAGTGTAGCGGTGGGAGGAGGGTGCTTCCTGCGCGTAACATCACGCTTGCCAGTTGTGACTGCTAATCGTTCGCTCGTATCTGCCTTGACACATTCGCTGGCTGTGAATTATCCCACTTGCGTGGCAGTGTGCGCATGTAGGTGTGTTAAAAATTCTGGAGGCGCTGGGTATCGATCCCAGTACCTCTCGCATGCTAAGCGAGCGCTCTACCATCTGAGCTACGCCCCCTGATGACAAATAGTGCTACATACAACCATATCAATATCACAGACCCCTTGCACTCCCATTATTCCGCAGACAAACACTATTCTCAATGTGTCCGTGAGGGTGTCTTTCAGGTTTCCTGCATTCTGTATCGAATCGTAGTTGGCCAAAATTAAAGTGGCGCGCACAACGTCGAAAATAGCGTTCGGCCACCGCTCTGAGTAAGACGAACGTGTTGTCCACTCTCTAGACTTCTTTGAGGTTAGGCCGTTATACCTAAGACAGATTTGCACTCGATGACACCTCGACAACAGCCGGTCCTCACATTTACGTCTTGCTCTCCTTACGTCAGTATACATCACATGAGCTGTGACGCTGGCTTTGCAACATCTTGCGTGTCTTTAGGCTCGCCGCGACCAACACTTACCATGCACTGTCCACAAAACATGGAGGCGCCGGGGCTTGAACCCGGGACCTTTCACATGCAAAGCGAACGCTCTACCAACTGAGCTACGCCCCCAAGCGCAACAAAGCTGCGCTGTTTTCCATTCTTTGCTACTCTGATGTGCACGGACCTGATGGTTGGTTGGTTTGTAGGGGTGAAGGGACCAGTGTACAAAGGCGCGGTCAAGTTCATATACACAAGAGTTCCAAGTAGTTTCGATGCTCTGGTATTACGACTACAAATTACGTCTGTATTTAACGTCTTAAATTGAAAGGACAGTCGACTGATGACCACAGCAGTTGAGTCCCATAGTGCTCAGAGCCATTTTTTGAAAGGACAGTCACAAACCTTGTCGACAATCACACCGCGCCTGAGGTAACAAGCACATCTGAAGCCCAATTGTGCACTCGACTGTTCATGCCAACTCACTGCCTCGCACTTTACTACTGTGTACCACTCTTGTCGTCCAACTGCAAAACACTGGGCCACAACACGTTTCCGCGTCTCCATTGCACTGCGCAAACTACGAAACGCTCCCCAAACATGGCACTCACCCATGCAGACGACTTTTCCGACCTTCCACGACGCTCACGCAACGCTCACGCTAGTGAAAGCCTTATTTAGAGCTTGACGTCGCGCCCAAGCGAGTGAGCACATTTCGCCTACGGCTTAGGCCGCCCACCTAGTGTGGCTGCTCGGTGTCTGCAGGCAGCGAGGGGCTGCAAGCTTCCCGTGTTCGCGCCTGTGTCACCTCTGCTTGCTTGTCAGAGACAGAGTATCGCAAAACATACAACTCACTCCATGAATTGATTGCTACGGCATCTGTCATCAGCAGTCACAACTAGCAACACCAGTAGCAGCCGACTGCACGTAAAGAATGGGAATGTGCAGTGGGATTTTTGTGAACTCGGCGCAAGGCAGATCTTTCCGACATAGGTTTGAGAATCTTAAGGGCAGACTTGTACTGTTTCTAAATTCAGTGTAGCGGTGGGAGGAGGGTGCTTCCTGCGCGTAACATCACGCTTGCCAGTTGTGACTGCTAATCGTTCGCTCGTATCTGCCTTGACACATTCGCTGGCTGTGAATTATCCCACTTGCGTGGCAGTGTGCGCATGTAGGTGTGTTAAAAATTCTGGAGGCGCTGCGTATCGATCCCAGTACCTCTCGCATGCTAAGCGAGCGCTCTACCATCTGAGCTACGCCCCCTGATGACAAATAGTGCTACATACAACCATATCAATATCACAGACCCCTTGCACTCCCATTATTCCGCAGACAAACACTATTCTCAATGTGTCCGTGAGGGTGTCTTTCAGGTTTCCTGCATTCTGTATCGAATCGTAGTTGGCCAAAATTAAAGTGGCGCGCACAACGTCGAAAATAGCGTTCGGCCACCGCTCTGAGTAAGACGAACGTGTTGTCCACTCTCTAGACTTCTTTGAGGTTAGGCCGTTATACCTAAGACAGATTTGCACTCGATGACACCTCGACAACAGCCGGTCCTCACATTTACGTCTTGCTCTCCTTACGTCAGTATACATCACATGAGCTGTGACGCTGGCTTTGCAACATCTTGCGTGTCTTTAGGCTCGCCGCGACCAACACTTACCATGCACTGTCCACAAAACATGGAGGCGCCGGGGCTTGAACCCGGGACCTTTCACATGCAAAGCGAACGCTCTACCAACTGAGCTACGCCCCCAAGCGCAACAAAGCTGCGCTGTTTTCCATTCTTTGCTACTCTGATGTGCACGGACCTGATGGTTGGTTGGTTTGTAGGGGTGAAGGGACCAGTGTACAAAGGCGCGGTCAAGTTCATATACACAAGAGTTCCAAGTAGTTTCGATGCTCTGGTATTACGACTACAAATTACGTCTGTATTTAACGTCTTAAATTGAAAGGACAGTCGACTGATGACCACAGCAGTTGAGTCCCATAGTGCTCAGAGCCATTTTTTGAAAGGACAGTCACAAACCTTGTCGACAATCACACCGCGCCTGAGGTAACAAGCACATCTGAAGCCCAATTGTGCACTCGACTGTTCATGCCAACTCACTGCCTCGCACTTTACTACTGTGTACCACTCTTGTCGTCCAA
This sequence comes from Schistocerca nitens, assembly GCF_023898315.1. Taxonomy (NCBI): domain Eukaryota; kingdom Metazoa; phylum Arthropoda; class Insecta; order Orthoptera; family Acrididae; genus Schistocerca; species Schistocerca nitens. The sequence continues at coordinate 132,254,847 of NC_064623.1, forward strand.
CTGCAAAACACTGGGCCACAACACGTTTCCGCGTCTCCATTGCACTGCGCAAACTACGAAACGCTCCCCAAACATGGCACTCACCCATGCAGACGACTTTTCCGACCTTCCACGACGCTCACGCAACGCTCACGCTAGTGAAAGCCTTATTTAGAGCTTGACGTCGCGCCCAAGCGAGTGAGCACATTTCGCCTACGGCTTAGGCCGCCCACCTAGTGTGGCTGCTCGGTGTCTGCAGGCAGCGAGGGGCTGCAAGCTTCCCGTGTTCGCGCCTGTGTCACCTCTGCTTGCTTGTCAGAGACAGAGTATCGCAAAACATACAACTCACTCCATGAATTGATTGCTACGGCATCTGTCATCAGCAGTCACAACTAGCAACACCAGTAGCAGCCGACTGCACGTAAAGAATGGGAATGTGCAGTGGGATTTTTGTGAACTCGGCGCAAGGCAGATCTTTCCGACATAGGTTTGAGAATCTTAAGGGCAGACTTGTACTGTTTCTAAATTCAGTGTAGCGGTGGGAGGAGGGTGCTTCCTGCGCGTAACATCACGCTTGCCAGTTGTGACTGCTAATCGTTCGCTCGTATCTGCCTTGACACATTCGCTGGCTGTGAATTATCCCACTTGCGTGGCAGTGTGCGCATGTAGGTGTGTTAAAAATTCTGGAGGCGCTGGGTATCGATCCCAGTACCTCTCGCATGCTAAGCGAGCGCTCTACCATCTGAGCTACGCCCCCTGATGACAAATAGTGCTACATACAACCATATCAATATCACAGACCCCTTGCACTCCCATTATTCCGCAGACAAACACTATTCTCAATGTGTCCGTGAGGGTGTCTTTCAGGTTTCCTGCATTCTGTATCGAATCGTAGTTGGCCAAAATTAAAGTGGCGCGCACAACGTCGAAAATAGCGTTCGGCCACCGCTCTGAGTAAGACGAACGTGTTGTCCACTCTCTAGACTTCTTTGAGGTTAGGCCGTTATACCTAAGACAGATTTGCACTCGATGACACCTCGACAACAGCCGGTCCTCACATTTACGTCTTGCTCTCCTTACGTCAGTATACATCACATGAGCTGTGACGCTGGCTTTGCAACATCTTGCGTGTCTTTAGGCTCGCCGCGACCAACACTTACCATGCACTGTCCACAAAACATGGAGGCGCCGGGGCTTGAACCCGGGACCTTTCACATGCAAAGCGAACGCTCTACCAACTGAGCTACGCCCCCAAGCGCAACAAAGCTGCGCTGTTTTCCATTCTTTGCTACTCTGATGTGCACGGACCTGATGGTTGGTTGGTTTGTAGGGGTGAAGGGACCAGTGTACAAAGGCGCGGTCAAGTTCATATACACAAGAGTTCCAAGTAGTTTCGATGCTCTGGTATTACGACTACAAATTACGTCTGTATTTAACGTCTTAAATTGAAAGGACAGTCGACTGATGACCACAGCAGTTGAGTCCCATAGTGCTCAGAGCCATTTTTTGAAAGGACAGTCACAAACCTTGTCGACAATCACACCGCGCCTGAGGTAACAAGCACATCTGAAGCCCAATTGTGCACTCGACTGTTCATGCCAACTCACTGCCTCGCACTTTACTACTGTGTACCACTCTTGTCGTCCAACTGCAAAACACTGGGCCACAACACGTTTCCGCGTCTCCATTGCACTGCGCAAACTACGAAACGCTCCCCAAACATGGCACTCACCCATGCAGACGACTTTTCCGACTTTCCACGACGCTCACGCAACGCTCACGCTAGTGAAAGCCTTATTTAGAGCTTGACGTCGCGCCCAAGCGAGTGAGCACATTTCGCCTACGGCTTAGGCCGCCCACCTAGTGTGGCTGCTCGGTGTCTGCAGGCAGCGAGGGGCTGCAAGCTTCCCGTGTTCGCGCCTGTGTCACCTCTGCTTGCTTGTCAGAGACAGAGTATCGCAAAACATACAACTCACTCCATGAATTGATTGCTACGGCATCTGTCATCAGCAGTCACAACTAGCAACACCAGTAGCAGCCGACTGCACGTAAAGAATGGGAATGTGCAGTGGGATTTTTGTGAACTCGGCGCAAGGCAGATCTTTCCGACATAGGTTTGAGAATCTTAAGGGCAGACTTGTACTGTTTCTAAATTCAGTGTAGCGGTGGGAGGAGGGTGCTTCCTGCGCGTAACATCACGCTTGCCAGTTGTGACTGCTAATCGTTCGCTCGTATCTGCCTTGACACATTCGCTGGCTGTGAATTATCCCACTTGCGTGGCAGTGTGCGCATGTAGGTGTGTTAAAAATTCTGGAGGCGCTGGGTATCGATCCCAGTACCTCTCGCATGCTAAGCGAGCGCTCTACTATCTGAGCTACGCCCCCTGATGACAAATAGTGCTACATACAACCATATCAATATCACAGACCCCTTGCACTCCCATTATTCCGCAGACAAACACTATTCTCAATGTGTCCGTGAGGGTGTCTTTCAGGTTTCCTGCATTCTGTATCGAATCGTAGTTGGCCAAAATTAAAGTGGCGCGCACAACGTCGAAAATAGCGTTCGGCCACCGCTCTGAGTAAGACGAACGTGTTGTCCACTCTCTAGACTTCTTTGAGGTTAGGCCGTTATACCTAAGACAGATTTGCACTCGATGACACCTCGACAACAGCCGGTCCTCACATTTACGTCTTGCTCTCCTTACGTCAGTATACATCACATGAGCTGTGACGCTGGCTTTGCAACATCTTGCGTGTCTTTAGGCTCGCCGCGACCAACACTTACCATGCACTGTCCACAAAACATGGAGGCGCCGGGGCTTGAACCCGGGACCTTTCACATGCAAAGCGAACGCTCTACCAACTGAGCTACGCCCCCAAGCGCAACAAAGCTGCGCTGTTTTCCATTCTTTGCTACTCTGATGTGCACGGACCTGATGGTTGGTTGGTTTGTAGGGGTGAAGGGACCAGTGTACAAAGGCGCGGTCAAGTTCATATACACAAGAGTTCCAAGTAGTTTCGATGCTCTGGTATTACGACTACAAATTACGTCTGTATTTAACGTCTTAAATTGAAAGGACAGTCGACTGATGACCACAGCAGTTGAGTCCCATAGTGCTCAGAGCCATTTTTTGAAAGGACAGTCACAAACCTTGTCGACAATCACACCGCGCCTGAGGTAACAAGCACATCTGAAGCCCAATTGTGCACTCGACTGTTCATGCCAACTCACTGCCTCGCACTTTACTACTGTGTACCACTCTTGTCGTCCAACTGCAAAACACTGGGCCACAACACGTTTCCGCGTCTCCATTGCACTGCGCAAACTACGAAACGCTCCCCAAACATGGCACTCACCCATGCAGACGACTTTTCCGACCTTCCACGACGCTCACGCAACGCTCACGCTAGTGAAAGCCTTATTTAGAGCTTGACGTCGCGCCCAAGCGAGTGAGCACATTTCGCCTACGGCTTAGGCCGCCCACCTAGTGTGGCTGCTCGGTGTCTGCAGGCAGCGAGGGGCTGCAAGCTTCCCGTGTTCGCGCCTGTGTCACCTCTGCTTGCTTGTCAGAGACAGAGTATCGCAAAACATACAACTCACTCCATGAATTGATTGCTACGGCATCTGTCATCAGCAGTCACAACTAGCAACACCAGTAGCAGCCGACTGCACGTAAAGAATGGGAATGTGCAGTGGGATTTTTGTGAACTCGGCGCAAGGCAGATCTTTCCGACATAGGTTTGAGAATCTTAAGGGCAGACTTGTACTGTTTCTAAATTCAGTGTAGCGGTGGGAGGAGGGTGCTTCCTGCGCGTAACATCACGCTTGCCAGTTGTGACTGCTAATCGTTCGCTCGTATCTGCCTTGACACATTCGCTGGCTGTGAATTATCCCACTTGCGTGGCAGTGTGCGCATGTAGGTGTGTTAAAAATTCTGGAGGCGCTGGGTATCGATCCCAGTACCTCTCGCATGCTAAGCGAGCGCTCTACCATCTGAGCTACGCCCCCTGATGACAAATAGTGCTACATACAACCATATCAATATCACAGACCCCTTGCACTCCCATTATTCCGCAGACAAACACTATTCTCAATGTGTCCGTGAGGGTGTCTTTCAGGTTTCCTGCATTCTGTATCGAATCGTAGTTGGCCAAAATTAAAGTGGCGCGCACAACGTCGAAAATAGCGTTCGGCCACCGCTCTGAGTAAGACGAACGTGTTGTCCACTCTCTAGACTTCTTTGAGGTTAGGCCGTTATACCTAAGACAGATTTGCACTCGATGACACCTCGACAACAGCCGGTCCTCACATTTACGTCTTGCTCTCCTTACGTCAGTATACATCACATGAGCTGTGACGCTGGCTTTGCAACATCTTGCGTGTCTTTAGGCTCGCCGCGACCAACACTTACCATGCACTGTCCACAAAACATGGAGGCGCCGGGGCTTGAACCCGGGACCTTTCACATGCAAAGCGAACGCTCTACCAACTGAGCTACGCCCCCAAGCGCAACAAAGCTGCGCTGTTTTCCATTCTTTGCTACTCTGATGTGCACGGACCTGATGGTTGGTTGGTTTGTAGGGGTGAAGGGACCAGTGTACAAAGGCGCGGTCAAGTTCATATACACAAGAGTTCCAAGTAGTTTCGATGCTCTGGTATTACGACTACAAATTACGTCTGTATTTAACGTCTTAAATTGAAAGGACAGTCGACTGATGACCACAGCAGTTGAGTCCCATAGTGCTCAGAGCCATTTTTTGAAAGGACAGTCACAAACCTTGTCGACAATCACACCGCGCCTGAGGTAACAAGCACATCTGAAGCCCAATTGTGCACTCGACTGTTCATGCCAACTCACTGCCTCGCACTTTACTACTGTGTACCACTCTTGTCGTCCAACTGCAAAACACTGGGCCACAACACGTTTCCGCGTCTCCATTGCACTGCGCAAACTACGAAACGCTCCCCAAACATGGCACTCACCCATGCAGACGACTTTTCCGACTTTCCACGACGCTCACGCAACGCTCACGCTAGTGAAAGCCTTATTTAGAGCTTGACGTCGCGCCCAAGCGAGTGAGCACATTTCGCCTACGGCTTAGGCCGCCCACCTAGTGTGGCTGCTCGGTGTCTGCAGGCAGCGAGGGGCTGCAAGCTTCCCGTGTTCGCGCCTGTGTCACCTCTGCTTGCTTGTCAGAGACAGAGTATCGCAAAACATACAACTCACTCCATGAATTGATTGCTACGGCATCTGTCATCAGCAGTCACAACTAGCAACACCAGTAGCAGCCGACTGCACGTAAAGAATGGGAATGTGCAGTGGGATTTTTGTGAACTCGGCGCAAGGCAGATCTTTCCGACATAGGTTTGAGAATCTTAAGGGCAGACTTGTACTGTTTCTAAATTCAGTGTAGCGGTGGGAGGAGGGTGCTTCCTGCGCGTAACATCACGCTTGCCAGTTGTGACTGCTAATCGTTCGCTCGTATCTGCCTTGACACATTCGCTGGCTGTGAATTATCCCACTTGCGTGGCAGTGTGCGCATGTAGGTGTGTTAAAAATTCTGGAGGCGCTGGGTATCGATCCCAGTACCTCTCGCATGCTAAGCGAGCGCTCTACTATCTGAGCTACGCCCCCTGATGACAAATAGTGCTACATACAACCATATCAATATCACAGACCCCTTGCACTCCCATTATTCCGCAGACAAACACTATTCTCAATGTGTCCGTGAGGGTGTCTTTCAGGTTTCCTGCATTCTGTATCGAATCGTAGTTGGCCAAAATTAAAGTGGCGCGCACAACGTCGAAAATAGCGTTCGGCCACCGCTCTGAGTAAGACGAACGTGTTGTCCACTCTCTAGACTTCTTTGAGGTTAGGCCGTTATACCTAAGACAGATTTGCACTCGATGACACCTCGACAACAGCCGGTCCTCACATTTACGTCTTGCTCTCCTTACGTCAGTATACATCACATGAGCTGTGACGCTGGCTTTGCAACATCTTGCGTGTCTTTAGGCTCGCCGCGACCAACACTTACCATGCACTGTCCACAAAACATGGAGGCGCCGGGGCTTGAACCCGGGACCTTTCACATGCAAATCGAACGCTCTACCAACTGAGCTACGCCCCCAAGCGCAACAAAGCTGCGCTGTTTTCCATTCTTTGCTACTCTGATGTGCACGGACCTGATGGTTGGTTGGTTTGTAGGGGTGAAGGGACCAGTGTACAAAGGCGCGGTCAAGTTCATATACACAAGAGTTCCAAGTAGTTTCGATGCTCTGGTATTACGACTACAAATTACGTCTGTATTTAACGTCTTAAATTGAAAGGACAGTCGACTGATGACCACAGCAGTTGAGTCCCATAGTGCTCAGAGCCATTTTTTGAAAGGACAGTCACAAACCTTGTCGACAATCACACCGCGCCTGAGGTAACAAGCACATCTGAAGCCCAATTGTGCACTCGACTGTTCATGCCAACTCACTGCCTCGCACTTTACTACTGTGTACCACTCTTGTCGTCCAACTGCAAAACACTGGGCCACAACACGTTTCCGCGTCTCCATTGCACTGCGCAAACTACGAAACGCTCCCCAAACATGGCACTCACCCATGCAGACGACTTTTCCGACCTTCCACGACGCTCACGCAACGCTCACGCTAGTGAAAGCCTTATTTAGAGCTTGACGTCGCGCCCAAGCGAGTGAGCACATTTCGCCTACGGCTTAGGCCGCCCACCTAGTGTGGCTGCTCGGTGTCTGCAGGCAGCGAGGGGCTGCAAGCTTCCCGTGTTCGCGCCTGTGTCACCTCTGCTTGCTTGTCAGAGACAGAGTATCGCAAAACATACAACTCACTCCATGAATTGATTGCTACGGCATCTGTCATCAGCAGTCACAACTAGCAACACCAGTAGCAGCCGACTGCACGTAAAGAATGGGAATGTGCAGTGGGATTTTTGTGAACTCGGCGCAAGGCAGATCTTTCCGACATAGGTTTGAGAATCTTAAGGGCAGACTTGTACTGTTTCTAAATTCAGTGTAGCGGTGGGAGGAGGGTGCTTCCTGCGCGTAACATCACGCTTGCCAGTTGTGACTGCTAATCGTTCGCTCGTATCTGCCTTGACACATTCGCTGGCTGTGAATTATCCCACTTGCGTGGCAGTGTGCGCATGTAGGTGTGTTAAAAATTCTGGAGGCGCTGGGTATCGATCCCAGTACCTCTCGCATGCTAAGCGAGCGCTCTACTATCTGAGCTACGCCCCCTGATGACAAATAGTGCTACATACAACCATATCAATATCACAGACCCCTTGCACTCCCATTATTCCGCAGACAAACACTATTCTCAATGTGTCCGTGAGGGTGTCTTTCAGGTTTCCTGCATTCTGTATCGAATCGTAGTTGGCCAAAATTAAAGTGGCGCGCACAACGTCGAAAATAGCGTTCGGCCACCGCTCTGAGTAAGACGAACGTGTTGTCCACTCTCTAGACTTCTTTGAGGTTAGGCCGTTATACCTAAGACAGATTTGCACTCGATGACACCTCGACAACAGCCGGTCCTCACATTTACGTCTTGCTCTCCTTACGTCAGTATACATCACATGAGCTGTGACGCTGGCTTTGCAACATCTTGCGTGTCTTTAGGCTCGCCGCGACCAACACTTACCATGCACTGTCCACAAAACATGGAGGCGCCGGGGCTTGAACCCGGGACCTTTCACATGCAAATCGAACGCTCTACCAACTGAGCTACGCCCCCAAGCGCAACAAAGCTGCGCTGTTTTCCATTCTTTGCTACTCTGATGTGCACGGACCTGATGGTTGGTTGGTTTGTAGGGGTGAAGGGACCAGTGTACAAAGGCGCGGTCAAGTTCATATACACAAGAGTTCCAAGTAGTTTCGATGCTCTGGTATTACGACTACAAATTACGTCTGTATTTAACGTCTTAAATTGAAAGGACAGTCGACTGATGACCACAGCAGTTGAGTCCCATAGTGCTCAGAGCCATTTTTTGAAAGGACAGTCACAAACCTTGTCGACAATCACACCGCGCCTGAGGTAACAAGCACATCTGAAGCCCAATTGTGCACTCGACTGTTCATGCCAACTCACTGCCTCGCACTTTACTACTGTGTACCACTCTTGTCGTCCAACTGCAAAACACTGGGCCACAACACGTTTCCGCGTCTCCATTGCACTGCGCAAACTACGAAACGCTCCCCAAACATGGCACTCACCCATGCAGACGACTTTTCCGACCTTCCACGACGCTCACGCAACGCTCACGCTAGTGAAAGCCTTATTTAGAGCTTGACGTCGCGCCCAAGCGAGTGAGCACATTTCGCCTACGGCTTAGGCCGCCCACCTAGTGTGGCTGCTCGGTGTCTGCAGGCAGCGAGGGGCTGCAAGCTTCCCGTGTTCGCGCCTGTGTCACCTCTGCTTGCTTGTCAGAGACAGAGTATCGCAAAACATACAACTCACTCCATGAATTGATTGCTACGGCATCTGTCATCAGCAGTCACAACTAGCAACACCAGTAGCAGCCGACTGCACGTAAAGAATGGGAATGTGCAGTGGGATTTTTGTGAACTCGGCGCAAGGCAGATCTTTCCGACATAGGTTTGAGAATCTTAAGGGCAGACTTGTACTGTTTCTAAATTCAGTGTAGCGGTGGGAGGAGGGTGCTTCCTGCGCGTAACATCACGCTTGCCAGTTGTGACTGCTAATCGTTCGCTCGTATCTGCCTTGACACATTCGCTGGCTGTGAATTATCCCACTTGCGTGGCAGTGTGCGCATGTAGGTGTGTTAAAAATTCTGGAGGCGCTGGGTATCGATCCCAGTACCTCTCGCATGCTAAGCGAGCGCTCTACCATCTGAGCTACGCCCCCTGATGACAAATAGTGCTACATACAACCATATCAATATCACAGACCCCTTGCACTCCCATTATTCCGCAGACAAACACTATTCTCAATGTGTCCGTGAGGGTGTCTTTCAGGTTTCCTGCATTCTGTATCGAATCGTAGTTGGCCAAAATTAAAGTGGCGCGCACAACGTCGAAAATAGCGTTCGGCCACCGCTCTGAGTAAGACGAACGTGTTGTCCACTCTCTAGACTTCTTTGAGGTTAGGCCGTTATACCTAAGACAGATTTGCACTCGATGACACCTCGACAACAGCCGGTCCTCACATTTACGTCTTGCTCTCCTTACGTCAGTATACATCACATGAGCTGTGACGCTGGCTTTGCAACATCTTGCGTGTCTTTAGGCTCGCCGCGACCAACACTTACCATGCACTGTCCACAAAACATGGAGGCGCCGGGGCTTGAACCCGGGACCTTTCACATGCAAAGCGAACGCTCTACCAACTGAGCTACGCCCCCAAGCGCAACAAAGCTGCGCTGTTTTCCATTCTTTGCTACTCTGATGTGCACGGACCTGATGGTTGGTTGGTTTGTAGGGGTGAAGGGACCAGTGTACAAAGGCGCGGTCAAGTTCATATACACAAGAGTTCCAAGTAGTTTCGATGCTCTGGTATTACGACTACAAATTACGTCTGTATTTAACGTCTTAAATTGAAAGGACAGTCGACTGATGACCACAGCAGTTGAGTCCCATAGTGCTCAGAGCCATTTTTTGAAAGGACAGTCACAAACCTTGTCGACAATCACACCGCGCCTGAGGTAACAAGCACATCTGAAGCCCAATTGTGCACTCGACTGTTCATGCCAACTCACTGCCTCGCACTTTACTACTGTGTACCACTCTTGTCGTCCAACTGCAAAACACTGGGCCACAACACGTTTCCGCGTCTCCATTGCACTGCGCAAACTACGAAACGCTCCCCAAACATGGCACTCACCCATGCAGACGACTTTTCCGACCTTCCACGACGCTCACGCAACGCTCACGCTAGTGAAAGCCTTATTTAGAGCTTGACGTCGCGCCCAAGCGAGTGAGCACATTTCGCCTACGGCTTAGGCCGCCCACCTAGTGTGGCTGCTCGGTGTCTGCAGGCAGCGAGGGGCTGCAAGCTTCCCGTGTTCGCGCCTGTGTCACCTCTGCTTGCTTGTCAGAGACAGAGTATCGCAAAACATACAACTCACTCCATGAATTGATTGCTACGGCATCTGTCATCAGCAGTCACAACTAGCAACACCAGTAGCAGCCGACTGCACGTAAAGAATGGGAATGTGCAGTGGGATTTTTGTGAACTCGGCGCAAGGCAGATCTTTCCGACATAGGTTTGAGAATCTTAAGGGCAGACTTGTACTGTTTCTAAATTCAGTGTAGCGGTGGGAGGAGGGTGCTTCCTGCGCGTAACATCACGCTTGCCAGTTGTGACTGCTAATCGTTCGCTCGTATCTGCCTTGACACATTCGCTGGCTGTGAATTATCCCACTTGCGTGGCAGTGTGCGCATGTAGGTGTGTTAAAAATTCTGGAGGCGCTGGGTATCGATCCCAGTACCTCTCGCATGCTAAGCGAGCGCTCTACCATCTGAGCTACGCCCCCTGATGACAAATAGTGCTACATACAACCATATCAATATCACAGACCCCTTGCACTCCCATTATTCCGCAGACAAACACTATTCTCAATGTGTCCGTGAGGGTGTCTTTCAGGTTTCCTGCATTCTGTATCGAATCGTAGTTGGCCAAAATTAAAGTGGCGCGCACAACGTCGAAAATAGCGTTCGGCCACCGCTCTGAGTAAGACGAACGTGTTGTCCACTCTCTAGACTTCTTTGAGGTTAGGCCGTTATACCTAAGACAGATTTGCACTCGATGACACCTCGACAACAGCCGGTCCTCACATTTACGTCTTGCTCTCCTTACGTCAGTATACATCACATGAGCTGTGACGCTGGCTTTGCAACATCTTGCGTGTCTTTAGGCTCGCCGCGACCAACACTTACCATGCACTGTCCACAAAACATGGAGGCGCCGGGGCTTGAACCCGGGACCTTTCACATGCAAAGCGAACGCTCTACCAACTGAGCTACGCCCCCAAGCGCAACAAAGCTGCGCTGTTTTCCATTCTTTGCTACTCTGATGTGCACGGACCTGATGGTTGGTTGGTTTGTAGGGGTGAAGGGACCAGTGTACAAAGGCGCGGTCAAGTTCATATACACAAGAGTTCCAAGTAGTTTCGATGCTCTGGTATTACGACTACAAATTACGTCTGTATTTAACGTCTTAAATTGAAAGGACAGTCGACTGATGACCACAGCAGTTGAGTCCCATAGTGCTCAGAGCCATTTTTTGAAAGGACAGTCACAAACCTTGTCGACAATCACACCGCGCCTGAGGTAACAAGCACATCTGAAGCCCAATTGTGCACTCGACTGTTCATGCCAACTCACTGCCTCGCACTTTACTACTGTGTACCACTCTTGTCGTCCAACTGCAAAACACTGGGCCACAACACGTTTCCGCGTCTCCATTGCACTGCGCAAACTACGAAACGCTCCCCAAACATGGCACTCACCCATGCAGACGACTTTTCCGACCTTCCACGACGCTCACGCAACGCTCACGCTAGTGAAAGCCTTATTTAGAGCTTGACGTCGCGCCCAAGCGAGTGAGCACATTTCGCCTACGGCTTAGGCCGCCCACCTAGTGTGGCTGCTCGGTGTCTGCAGGCAGCGAGGGGCTGCAAGCTTCCCGTGTTCGCGCCTGTGTCACCTCTGCTTGCTTGTCAGAGACAGAGTATCGCAAAACATACAACTCACTCCATGAATTGATTGCTACGGCATCTGTCATCAGCAGTCACAACTAGCAACACCAGTAGCAGCCGACTGCACGTAAAGAATGGGAATGTGCAGTGGGATTTTTGTGAACTCGGCGCAAGGCAGATCTTTCCGACATAGGTTTGAGAATCTTAAGGGCAGACTTGTACTGTTTCTAAATTCAGTGTAGCGGTGGGAGGAGGGTGCTTCCTGCGCGTAACATCACGCTTGCCAGTTGTGACTGCTAATCGTTCGCTCGTATCTGCCTTGACACATTCGCTGGCTGTGAATTATCCCACTTGCGTGGCAGTGTGCGCATGTAGGTGTGTTAAAAATTCTGGAGGCGCTGGGTATCGATCCCAGTACCTCTCGCATGCTAAGCGAGCGCTCTACCATCTGAGCTACGCCCCCTGATGACAAATAGTGCTACATACAACCATATCAATATCACAGACCCCTTGCACTCCCATTATTCCGCAGACAAACACTATTCTCAATGTGTCCGTGAGGGTGTCTTTCAGGTTTCCTGCATTCTGTATCGAATCGTAGTTGGCCAAAATTAAAGTGGCGCGCACAACGTCGAAAATAGCGTTCGGCCACCGCTCTGAGTAAGACGAACGTGTTGTCCACTCTCTAGACTTCTTTGAGGTTAGGCCGTTATACCTAAGACAGATTTGCACTCGATGACACCTCGACAACAGCCGGTCCTCACATTTACGTCTTGCTCTCCTTACGTCAGTATACATCACATGAGCTGTGACGCTGGCTTTGCAACATCTTGCGTGTCTTTAGGCTCGCCGCGACCAACACTTACCATGCACTGTCCACAAAACATGGAGGCGCCGGGGCTTGAACCCGGGACCTTTCACATGCAAAGCGAACGCTCTACCAACTGAGCTACGCCCCCAAGCGCAACAAAGCTGCGCTGTTTTCCATTCTTTGCTACTCTGATGTGCACGGGCCTGATGGTTGGTTGGTTTGTAGGGGTGAAGGGACCAGTGTACAAAGGCGCGGTCAAGTTCATATACACAAGAGTTCCAAGTAGTTTCGATGCTCTGGTATTACGACTACAAATTACGTCTGTATTTAACGTCTTAAATTGAAAGGACAGTCGACTGATGACCACAGCAGTTGAGTCCCATAGTGCTCAGAGCCATTTTTTGAAAGGACAGTCACAAACCTTGTCGACAATCACACCGCGCCTGAGGTAACAAGCACATCTGAAGCCCAATTGTGCACTCGACTGTTCATGCCAACTCACTGCCTCGCACTTTACTACTGTGTACCACTCTTGTCGTCCAACTGCAAAACACTGGGCCACAACACGTTTCCGCGTCTCCATTGCACTGCGCAAACTACGAAACGCTCCCCAAACATGGCACTCACCCATGCAGACGACTTTTCCGACCTTCCACGACGCTCACGCAACGCTCACGCTAGTGAAAGCCTTATTTAGAGCTTGACGTCGCGCCCAAGCGAGTGAGCACATTTCGCCTACGGCTTAGGCCGCCCACCTAGTGTGGCTGCTCGGTGTCTGCAGGCAGCGAGGGGCTGCAAGCTTCCCGTGTTCGCGCCTGTGTCACCTCTGCTTGCTTGTCAGAGACAGAGTATCGCAAAACATACAACTCACTCCATGAATTGATTGCTACGGCATCTGTCATCAGCAGTCACAACTAGCAACACCAGTAGCAGCCGACTGCACGTAAAGAATGGGAATGTGCAGTGGGATTTTTGTGAACTCGGCGCAAGGCAGATCTTTCCGACATAGGTTTGAGAATCTTAAGGGCAGACTTGTACTGTTTCTAAATTCAGTGTAGCGGTGGGAGGAGGGTGCTTCCTGCGCGTAACATCACGCTTGCCAGTTGTGACTGCTAATCGTTCGCTCGTATCTGCCTTGACACATTCGCTGGCTGTGAATTATCCCACTTGCGTGGCAGTGTGCGCATGTAGGTGTGTTAAAAATTCTGGAGGCGCTGGGTATCGATCCCAGTACCTCTCGCATGCTAAGCGAGCGCTCTACCATCTGAGCTACGCCCCCTGATGACAAATAGTGCTACATACAACCATATCAATATCACAGACCCCTTGCACTCCCATTATTCCGCAGACAAACACTATTCTCAATGTGTCCGTGAGGGTGTCTTTCAGGTTTCCTGCATTCTGTATCGAATCGTAGTTGGCCAAAATTAAAGTGGCGCGCACAACGTCGAAAATAGCGTTCGGCCACCGCTCTGAGTAAGACGAACGTGTTGTCCACTCTCTAGACTTCTTTGAGGTTAGGCCGTTATACCTAAGACAGATTTGCACTCGATGACACCTCGACAACAGCCGGTCCTCACATTTACGTCTTGCTCTCCTTACGTCAGTATACATCACATGAGCTGTGACGCTGGCTTTGCAACATCTTGCGTGTCTTTAGGCTCGCCGCGACCAACACTTACCATGCACTGTCCACAAAACATGGAGGCGCCGGGGCTTGAACCCGGGACCTTTCACATGCAAATCGAACGCTCTACCAACTGAGCTACGCCCCCAAGCGCAACAAAGCTGCGCTGTTTTCCATTCTTTGCTACTCTGATGTGCACGGACCTGATGGTTGGTTGGTTTGTAGGGGTGAAGGGACCAGTGTACAAAGGCGCGGTCAAGTTCATATACACAAGAGTTCCAAGTAGTTTCGATGCTCTGGTATTACGACTACAAATTACGTCTGTATTTAACGTCTTAAATTGAAAGGACAGTCGACTGATGACCACAGCAGTTGAGTCCCATAGTGCTCAGAGCCATTTTTTGAAAGGACAGTCACAAACCTTGTCGACAATCACACCGCGCCTGAGGTAACAAGCACATCTGAAGCCCAATTGTGCACTCGACTGTTCATGCCAACTCACTGCCTCGCACTTTACTACTGTGTACCACTCTTGTCGTCCAACTGCAAAACACTGGGCCACAACACGTTTCCGCGTCTCCATTGCACTGCGCAAACTACGAAACGCTCCCCAAACATGGCACTCACCCATGCAGACGACTTTTCCGACCTTCCACGACGCTCACGCAACGCTCACGCTAGTGAAAGCCTTATTTAGAGCTTGACGTCGCGCCCAAGCGAGTGAGCACATTTCGCCTACGGCTTAGGCCGCCCACCTAGTGTGGCTGCTCGGTGTCTGCAGGCAGCGAGGGGCTGCAAGCTTCCCGTGTTCGCGCCTGTGTCACCTCTGCTTGCTTGTCAGAGACAGAGTATCGCAAAACATACAACTCACTCCATGAATTGATTGCTACGGCATCTGTCATCAGCAGTCACAACTAGCAACACCAGTAGCAGCCGACTGCACGTAAAGAATGGGAATGTGCAGTGGGATTTTTGTGAACTCGGCGCAAGGCAGATCTTTCCGACATAGGTTTGAGAATCTTAAGGGCAGACTTGTACTGTTTCTAAATTCAGTGTAGCGGTGGGAGGAGGGTGCTTCCTGCGCGTAACATCACGCTTGCCAGTTGTGACTGCTAATCGTTCGCTCGTATCTGCCTTGACACATTCGCTGGCTGTGAATTATCCCACTTGCGTGGCAGTGTGCGCATGTAGGTGTGTTAAAAATTCTGGAGGCGCTGGGTATCGATCCCAGTACCTCTCGCATGCTAAGCGAGCGCTCTACCATCTGAGCTACGCCCCCTGATGACAAATAGTGCTACATACAACCATATCAATATCACAGACCCCTTGCACTCCCATTATTCCGCAGACAAACACTATTCTCAATGTGTCCGTGAGGGTGTCTTTCAGGTTTCCTGCATTCTGTATCGAATCGTAGTTGGCCAAAATTAAAGTGGCGCGCACAACGTCGAAAATAGCGTTCGGCCACCGCTCTGAGTAAGACGAACGTGTTGTCCACTCTCTAGACTTCTTTGAGGTTAGGCCGTTATACCTAAGACAGATTTGCACTCGATGACACCTCGACAACAGCCGGTCCTCACATTTACGTCTTGCTCTCCTTACGTCAGTATACATCACATGAGCTGTGACGCTGGCTTTGCAACATCTTGCGTGTCTTTAGGCTCGCCGCGACCAACACTTACCATGCACTGTCCACAAAACATGGAGGCGCCGGGGCTTGAACCCGGGACCTTTCACATGCAAAGCGAACGCTCTACCAACTGAGCTACGCCCCCAAGCGCAACAAAGCTGCGCTGTTTTCCATTCTTTGCTACTCTGATGTGCACGGACCTGATGGTTGGTTGGTTTGTAGGGGTGAAGGGACCAGTGTACAAAGGCGCGGTCAAGTTCATATACACAAGAGTTCCAAGTAGTTTCGATGCTCTGGTATTACGACTACAAATTACGTCTGTATTTAACGTCTTAAATTGAAAGGACAGTCGACTGATGACCACAGCAGTTGAGTCCCATAGTGCTCAGAGCCATTTTTTGAAAGGACAGTCACAAACCTTGTCGACAATCACACCGCGCCTGAGGTAACAAGCACATCTGAAGCCCAATTGTGCACTCGACTGTTCATGCCAACTCACTGCCTCGCACTTTACTACTGTGTACCACTCTTGTCGTCCAACTGCAAAACACTGGGCCACAACACGTTTCCGCGTCTCCATTGCACTGCGCAAACTACGAAACGCTCCCCAAACATGGCACTCACCCATGCAGACGACTTTTCCGACTTTCCACGACGCTCACGCAACGCTCACGCTAGTGAAAGCCTTATTTAGAGCTTGACGTCGCGCCCAAGCGAGTGAGCACATTTCGCCTACGGCTTAGGCCGCCCACCTAGTGTGGCTGCTCGGTGTCTGCAGGCAGCGAGGGGCTGCAAGCTTCCCGTGTTCGCGCCTGTGTCACCTCTGCTTGCTTGTCAGAGACAGAGTATCGCAAAACATACAACTCACTCCATGAATTGATTGCTACGGCATCTGTCATCAGCAGTCACAACTAGCAACACCAGTAGCAGCCGACTGCACGTAAAGAATGGGAATGTGCAGTGGGATTTTTGTGAACTCGGCGCAAGGCAGATCTTTCCGACATAGGTTTGAGAATCTTAAGGGCAGACTTGTACTGTTTCTAAATTCAGTGTAGCGGTGGGAGGAGGGTGCTTCCTGCGCGTAACATCACGCTTGCCAGTTGTGACTGCTAATCGTTCGCTCGTATCTGCCTTGACACATTCGCTGGCTGTGAATTATCCCACTTGCGTGGCAGTGTGCGCATGTAGGTGTGTTAAAAATTCTGGAGGCGCTGGGTATCGATCCCAGTACCTCTCGCATGCTAAGCGAGCGCTCTACTATCTGAGCTACGCCCCCTGATGACAAATAGTGCTACATACAACCATATCAATATCACAGACCCCTTGCACTCCCATTATTCCGCAGACAAACACTATTCTCAATGTGTCCGTGAGGGTGTCTTTCAGGTTTCCTGCATTCTGTATCGAATCGTAGTTGGCCAAAATTAAAGTGGCGCGCACAACGTCGAAAATAGCGTTCGGCCACCGCTCTGAGTAAGACGAACGTGTTGTCCACTCTCTAGACTTCTTTGAGGTTAGGCCGTTATACCTAAGACAGATTTGCACTCGATGACACCTCGACAACAGCCGGTCCTCACATTTACGTCTTGCTCTCCTTACGTCAGTATACATCACATGAGCTGTGACGCTGGCTTTGCAACATCTTGCGTGTCTTTAGGCTCGCCGCGACCAACACTTACCATGCACTGTCCACAAAACATGGAGGCGCCGGGGCTTGAACCCGGGACCTTTCACATGCAAATCGAACGCTCTACCAACTGAGCTACGCCCCCAAGCGCAACAAAGCTGCGCTGTTTTCCATTCTTTGCTACTCTGATGTGCACGGACCTGATGGTTGGTTGGTTTGTAGGGGTGAAGGGACCAGTGTACAAAGGCGCGGTCAAGTTCATATACACAAGAGTTCCAAGTAGTTTCGATGCTCTGGTATTACGACTACAAATTACGTCTGTATTTAACGTCTTAAATTGAAAGGACAGTCGACTGATGACCACAGCAGTTGAGTCCCATAGTGCTCAGAGCCATTTTTTGAAAGGACAGTCACAAACCTTGTCGACAATCACACCGCGCCTGAGGTAACAAGCACATCTGAAGCCCAATTGTGCACTCGACTGTTCATGCCAACTCACTGCCTCGCACTTTACTACTGTGTACCACTCTTGTCGTCCAACTGCAAAACACTGGGCCACAACACGTTTCCGCGTCTCCATTGCACTGCGCAAACTACGAAACGCTCCCCAAACATGGCACTCACCCATGCAGACGACTTTTCCGACCTTCCACGACGCTCACGCAACGCTCACGCTAGTGAAAGCCTTATTTAGAGCTTGACGTCGCGCCCAAGCGAGTGAGCACATTTCGCCTACGGCTTAGGCCGCCCACCTAGTGTGGCTGCTCGGTGTCTGCAGGCAGCGAGGGGCTGCAAGCTTCCCGTGTTCGCGCCTGTGTCACCTCTGCTTGCTTGTCAGAGACAGAGTATCGCAAAACATACAACTCACTCCATGAATTGATTGCTACGGCATCTGTCATCAGCAGTCACAACTAGCAACACCAGTAGCAGCCGACTGCACGTAAAGAATGGGAATGTGCAGTGGGATTTTTGTGAACTCGGCGCAAGGCAGATCTTTCCGACATAGGTTTGAGAATCTTAAGGGCAGACTTGTACTGTTTCTAAATTCAGTGTAGCGGTGGGAGGAGGGTGCTTCCTGCGCGTAACATCACGCTTGCCAGTTGTGACTGCTAATCGTTCGCTCGTATCTGCCTTGACACATTCGCTGGCTGTGAATTATCCCACTTGCGTGGCAGTGTGCGCATGTAGGTGTGTTAAAAATTCTGGAGGCGCTGGGTATCGATCCCAGTACCTCTCGCATGCTAAGCGAGCGCTCTACTATCTGAGCTACGCCCCCTGATGACAAATAGTGCTACATACAACCATATCAATATCACAGACCCCTTGCACTCCCATTATTCCGCAGACAAACACTATTCTCAATGTGTCCGTGAGGGTGTCTTTCAGGTTTCCTGCATTCTGTATCGAATCGTAGTTGGCCAAAATTAAAGTGGCGCGCACAACGTCGAAAATAGCGTTCGGCCACCGCTCTGAGTAAGACGAACGTGTTGTCCACTCTCTAGACTTCTTTGAGGTTAGGCCGTTATACCTAAGACAGATTTGCACTCGATGACACCTCGACAACAGCCGGTCCTCACATTTACGTCTTGCTCTCCTTACGTCAGTATACATCACATGAGCTGTGACGCTGGCTTTGCAACATCTTGCGTGTCTTTAGGCTCGCCGCGACCAACACTTACCATGCACTGTCCACAAAACATGGAGGCGCCGGGGCTTGAACCCGGGACCTTTCACATGCAAATCGAACGCTCTACCAACTGAGCTACGCCCCCAAGCGCAACAAAGCTGCGCTGTTTTCCATTCTTTGCTACTCTGATGTGCACGGACCTGATGGTTGGTTGGTTTGTAGGGGTGAAGGGACCAGTGTACAAAGGCGCGGTCAAGTTCATATACACAAGAGTTCCAAGTAGTTTCGATGCTCTGGTATTACGACTACAAATTACGTCTGTATTTAACGTCTTAAATTGAAAGGACAGTCGACTGATGACCACAGCAGTTGAGTCCCATAGTGCTCAGAGCCATTTTTTGAAAGGACAGTCACAAACCTTGTCGACAATCACACCGCGCCTGAGGTAACAAGCACATCTGAAGCCCAATTGTGCACTCGACTGTTCATGCCAACTCACTGCCTCGCACTTTACTACTGTGTACCACTCTTGTCGTCCAACTGCAAAACACTGGGCCACAACACGTTTCCGCGTCTCCATTGCACTGCGCAAACTACGAAACGCTCCCCAAACATGGCACTCACCCATGCAGACGACTTTTCCGACCTTCCACGACGCTCACGCAACGCTCACGCTAGTGAAAGCCTTATTTAGAGCTTGACGTCGCGCCCAAGCGAGTGAGCACATTTCGCCTACGGCTTAGGCCGCCCACCTAGTGTGGCTGCTCGGTGTCTGCAGGCAGCGAGGGGCTGCAAGCTTCCCGTGTTCGCGCCTGTGTCACCTCTGCTTGCTTGTCAGAGACAGAGTATCGCAAAACATACAACTCACTCCATGAATTGATTGCTACGGCATCTGTCATCAGCAGTCACAACTAGCAACACCAGTAGCAGCCGACTGCACGTAAAGAATGGGAATGTGCAGTGGGATTTTTGTGAACTCGGCGCAAGGCAGATCTTTCCGACATAGGTTTGAGAATCTTAAGGGCAGACTTGTACTGTTTCTAAATTCAGTGTAGCGGTGGGAGGAGGGTGCTTCCTGCGCGTAACATCACGCTTGCCAGTTGTGACTGCTAATCGTTCGCTCGTATCTGCCTTGACACATTCGCTGGCTGTGAATTATCCCACTTGCGTGGCAGTGTGCGCATGTAGGTGTGTTAAAAATTCTGGAGGCGCTGGGTATCGATCCCAGTACCTCTCGCATGCTAAGCGAGCGCTCTACCATCTGAGCTACGCCCCCTGATGACAAATAGTGCTACATACAACCATATCAATATCACAGACCCCTTGCACTCCCATTATTCCGCAGACAAACACTATTCTCAATGTGTCCGTGAGGGTGTCTTTCAGGTTTCCTGCATTCTGTATCGAATCGTAGTTGGCCAAAATTAAAGTGGCGCGCACAACGTCGAAAATAGCGTTCGGCCACCGCTCTGAGTAAGACGAACGTGTTGTCCACTCTCTAGACTTCTTTGAGGTTAGGCCGTTATACCTAAGACAGATTTGCACTCGATGACACCTCGACAACAGCCGGTCCTCACATTTACGTCTTGCTCTCCTTACGTCAGTATACATCACATGAGCTGTGACGCTGGCTTTGCAACATCTTGCGTGTCTTTAGGCTCGCCGCGACCAACACTTACCATGCACTGTCCACAAAACATGGAGGCGCCGGGGCTTGAACCCGGGACCTTTCACATGCAAATCGAACGCTCTACCAACTGAGCTACGCCCCCAAGCGCAACAAAGCTGCGCTGTTTTCCATTCTTTGCTACTCTGATGTGCACGGACCTGATGGTTGGTTGGTTTGTAGGGGTGAAGGGACCAGTGTACAAAGGCGCGGTCAAGTTCATATACACAAGAGTTCCAAGTAGTTTCGATGCTCTGGTATTACGACTACAAATTACGTCTGTATTTAACGTCTTAAATTGAAAGGACAGTCGACTGATGACCACAGCAGTTGAGTCCCATAGTGCTCAGAGCCATTTTTTGAAAGGACAGTCACAAACCTTGTCGACAATCACACCGCGCCTGAGGTAACAAGCACATCTGAAGCCCAATTGTGCACTCGACTGTTCATGCCAACTCACTGCCTCGCACTTTACTACTGTGTACCACTCTTGTCGTCCAACTGCAAAACACTGGGCCACAACACGTTTCCGCGTCTCCATTGCACTGCGCAAACTACGAAACGCTCCCCAAACATGGCACTCACCCATGCAGACGACTTTTCCGACCTTCCACGACGCTCACGCAACGCTCACGCTAGTGAAAGCCTTATTTAGAGCTTGACGTCGCGCCCAAGCGAGTGAGCACATTTCGCCTACGGCTTAGGCCGCCCACCTAGTGTGGCTGCTCGGTGTCTGCAGGCAGCGAGGGGCTGCAAGCTTCCCGTGTTCGCGCCTGTGTCACCTCTGCTTGCTTGTCAGAGACAGAGTATCGCAAAACATACAACTCACTCCATGAATTGATTGCTACGGCATCTGTCATCAGCAGTCACAACTAGCAACACCAGTAGCAGCCGACTGCACGTAAAGAATGGGAATGTGCAGTGGGATTTTTGTGAACTCGGCGCAAGGCAGATCTTTCCGACATAGGTTTGAGAATCTTAAGGGCAGACTTGTACTGTTTCTAAATTCAGTGTAGCGGTGGGAGGAGGGTGCTTCCTGCGCGTAACATCACGCTTGCCAGTTGTGACTGCTAATCGTTCGCTCGTATCTGCCTTGACACATTCGCTGGCTGTGAATTATCCCACTTGCGTGGCAGTGTGCGCATGTAGGTGTGTTAAAAATTCTGGAGGCGCTGGGTATCGATCCCAGTACCTCTCGCATGCTAAGCGAGCGCTCTACTATCTGAGCTACGCCCCCTGATGACAAATAGTGCTACATACAACCATATCAATATCACAGACCCCTTGCACTCCCATTATTCCGCAGACAAACACTATTCTCAATGTGTCCGTGAGGGTGTCTTTCAGGTTTCCTGCATTCTGTATCGAATCGTAGTTGGCCAAAATTAAAGTGGCGCGCACAACGTCGAAAATAGCGTTCGGCCACCGCTCTGAGTAAGACGAACGTGTTGTCCACTCTCTAGACTTCTTTGAGGTTAGGCCGTTATACCTAAGACAGATTTGCACTCGATGACACCTCGACAACAGCCGGTCCTCACATTTACGTCTTGCTCTCCTTACGTCAGTATACATCACATGAGCTGTGACGCTGGCTTTGCAACATCTTGCGTGTCTTTAGGCTCGCCGCGACCAACACTTACCATGCACTGTCCACAAAACATGGAGGCGCCGGGGCTTGAACCCGGGACCTTTCACATGCAAATCGAACGCTCTACCAACTGAGCTACGCCCCCAAGCGCAACAAAGCTGCGCTGTTTTCCATTCTTTGCTACTCTGATGTGCACGGACCTGATGGTTGGTTGGTTTGTAGGGGTGAAGGGACCAGTGTACAAAGGCGCGGTCAAGTTCATATACACAAGAGTTCCAAGTAGTTTCGATGCTCTGGTATTACGACTACAAATTACGTCTGTATTTAACGTCTTAAATTGAAAGGACAGTCGACTGATGACCACAGCAGTTGAGTCCCATAGTGCTCAGAGCCATTTTTTGAAAGGACAGTCACAAACCTTGTCGACAATCACACCGCGCCTGAGGTAACAAGCACATCTGAAGCCCAATTGTGCACTCGACTGTTCATGCCAACTCACTGCCTCGCACTTTACTACTGTGTACCACTCTTGTCGTCCAACTGCAAAACACTGGGCCACAACACGTTTCCGCGTCTCCATTGCACTGCGCAAACTACGAAACGCTCCCCAAACATGGCACTCACCCATGCAGACGACTTTTCCGACCTTCCACGACGCTCACGCAACGCTCACGCTAGTGAAAGCCTTATTTAGAGCTTGACGTCGCGCCCAAGCGAGTGAGCACATTTCGCCTACGGCTTAGGCCGCCCACCTAGTGTGGCTGCTCGGTGTCTGCAGGCAGCGAGGGGCTGCAAGCTTCCCGTGTTCGCGCCTGTGTCACCTCTGCTTGCTTGTCAGAGACAGAGTATCGCAAAACATACAACTCACTCCATGAATTGATTGCTACGGCATCTGTCATCAGCAGTCACAACTAGCAACACCAGTAGCAGCCGACTGCACGTAAAGAATGGGAATGTGCAGTGGGATTTTTGTGAACTCGGCGCAAGGCAGATCTTTCCGACATAGGTTTGAGAATCTTAAGGGCAGACTTGTACTGTTTCTAAATTCAGTGTAGCGGTGGGAGGAGGGTGCTTCCTGCGCGTAACATCACGCTTGCCAGTTGTGACTGCTAATCGTTCGCTCGTATCTGCCTTGACACATTCGCTGGCTGTGAATTATCCCACTTGCGTGGCAGTGTGCGCATGTAGGTGTGTTAAAAATTCTGGAGGCGCTGGGTATCGATCCCAGTACCTCTCGCATGCTAAGCGAGCGCTCTACCATCTGAGCTACGCCCCCTGATGACAAATAGTGCTACATACAACCATATCAATATCACAGACCCCTTGCACTCCCATTATTCCGCAGACAAACACTATTCTCAATGTGTCCGTGAGGGTGTCTTTCAGGTTTCCTGCATTCTGTATCGAATCGTAGTTGGCCAAAATTAAAGTGGCGCGCACAACGTCGAAAATAGCGTTCGGCCACCGCTCTGAGTAAGACGAACGTGTTGTCCACTCTCTAGACTTCTTTGAGGTTAGGCCGTTATACCTAAGACAGATTTGCACTCGATGACACCTCGACAACAGCCGGTCCTCACATTTACGTCTTGCTCTCCTTACGTCAGTATACATCACATGAGCTGTGACGCTGGCTTTGCAACATCTTGCGTGTCTTTAGGCTCGCCGCGACCAACACTTACCATGCACTGTCCACAAAACATGGAGGCGCCGGGGCTTGAACCCGGGACCTTTCACATGCAAAGCGAACGCTCTACCAACTGAGCTACGCCCCCAAGCGCAACAAAGCTGCGCTGTTTTCCATTCTTTGCTACTCTGATGTGCACGGACCTGATGGTTGGTTGGTTTGTAGGGGTGAAGGGACCAGTGTACAAAGGCGCGGTCAAGTTCATATACACAAGAGTTCCAAGTAGTTTCGATGCTCTGGTATTACGACTACAAATTACGTCTGTATTTAACGTCTTAAATTGAAAGGACAGTCGACTGATGACCACAGCAGTTGAGTCCCATAGTGCTCAGAGCCATTTTTTGAAAGGACAGTCACAAACCTTGTCGACAATCACACCGCGCCTGAGGTAACAAGCACATCTGAAGCCCAATTGTGCACTCGACTGTTCATGCCAACTCACTGCCTCGCACTTTACTACTGTGTACCACTCTTGTCGTCCAACTGCAAAACACTGGGCCACAACACGTTTCCGCGTCTCCATTGCACTGCGCAAACTACGAAACGCTCCCCAAACATGGCACTCACCCATGCAGACGACTTTTCCGACCTTCCACGACGCTCACGCAACGCTCACGCTAGTGAAAGCCTTATTTAGAGCTTGACGTCGCGCCCAAGCGAGTGAGCACATTTCGCCTACGGCTTAGGCCGCCCACCTAGTGTGGCTGCTCGGTGTCTGCAGGCAGCGAGGGGCTGCAAGCTTCCCGTGTTCGCGCCTGTGTCACCTCTGCTTGCTTGTCAGAGACAGAGTATCGCAAAACATACAACTCACTCCATGAATTGATTGCTACGGCATCTGTCATCAGCAGTCACAACTAGCAACACCAGTAGCAGCCGACTGCACGTAAAGAATGGGAATGTGCAGTGGGATTTTTGTGAACTCGGCGCAAGGCAGATCTTTCCGACATAGGTTTGAGAATCTTAAGGGCAGACTTGTACTGTTTCTAAATTCAGTGTAGCGGTGGGAGGAGGGTGCTTCCTGCGCGTAACATCACGCTTGCCAGTTGTGACTGCTAATCGTTCGCTCGTATCTGCCTTGACACATTCGCTGGCTGTGAATTATCCCACTTGCGTGGCAGTGTGCGCATGTAGGTGTGTTAAAAATTCTGGAGGCGCTGGGTATCGATCCCAGTACCTCTCGCATGCTAAGCGAGCGCTCTACCATCTGAGCTACGCCCCCTGATGACAAATAGTGCTACATACAACCATATCAATATCACAGACCCCTTGCACTCCCATTATTCCGCAGACAAACACTATTCTCAATGTGTCCGTGAGGGTGTCTTTCAGGTTTCCTGCATTCTGTATCGAATCGTAGTTGGCCAAAATTAAAGTGGCGCGCACAACGTCGAAAATAGCGTTCGGCCACCGCTCTGAGTAAGACGAACGTGTTGTCCACTCTCTAGACTTCTTTGAGGTTAGGCCGTTATACCTAAGACAGATTTGCACTCGATGACACCTCGACAACAGCCGGTCCTCACATTTACGT
Organism: Schistocerca nitens; assembly: GCF_023898315.1. Taxonomy (NCBI): domain Eukaryota; kingdom Metazoa; phylum Arthropoda; class Insecta; order Orthoptera; family Acrididae; genus Schistocerca; species Schistocerca nitens. The sequence goes on from NC_064623.1 coordinate 132,280,297, forward strand.
CTTGCTCTCCTTACGTCAGTATACATCACATGAGCTGTGACGCTGGCTTTGCAACATCTTGCGTGTCTTTAGGCTCGCCGCGACCAACACTTACCATGCACTGTCCACAAAACATGGAGGCGCCGGGGCTTGAACCCGGGACCTTTCACATGCAAAGCGAACGCTCTACCAACTGAGCTACGCCCCCAAGCGCAACAAAGCTGCGCTGTTTTCCATTCTTTGCTACTCTGATGTGCACGGACCTGATGGTTGGTTGGTTTGTAGGGGTGAAGGGACCAGTGTACAAAGGCGCGGTCAAGTTCATATACACAAGAGTTCCAAGTAGTTTCGATGCTCTGGTATTACGACTACAAATTACGTCTGTATTTAACGTCTTAAATTGAAAGGACAGTCGACTGATGACCACAGCAGTTGAGTCCCATAGTGCTCAGAGCCATTTTTTGAAAGGACAGTCACAAACCTTGTCGACAATCACACCGCGCCTGAGGTAACAAGCACATCTGAAGCCCAATTGTGCACTCGACTGTTCATGCCAACTCACTGCCTCGCACTTTACTACTGTGTACCACTCTTGTCGTCCAACTGCAAAACACTGGGCCACAACACGTTTCCGCGTCTCCATTGCACTGCGCAAACTACGAAACGCTCCCCAAACATGGCACTCACCCATGCAGACGACTTTTCCGACCTTCCACGACGCTCACGCAACGCTCACGCTAGTGAAAGCCTTATTTAGAGCTTGACGTCGCGCCCAAGCGAGTGAGCACATTTCGCCTACGGCTTAGGCCGCCCACCTAGTGTGGCTGCTCGGTGTCTGCAGGCAGCGAGGGGCTGCAAGCTTCCCGTGTTCGCGCCTGTGTCACCTCTGCTTGCTTGTCAGAGACAGAGTATCGCAAAACATACAACTCACTCCATGAATTGATTGCTACGGCATCTGTCATCAGCAGTCACAACTAGCAACACCAGTAGCAGCCGACTGCACGTAAAGAATGGGAATGTGCAGTGGGATTTTTGTGAACTCGGCGCAAGGCAGATCTTTCCGACATAGGTTTGAGAATCTTAAGGGCAGACTTGTACTGTTTCTAAATTCAGTGTAGCGGTGGGAGGAGGGTGCTTCCTGCGCGTAACATCACGCTTGCCAGTTGTGACTGCTAATCGTTCGCTCGTATCTGCCTTGACACATTCGCTGGCTGTGAATTATCCCACTTGCGTGGCAGTGTGCGCATGTAGGTGTGTTAAAAATTCTGGAGGCGCTGGGTATCGATCCCAGTACCTCTCGCATGCTAAGCGAGCGCTCTACCATCTGAGCTACGCCCCCTGATGACAAATAGTGCTACATACAACCATATCAATATCACAGACCCCTTGCACTCCCATTATTCCGCAGACAAACACTATTCTCAATGTGTCCGTGAGGGTGTCTTTCAGGTTTCCTGCATTCTGTATCGAATCGTAGTTGGCCAAAATTAAAGTGGCGCGCACAACGTCGAAAATAGCGTTCGGCCACCGCTCTGAGTAAGACGAACGTGTTGTCCACTCTCTAGACTTCTTTGAGGTTAGGCCGTTATACCTAAGACAGATTTGCACTCGATGACACCTCGACAACAGCCGGTCCTCACATTTACGTCTTGCTCTCCTTACGTCAGTATACATCACATGAGCTGTGACGCTGGCTTTGCAACATCTTGCGTGTCTTTAGGCTCGCCGCGACCAACACTTACCATGCACTGTCCACAAAACATGGAGGCGCCGGGGCTTGAACCCGGGACCTTTCACATGCAAAGCGAACGCTCTACCAACTGAGCTACGCCCCCAAGCGCAACAAAGCTGCGCTGTTTTCCATTCTTTGCTACTCTGATGTGCACGGGCCTGATGGTTGGTTGGTTTGTAGGGGTGAAGGGACCAGTGTACAAAGGCGCGGTCAAGTTCATATACACAAGAGTTCCAAGTAGTTTCGATGCTCTGGTATTACGACTACAAATTACGTCTGTATTTAACGTCTTAAATTGAAAGGACAGTCGACTGATGACCACAGCAGTTGAGTCCCATAGTGCTCAGAGCCATTTTTTGAAAGGACAGTCACAAACCTTGTCGACAATCACACCGCGCCTGAGGTAACAAGCACATCTGAAGCCCAATTGTGCACTCGACTGTTCATGCCAACTCACTGCCTCGCACTTTACTACTGTGTACCACTCTTGTCGTCCAACTGCAAAACACTGGGCCACAACACGTTTCCGCGTCTCCATTGCACTGCGCAAACTACGAAACGCTCCCCAAACATGGCACTCACCCATGCAGACGACTTTTCCGACCTTCCACGACGCTCACGCAACGCTCACGCTAGTGAAAGCCTTATTTAGAGCTTGACGTCGCGCCCAAGCGAGTGAGCACATTTCGCCTACGGCTTAGGCCGCCCACCTAGTGTGGCTGCTCGGTGTCTGCAGGCAGCGAGGGGCTGCAAGCTTCCCGTGTTCGCGCCTGTGTCACCTCTGCTTGCTTGTCAGAGACAGAGTATCGCAAAACATACAACTCACTCCATGAATTGATTGCTACGGCATCTGTCATCAGCAGTCACAACTAGCAACACCAGTAGCAGCCGACTGCACGTAAAGAATGGGAATGTGCAGTGGGATTTTTGTGAACTCGGCGCAAGGCAGATCTTTCCGACATAGGTTTGAGAATCTTAAGGGCAGACTTGTACTGTTTCTAAATTCAGTGTAGCGGTGGGAGGAGGGTGCTTCCTGCGCGTAACATCACGCTTGCCAGTTGTGACTGCTAATCGTTCGCTCGTATCTGCCTTGACACATTCGCTGGCTGTGAATTATCCCACTTGCGTGGCAGTGTGCGCATGTAGGTGTGTTAAAAATTCTGGAGGCGCTGGGTATCGATCCCAGTACCTCTCGCATGCTAAGCGAGCGCTCTACCATCTGAGCTACGCCCCCTGATGACAAATAGTGCTACATACAACCATATCAATATCACAGACCCCTTGCACTCCCATTATTCCGCAGACAAACACTATTCTCAATGTGTCCGTGAGGGTGTCTTTCAGGTTTCCTGCATTCTGTATCGAATCGTAGTTGGCCAAAATTAAAGTGGCGCGCACAACGTCGAAAATAGCGTTCGGCCACCGCTCTGAGTAAGACGAACGTGTTGTCCACTCTCTAGACTTCTTTGAGGTTAGGCCGTTATACCTAAGACAGATTTGCACTCGATGACACCTCGACAACAGCCGGTCCTCACATTTACGTCTTGCTCTCCTTACGTCAGTATACATCACATGAGCTGTGACGCTGGCTTTGCAACATCTTGCGTGTCTTTAGGCTCGCCGCGACCAACACTTACCATGCACTGTCCACAAAACATGGAGGCGCCGGGGCTTGAACCCGGGACCTTTCACATGCAAAGCGAACGCTCTACCAACTGAGCTACGCCCCCAAGCGCAACAAAGCTGCGCTGTTTTCCATTCTTTGCTACTCTGATGTGCACGGGCCTGATGGTTGGTTGGTTTGTAGGGGTGAAGGGACCAGTGTACAAAGGCGCGGTCAAGTTCATATACACAAGAGTTCCAAGTAGTTTCGATGCTCTGGTATTACGACTACAAATTACGTCTGTATTTAACGTCTTAAATTGAAAGGACAGTCGACTGATGACCACAGCAGTTGAGTCCCATAGTGCTCAGAGCCATTTTTTGAAAGGACAGTCACAAACCTTGTCGACAATCACACCGCGCCTGAGGTAACAAGCACATCTGAAGCCCAATTGTGCACTCGACTGTTCATGCCAACTCACTGCCTCGCACTTTACTACTGTGTACCACTCTTGTCGTCCAACTGCAAAACACTGGGCCACAACACGTTTCCGCGTCTCCATTGCACTGCGCAAACTACGAAACGCTCCCCAAACATGGCACTCACCCATGCAGACGACTTTTCCGACCTTCCACGACGCTCACGCAACGCTCACGCTAGTGAAAGCCTTATTTAGAGCTTGACGTCGCGCCCAAGCGAGTGAGCACATTTCGCCTACGGCTTAGGCCGCCCACCTAGTGTGGCTGCTCGGTGTCTGCAGGCAGCGAGGGGCTGCAAGCTTCCCGTGTTCGCGCCTGTGTCACCTCTGCTTGCTTGTCAGAGACAGAGTATCGCAAAACATACAACTCACTCCATGAATTGATTGCTACGGCATCTGTCATCAGCAGTCACAACTAGCAACACCAGTAGCAGCCGACTGCACGTAAAGAATGGGAATGTGCAGTGGGATTTTTGTGAACTCGGCGCAAGGCAGATCTTTCCGACATAGGTTTGAGAATCTTAAGGGCAGACTTGTACTGTTTCTAAATTCAGTGTAGCGGTGGGAGGAGGGTGCTTCCTGCGCGTAACATCACGCTTGCCAGTTGTGACTGCTAATCGTTCGCTCGTATCTGCCTTGACACATTCGCTGGCTGTGAATTATCCCACTTGCGTGGCAGTGTGCGCATGTAGGTGTGTTAAAAATTCTGGAGGCGCTGGGTATCGATCCCAGTACCTCTCGCATGCTAAGCGAGCGCTCTACCATCTGAGCTACGCCCCCTGATGACAAATAGTGCTACATACAACCATATCAATATCACAGACCCCTTGCACTCCCATTATTCCGCAGACAAACACTATTCTCAATGTGTCCGTGAGGGTGTCTTTCAGGTTTCCTGCATTCTGTATCGAATCGTAGTTGGCCAAAATTAAAGTGGCGCGCACAACGTCGAAAATAGCGTTCGGCCACCGCTCTGAGTAAGACGAACGTGTTGTCCACTCTCTAGACTTCTTTGAGGTTAGGCCGTTATACCTAAGACAGATTTGCACTCGATGACACCTCGACAACAGCCGGTCCTCACATTTACGTCTTGCTCTCCTTACGTCAGTATACATCACATGAGCTGTGACGCTGGCTTTGCAACATCTTGCGTGTCTTTAGGCTCGCCGCGACCAACACTTACCATGCACTGTCCACAAAACATGGAGGCGCCGGGGCTTGAACCCGGGACCTTTCACATGCAAAGCGAACGCTCTACCAACTGAGCTACGCCCCCAAGCGCAACAAAGCTGCGCTGTTTTCCATTCTTTGCTACTCTGATGTGCACGGACCTGATGGTTGGTTGGTTTGTAGGGGTGAAGGGACCAGTGTACAAAGGCGCGGTCAAGTTCATATACACAAGAGTTCCAAGTAGTTTCGATGCTCTGGTATTACGACTACAAATTACGTCTGTATTTAACGTCTTAAATTGAAAGGACAGTCGACTGATGACCACAGCAGTTGAGTCCCATAGTGCTCAGAGCCATTTTTTGAAAGGACAGTCACAAACCTTGTCGACAATCACACCGCGCCTGAGGTAACAAGCACATCTGAAGCCCAATTGTGCACTCGACTGTTCATGCCAACTCACTGCCTCGCACTTTACTACTGTGTACCACTCTTGTCGTCCAACTGCAAAACACTGGGCCACAACACGTTTCCGCGTCTCCATTGCACTGCGCAAACTACGAAACGCTCCCCAAACATGGCACTCACCCATGCAGACGACTTTTCCGACTTTCCACGACGCTCACGCAACGCTCACGCTAGTGAAAGCCTTATTTAGAGCTTGACGTCGCGCCCAAGCGAGTGAGCACATTTCGCCTACGGCTTAGGCCGCCCACCTAGTGTGGCTGCTCGGTGTCTGCAGGCAGCGAGGGGCTGCAAGCTTCCCGTGTTCGCGCCTGTGTCACCTCTGCTTGCTTGTCAGAGACAGAGTATCGCAAAACATACAACTCACTCCATGAATTGATTGCTACGGCATCTGTCATCAGCAGTCACAACTAGCAACACCAGTAGCAGCCGACTGCACGTAAAGAATGGGAATGTGCAGTGGGATTTTTGTGAACTCGGCGCAAGGCAGATCTTTCCGACATAGGTTTGAGAATCTTAAGGGCAGACTTGTACTGTTTCTAAATTCAGTGTAGCGGTGGGAGGAGGGTGCTTCCTGCGCGTAACATCACGCTTGCCAGTTGTGACTGCTAATCGTTCGCTCGTATCTGCCTTGACACATTCGCTGGCTGTGAATTATCCCACTTGCGTGGCAGTGTGCGCATGTAGGTGTGTTAAAAATTCTGGAGGCGCTGGGTATCGATCCCAGTACCTCTCGCATGCTAAGCGAGCGCTCTACCATCTGAGCTACGCCCCCTGATGACAAATAGTGCTACATACAACCATATCAATATCACAGACCCCTTGCACTCCCATTATTCCGCAGACAAACACTATTCTCAATGTGTCCGTGAGGGTGTCTTTCAGGTTTCCTGCATTCTGTATCGAATCGTAGTTGGCCAAAATTAAAGTGGCGCGCACAACGTCGAAAATAGCGTTCGGCCACCGCTCTGAGTAAGACGAACGTGTTGTCCACTCTCTAGACTTCTTTGAGGTTAGGCCGTTATACCTAAGACAGATTTGCACTCGATGACACCTCGACAACAGCCGGTCCTCACATTTACGTCTTGCTCTCCTTACGTCAGTATACATCACATGAGCTGTGACGCTGGCTTTGCAACATCTTGCGTGTCTTTAGGCTCGCCGCGACCAACACTTACCATGCACTGTCCACAAAACATGGAGGCGCCGGGGCTTGAACCCGGGACCTTTCACATGCAAATCGAACGCTCTACCAACTGAGCTACGCCCCCAAGCGCAACAAAGCTGCGCTGTTTTCCATTCTTTGCTACTCTGATGTGCACGGACCTGATGGTTGGTTGGTTTGTAGGGGTGAAGGGACCAGTGTACAAAGGCGCGGTCAAGTTCATATACACAAGAGTTCCAAGTAGTTTCGATGCTCTGGTATTACGACTACAAATTACGTCTGTATTTAACGTCTTAAATTGAAAGGACAGTCGACTGATGACCACAGCAGTTGAGTCCCATAGTGCTCAGAGCCATTTTTTGAAAGGACAGTCACAAACCTTGTCGACAATCACACCGCGCCTGAGGTAACAAGCACATCTGAAGCCCAATTGTGCACTCGACTGTTCATGCCAACTCACTGCCTCGCACTTTACTACTGTGTACCACTCTTGTCGTCCAACTGCAAAACACTGGGCCACAACACGTTTCCGCGTCTCCATTGCACTGCGCAAACTACGAAACGCTCCCCAAACATGGCACTCACCCATGCAGACGACTTTTCCGACTTTCCACGACGCTCACGCAACGCTCACGCTAGTGAAAGCCTTATTTAGAGCTTGACGTCGCGCCCAAGCGAGTGAGCACATTTCGCCTACGGCTTAGGCCGCCCACCTAGTGTGGCTGCTCGGTGTCTGCAGGCAGCGAGGGGCTGCAAGCTTCCCGTGTTCGCGCCTGTGTCACCTCTGCTTGCTTGTCAGAGACAGAGTATCGCAAAACATACAACTCACTCCATGAATTGATTGCTACGGCATCTGTCATCAGCAGTCACAACTAGCAACACCAGTAGCAGCCGACTGCACGTAAAGAATGGGAATGTGCAGTGGGATTTTTGTGAACTCGGCGCAAGGCAGATCTTTCCGACATAGGTTTGAGAATCTTAAGGGCAGACTTGTACTGTTTCTAAATTCAGTGTAGCGGTGGGAGGAGGGTGCTTCCTGCGCGTAACATCACGCTTGCCAGTTGTGACTGCTAATCGTTCGCTCGTATCTGCCTTGACACATTCGCTGGCTGTGAATTATCCCACTTGCGTGGCAGTGTGCGCATGTAGGTGTGTTAAAAATTCTGGAGGCGCTGGGTATCGATCCCAGTACCTCTCGCATGCTAAGCGAGCGCTCTACCATCTGAGCTACGCCCCCTGATGACAAATAGTGCTACATACAACCATATCAATATCACAGACCCCTTGCACTCCCATTATTCCGCAGACAAACACTATTCTCAATGTGTCCGTGAGGGTGTCTTTCAGGTTTCCTGCATTCTGTATCGAATCGTAGTTGGCCAAAATTAAAGTGGCGCGCACAACGTCGAAAATAGCGTTCGGCCACCGCTCTGAGTAAGACGAACGTGTTGTCCACTCTCTAGACTTCTTTGAGGTTAGGCCGTTATACCTAAGACAGATTTGCACTCGATGACACCTCGACAACAGCCGGTCCTCACATTTACGTCTTGCTCTCCTTACGTCAGTATACATCACATGAGCTGTGACGCTGGCTTTGCAACATCTTGCGTGTCTTTAGGCTCGCCGCGACCAACACTTACCATGCACTGTCCACAAAACATGGAGGCGCCGGGGCTTGAACCCGGGACCTTTCACATGCAAAGCGAACGCTCTACCAACTGAGCTACGCCCCCAAGCGCAACAAAGCTGCGCTGTTTTCCATTCTTTGCTACTCTGATGTGCACGGACCTGATGGTTGGTTGGTTTGTAGGGGTGAAGGGACCAGTGTACAAAGGCGCGGTCAAGTTCATATACACAAGAGTTCCAAGTAGTTTCGATGCTCTGGTATTACGACTACAAATTACGTCTGTATTTAACGTCTTAAATTGAAAGGACAGTCGACTGATGACCACAGCAGTTGAGTCCCATAGTGCTCAGAGCCATTTTTTGAAAGGACAGTCACAAACCTTGTCGACAATCACACCGCGCCTGAGGTAACAAGCACATCTGAAGCCCAATTGTGCACTCGACTGTTCATGCCAACTCACTGCCTCGCACTTTACTACTGTGTACCACTCTTGTCGTCCAACTGCAAAACACTGGGCCACAACACGTTTCCGCGTCTCCATTGCACTGCGCAAACTACGAAACGCTCCCCAAACATGGCACTCACCCATGCAGACGACTTTTCCGACCTTCCACGACGCTCACGCAACGCTCACGCTAGTGAAAGCCTTATTTAGAGCTTGACGTCGCGCCCAAGCGAGTGAGCACATTTCGCCTACGGCTTAGGCCGCCCACCTAGTGTGGCTGCTCGGTGTCTGCAGGCAGCGAGGGGCTGCAAGCTTCCCGTGTTCGCGCCTGTGTCACCTCTGCTTGCTTGTCAGAGACAGAGTATCGCAAAACATACAACTCACTCCATGAATTGATTGCTACGGCATCTGTCATCAGCAGTCACAACTAGCAACACCAGTAGCAGCCGACTGCACGTAAAGAATGGGAATGTGCAGTGGGATTTTTGTGAACTCGGCGCAAGGCAGATCTTTCCGACATAGGTTTGAGAATCTTAAGGGCAGACTTGTACTGTTTCTAAATTCAGTGTAGCGGTGGGAGGAGGGTGCTTCCTGCGCGTAACATCACGCTTGCCAGTTGTGACTGCTAATCGTTCGCTCGTATCTGCCTTGACACATTCGCTGGCTGTGAATTATCCCACTTGCGTGGCAGTGTGCGCATGTAGGTGTGTTAAAAATTCTGGAGGCGCTGGGTATCGATCCCAGTACCTCTCGCATGCTAAGCGAGCGCTCTACCATCTGAGCTACGCCCCCTGATGACAAATAGTGCTACATACAACCATATCAATATCACAGACCCCTTGCACTCCCATTATTCCGCAGACAAACACTATTCTCAATGTGTCCGTGAGGGTGTCTTTCAGGTTTCCTGCATTCTGTATCGAATCGTAGTTGGCCAAAATTAAAGTGGCGCGCACAACGTCGAAAATAGCGTTCGGCCACCGCTCTGAGTAAGACGAACGTGTTGTCCACTCTCTAGACTTCTTTGAGGTTAGGCCGTTATACCTAAGACAGATTTGCACTCGATGACACCTCGACAACAGCCGGTCCTCACATTTACGTCTTGCTCTCCTTACGTCAGTATACATCACATGAGCTGTGACGCTGGCTTTGCAACATCTTGCGTGTCTTTAGGCTCGCCGCGACCAACACTTACCATGCACTGTCCACAAAACATGGAGGCGCCGGGGCTTGAACCCGGGACCTTTCACATGCAAAGCGAACGCTCTACCAACTGAGCTACGCCCCCAAGCGCAACAAAGCTGCGCTGTTTTCCATTCTTTGCTACTCTGATGTGCACGGACCTGATGGTTGGTTGGTTTGTAGGGGTGAAGGGACCAGTGTACAAAGGCGCGGTCAAGTTCATATACACAAGAGTTCCAAGTAGTTTCGATGCTCTGGTATTACGACTACAAATTACGTCTGTATTTAACGTCTTAAATTGAAAGGACAGTCGACTGATGACCACAGCAGTTGAGTCCCATAGTGCTCAGAGCCATTTTTTGAAAGGACAGTCACAAACCTTGTCGACAATCACACCGCGCCTGAGGTAACAAGCACATCTGAAGCCCAATTGTGCACTCGACTGTTCATGCCAACTCACTGCCTCGCACTTTACTACTGTGTACCACTCTTGTCGTCCAACTGCAAAACACTGGGCCACAACACGTTTCCGCGTCTCCATTGCACTGCGCAAACTACGAAACGCTCCCCAAACATGGCACTCACCCATGCAGACGACTTTTCCGACTTTCCACGACGCTCACGCTAGTGAAAGCCTTATTTAGAGCTTGACGTCGCGCCCAAGCGAGTGAGCACATTTCGCCTACGGCTTAGGCCGCCCACCTAGTGTGGCTGCTCGGTGTCTGCAGGCAGCGAGGGGCTGCAAGCTTCCCGTGTTCGCGCCTGTGTCACCTCTGCTTGCTTGTCAGAGACAGAGTATCGCAAAACATACAACTCACTCCATGAATTGATTGCTACGGCATCTGTCATCAGCAGTCACAACTAGCAACACCAGTAGCAGCCGACTGCACGTAAAGAATGGGAATGTGCAGTGGGATTTTTGTGAACTCGGCGCAAGGCAGATCTTTCCGACATAGGTTTGAGAATCTTAAGGGCAGACTTGTACTGTTTCTAAATTCAGTGTAGCGGTGGGAGGAGGGTGCTTCCTGCGCGTAACATCACGCTTGCCAGTTGTGACTGCTAATCGTTCGCTCGTATCTGCCTTGACACATTCGCTGGCTGTGAATTATCCCACTTGCGTGGCAGTGTGCGCATGTAGGTGTGTTAAAAATTCTGGAGGCGCTGGGTATCGATCCCAGTACCTCTCGCATGCTAAGCGAGCGCTCTACTATCTGAGCTACGCCCCCTGATGACAAATAGTGCTACATACAACCATATCAATATCACAGACCCCTTGCACTCCCATTATTCCGCAGACAAACACTATTCTCAATGTGTCCGTGAGGGTGTCTTTCAGGTTTCCTGCATTCTGTATCGAATCGTAGTTGGCCAAAATTAAAGTGGCGCGCACAACGTCGAAAATAGCGTTCGGCCACCGCTCTGAGTAAGACGAACGTGTTGTCCACTCTCTAGACTTCTTTGAGGTTAGGCCGTTATACCTAAGACAGATTTGCACTCGATGACACCTCGACAACAGCCGGTCCTCACATTTACGTCTTGCTCTCCTTACGTCAGTATACATCACATGAGCTGTGACGCTGGCTTTGCAACATCTTGCGTGTCTTTAGGCTCGCCGCGACCAACACTTACCATGCACTGTCCACAAAACATGGAGGCGCCGGGGCTTGAACCCGGGACCTTTCACATGCAAAGCGAACGCTCTACCAACTGAGCTACGCCCCCAAGCGCAACAAAGCTGCGCTGTTTTCCATTCTTTGCTACTCTGATGTGCACGGACCTGATGGTTGGTTGGTTTGTAGGGGTGAAGGGACCAGTGTACAAAGGCGCGGTCAAGTTCATATACACAAGAGTTCCAAGTAGTTTCGATGCTCTGGTATTACGACTACAAATTACGTCTGTATTTAACGTCTTAAATTGAAAGGACAGTCGACTGATGACCACAGCAGTTGAGTCCCATAGTGCTCAGAGCCATTTTTTGAAAGGACAGTCACAAACCTTGTCGACAATCACACCGCGCCTGAGGTAACAAGCACATCTGAAGCCCAATTGTGCACTCGACTGTTCATGCCAACTCACTGCCTCGCACTTTACTACTGTGTACCACTCTTGTCGTCCAACTGCAAAACACTGGGCCACAACACGTTTCCGCGTCTCCATTGCACTGCGCAAACTACGAAACGCTCCCCAAACATGGCACTCACCCATGCAGACGACTTTTCCGACCTTCCACGACGCTCACGCAACGCTCACGCTAGTGAAAGCCTTATTTAGAGCTTGACGTCGCGCCCAAGCGAGTGAGCACATTTCGCCTACGGCTTAGGCCGCCCACCTAGTGTGGCTGCTCGGTGTCTGCAGGCAGCGAGGGGCTGCAAGCTTCCCGTGTTCGCGCCTGTGTCACCTCTGCTTGCTTGTCAGAGACAGAGTATCGCAAAACATACAACTCACTCCATGAATTGATTGCTACGGCATCTGTCATCAGCAGTCACAACTAGCAACACCAGTAGCAGCCGACTGCACGTAAAGAATGGGAATGTGCAGTGGGATTTTTGTGAACTCGGCGCAAGGCAGATCTTTCCGACATAGGTTTGAGAATCTTAAGGGCAGACTTGTACTGTTTCTAAATTCAGTGTAGCGGTGGGAGGAGGGTGCTTCCTGCGCGTAACATCACGCTTGCCAGTTGTGACTGCTAATCGTTCGCTCGTATCTGCCTTGACACATTCGCTGGCTGTGAATTATCCCACTTGCGTGGCAGTGTGCGCATGTAGGTGTGTTAAAAATTCTGGAGGCGCTGGGTATCGATCCCAGTACCTCTCGCATGCTAAGCGAGCGCTCTACCATCTGAGCTACGCCCCCTGATGACAAATAGTGCTACATACAACCATATCAATATCACAGACCCCTTGCACTCCCATTATTCCGCAGACAAACACTATTCTCAATGTGTCCGTGAGGGTGTCTTTCAGGTTTCCTGCATTCTGTATCGAATCGTAGTTGGCCAAAATTAAAGTGGCGCGCACAACGTCGAAAATAGCGTTCGGCCACCGCTCTGAGTAAGACGAACGTGTTGTCCACTCTCTAGACTTCTTTGAGGTTAGGCCGTTATACCTAAGACAGATTTGCACTCGATGACACCTCGACAACAGCCGGTCCTCACATTTACGTCTTGCTCTCCTTACGTCAGTATACATCACATGAGCTGTGACGCTGGCTTTGCAACATCTTGCGTGTCTTTAGGCTCGCCGCGACCAACACTTACCATGCACTGTCCACAAAACATGGAGGCGCCGGGGCTTGAACCCGGGACCTTTCACATGCAAAGCGAACGCTCTACCAACTGAGCTACGCCCCCAAGCGCAACAAAGCTGCGCTGTTTTCCATTCTTTGCTACTCTGATGTGCACGGACCTGATGGTTGGTTGGTTTGTAGGGGTGAAGGGACCAGTGTACAAAGGCGCGGTCAAGTTCATATACACAAGAGTTCCAAGTAGTTTCGATGCTCTGGTATTACGACTACAAATTACGTCTGTATTTAACGTCTTAAATTGAAAGGACAGTCGACTGATGACCACAGCAGTTGAGTCCCATAGTGCTCAGAGCCATTTTTTGAAAGGACAGTCACAAACCTTGTCGACAATCACACCGCGCCTGAGGTAACAAGCACATCTGAAGCCCAATTGTGCACTCGACTGTTCATGCCAACTCACTGCCTCGCACTTTACTACTGTGTACCACTCTTGTCGTCCAACTGCAAAACACTGGGCCACAACACGTTTCCGCGTCTCCATTGCACTGCGCAAACTACGAAACGCTCCCCAAACATGGCACTCACCCATGCAGACGACTTTTCCGACCTTCCACGACGCTCACGCAACGCTCACGCTAGTGAAAGCCTTATTTAGAGCTTGACGTCGCGCCCAAGCGAGTGAGCACATTTCGCCTACGGCTTAGGCCGCCCACCTAGTGTGGCTGCTCGGTGTCTGCAGGCAGCGAGGGGCTGCAAGCTTCCCGTGTTCGCGCCTGTGTCACCTCTGCTTGCTTGTCAGAGACAGAGTATCGCAAAACATACAACTCACTCCATGAATTGATTGCTACGGCATCTGTCATCAGCAGTCACAACTAGCAACACCAGTAGCAGCCGACTGCACGTAAAGAATGGGAATGTGCAGTGGGATTTTTGTGAACTCGGCGCAAGGCAGATCTTTCCGACATAGGTTTGAGAATCTTAAGGGCAGACTTGTACTGTTTCTAAATTCAGTGTAGCGGTGGGAGGAGGGTGCTTCCTGCGCGTAACATCACGCTTGCCAGTTGTGACTGCTAATCGTTCGCTCGTATCTGCCTTGACACATTCGCTGGCTGTGAATTATCCCACTTGCGTGGCAGTGTGCGCATGTAGGTGTGTTAAAAATTCTGGAGGCGCTGGGTATCGATCCCAGTACCTCTCGCATGCTAAGCGAGCGCTCTACCATCTGAGCTACGCCCCCTGATGACAAATAGTGCTACATACAACCATATCAATATCACAGACCCCTTGCACTCCCATTATTCCGCAGACAAACACTATTCTCAATGTGTCCGTGAGGGTGTCTTTCAGGTTTCCTGCATTCTGTATCGAATCGTAGTTGGCCAAAATTAAAGTGGCGCGCACAACGTCGAAAATAGCGTTCGGCCACCGCTCTGAGTAAGACGAACGTGTTGTCCACTCTCTAGACTTCTTTGAGGTTAGGCCGTTATACCTAAGACAGATTTGCACTCGATGACACCTCGACAACAGCCGGTCCTCACATTTACGTCTTGCTCTCCTTACGTCAGTATACATCACATGAGCTGTGACGCTGGCTTTGCAACATCTTGCGTGTCTTTAGGCTCGCCGCGACCAACACTTACCATGCACTGTCCACAAAACATGGAGGCGCCGGGGCTTGAACCCGGGACCTTTCACATGCAAAGCGAACGCTCTACCAACTGAGCTACGCCCCCAAGCGCAACAAAGCTGCGCTGTTTTCCATTCTTTGCTACTCTGATGTGCACGGACCTGATGGTTGGTTGGTTTGTAGGGGTGAAGGGACCAGTGTACAAAGGCGCGGTCAAGTTCATATACACAAGAGTTCCAAGTAGTTTCGATGCTCTGGTATTACGACTACAAATTACGTCTGTATTTAACGTCTTAAATTGAAAGGACAGTCGACTGATGACCACAGCAGTTGAGTCCCATAGTGCTCAGAGCCATTTTTTGAAAGGACAGTCACAAACCTTGTCGACAATCACACCGCGCCTGAGGTAACAAGCACATCTGAAGCCCAATTGTGCACTCGACTGTTCATGCCAACTCACTGCCTCGCACTTTACTACTGTGTACCACTCTTGTCGTCCAACTGCAAAACACTGGGCCACAACACGTTTCCGCGTCTCCATTGCACTGCGCAAACTACGAAACGCTCCCCAAACATGGCACTCACCCATGCAGACGACTTTTCCGACTTTCCACGACGCTCACGCAACGCTCACGCTAGTGAAAGCCTTATTTAGAGCTTGACGTCGCGCCCAAGCGAGTGAGCACATTTCGCCTACGGCTTAGGCCGCCCACCTAGTGTGGCTGCTCGGTGTCTGCAGGCAGCGAGGGGCTGCAAGCTTCCCGTGTTCGCGCCTGTGTCACCTCTGCTTGCTTGTCAGAGACAGAGTATCGCAAAACATACAACTCACTCCATGAATTGATTGCTACGGCATCTGTCATCAGCAGTCACAACTAGCAACACCAGTAGCAGCCGACTGCACGTAAAGAATGGGAATGTGCAGTGGGATTTTTGTGAACTCGGCGCAAGGCAGATCTTTCCGACATAGGTTTGAGAATCTTAAGGGCAGACTTGTACTGTTTCTAAATTCAGTGTAGCGGTGGGAGGAGGGTGCTTCCTGCGCGTAACATCACGCTTGCCAGTTGTGACTGCTAATCGTTCGCTCGTATCTGCCTTGACACATTCGCTGGCTGTGAATTATCCCACTTGCGTGGCAGTGTGCGCATGTAGGTGTGTTAAAAATTCTGGAGGCGCTGGGTATCGATCCCAGTACCTCTCGCATGCTAAGCGAGCGCTCTACCATCTGAGCTACGCCCCCTGATGACAAATAGTGCTACATACAACCATATCAATATCACAGACCCCTTGCACTCCCATTATTCCGCAGACAAACACTATTCTCAATGTGTCCGTGAGGGTGTCTTTCAGGTTTCCTGCATTCTGTATCGAATCGTAGTTGGCCAAAATTAAAGTGGCGCGCACAACGTCGAAAATAGCGTTCGGCCACCGCTCTGAGTAAGACGAACGTGTTGTCCACTCTCTAGACTTCTTTGAGGTTAGGCCGTTATACCTAAGACAGATTTGCACTCGATGACACCTCGACAACAGCCGGTCCTCACATTTACGTCTTGCTCTCCTTACGTCAGTATACATCACATGAGCTGTGACGCTGGCTTTGCAACATCTTGCGTGTCTTTAGGCTCGCCGCGACCAACACTTACCATGCACTGTCCACAAAACATGGAGGCGCCGGGGCTTGAACCCGGGACCTTTCACATGCAAATCGAACGCTCTACCAACTGAGCTACGCCCCCAAGCGCAACAAAGCTGCGCTGTTTTCCATTCTTTGCTACTCTGATGTGCACGGACCTGATGGTTGGTTGGTTTGTAGGGGTGAAGGGACCAGTGTACAAAGGCGCGGTCAAGTTCATATACACAAGAGTTCCAAGTAGTTTCGATGCTCTGGTATTACGACTACAAATTACGTCTGTATTTAACGTCTTAAATTGAAAGGACAGTCGACTGATGACCACAGCAGTTGAGTCCCATAGTGCTCAGAGCCATTTTTTGAAAGGACAGTCACAAACCTTGTCGACAATCACACCGCGCCTGAGGTAACAAGCACATCTGAAGCCCAATTGTGCACTCGACTGTTCATGCCAACTCACTGCCTCGCACTTTACTACTGTGTACCACTCTTGTCGTCCAACTGCAAAACACTGGGCCACAACACGTTTCCGCGTCTCCATTGCACTGCGCAAACTACGAAACGCTCCCCAAACATGGCACTCACCCATGCAGACGACTTTTCCGACTTTCCACGACGCTCACGCAACGCTCACGCTAGTGAAAGCCTTATTTAGAGCTTGACGTCGCGCCCAAGCGAGTGAGCACATTTCGCCTACGGCTTAGGCCGCCCACCTAGTGTGGCTGCTCGGTGTCTGCAGGCAGCGAGGGGCTGCAAGCTTCCCGTGTTCGCGCCTGTGTCACCTCTGCTTGCTTGTCAGAGACAGAGTATCGCAAAACATACAACTCACTCCATGAATTGATTGCTACGGCATCTGTCATCAGCAGTCACAACTAGCAACACCAGTAGCAGCCGACTGCACGTAAAGAATGGGAATGTGCAGTGGGATTTTTGTGAACTCGGCGCAAGGCAGATCTTTCCGACATAGGTTTGAGAATCTTAAGGGCAGACTTGTACTGTTTCTAAATTCAGTGTAGCGGTGGGAGGAGGGTGCTTCCTGCGCGTAACATCACGCTTGCCAGTTGTGACTGCTAATCGTTCGCTCGTATCTGCCTTGACACATTCGCTGGCTGTGAATTATCCCACTTGCGTGGCAGTGTGCGCATGTAGGTGTGTTAAAAATTCTGGAGGCGCTGGGTATCGATCCCAGTACCTCTCGCATGCTAAGCGAGCGCTCTACCATCTGAGCTACGCCCCCTGATGACAAATAGTGCTACATACAACCATATCAATATCACAGACCCCTTGCACTCCCATTATTCCGCAGACAAACACTATTCTCAATGTGTCCGTGAGGGTGTCTTTCAGGTTTCCTGCATTCTGTATCGAATCGTAGTTGGCCAAAATTAAAGTGGCGCGCACAACGTCGAAAATAGCGTTCGGCCACCGCTCTGAGTAAGACGAACGTGTTGTCCACTCTCTAGACTTCTTTGAGGTTAGGCCGTTATACCTAAGACAGATTTGCACTCGATGACACCTCGACAACAGCCGGTCCTCACATTTACGTCTTGCTCTCCTTACGTCAGTATACATCACATGAGCTGTGACGCTGGCTTTGCAACATCTTGCGTGTCTTTAGGCTCGCCGCGACCAACACTTACCATGCACTGTCCACAAAACATGGAGGCGCCGGGGCTTGAACCCGGGACCTTTCACATGCAAATCGAACGCTCTACCAACTGAGCTACGCCCCCAAGCGCAACAAAGCTGCGCTGTTTTCCATTCTTTGCTACTCTGATGTGCACGGACCTGATGGTTGGTTGGTTTGTAGGGGTGAAGGGACCAGTGTACAAAGGCGCGGTCAAGTTCATATACACAAGAGTTCCAAGTAGTTTCGATGCTCTGGTATTACGACTACAAATTACGTCTGTATTTAACGTCTTAAATTGAAAGGACAGTCGACTGATGACCACAGCAGTTGAGTCCCATAGTGCTCAGAGCCATTTTTTGAAAGGACAGTCACAAACCTTGTCGACAATCACACCGCGCCTGAGGTAACAAGCACATCTGAAGCCCAATTGTGCACTCGACTGTTCATGCCAACTCACTGCCTCGCACTTTACTACTGTGTACCACTCTTGTCGTCCAACTGCAAAACACTGGGCCACAACACGTTTCCGCGTCTCCATTGCACTGCGCAAACTACGAAACGCTCCCCAAACATGGCACTCACCCATGCAGACGACTTTTCCGACTTTCCACGACGCTCACGCAACGCTCACGCTAGTGAAAGCCTTATTTAGAGCTTGACGTCGCGCCCAAGCGAGTGAGCACATTTCGCCTACGGCTTAGGCCGCCCACCTAGTGTGGCTGCTCGGTGTCTGCAGGCAGCGAGGGGCTGCAAGCTTCCCGTGTTCGCGCCTGTGTCACCTCTGCTTGCTTGTCAGAGACAGAGTATCGCAAAACATACAACTCACTCCATGAATTGATTGCTACGGCATCTGTCATCAGCAGTCACAACTAGCAACACCAGTAGCAGCCGACTGCACGTAAAGAATGGGAATGTGCAGTGGGATTTTTGTGAACTCGGCGCAAGGCAGATCTTTCCGACATAGGTTTGAGAATCTTAAGGGCAGACTTGTACTGTTTCTAAATTCAGTGTAGCGGTGGGAGGAGGGTGCTTCCTGCGCGTAACATCACGCTTGCCAGTTGTGACTGCTAATCGTTCGCTCGTATCTGCCTTGACACATTCGCTGGCTGTGAATTATCCCACTTGCGTGGCAGTGTGCGCATGTAGGTGTGTTAAAAATTCTGGAGGCGCTGGGTATCGATCCCAGTACCTCTCGCATGCTAAGCGAGCGCTCTACCATCTGAGCTACGCCCCCTGATGACAAATAGTGCTACATACAACCATATCAATATCACAGACCCCTTGCACTCCCATTATTCCGCAGACAAACACTATTCTCAATGTGTCCGTGAGGGTGTCTTTCAGGTTTCCTGCATTCTGTATCGAATCGTAGTTGGCCAAAATTAAAGTGGCGCGCACAACGTCGAAAATAGCGTTCGGCCACCGCTCTGAGTAAGACGAACGTGTTGTCCACTCTCTAGACTTCTTTGAGGTTAGGCCGTTATACCTAAGACAGATTTGCACTCGATGACACCTCGACAACAGCCGGTCCTCACATTTACGTCTTGCTCTCCTTACGTCAGTATACATCACATGAGCTGTGACGCTGGCTTTGCAACATCTTGCGTGTCTTTAGGCTCGCCGCGACCAACACTTACCATGCACTGTCCACAAAACATGGAGGCGCCGGGGCTTGAACCCGGGACCTTTCACATGCAAAGCGAACGCTCTACCAACTGAGCTACGCCCCCAAGCGCAACAAAGCTGCGCTGTTTTCCATTCTTTGCTACTCTGATGTGCACGGACCTGATGGTTGGTTGGTTTGTAGGGGTGAAGGGACCAGTGTACAAAGGCGCGGTCAAGTTCATATACACAAGAGTTCCAAGTAGTTTCGATGCTCTGGTATTACGACTACAAATTACGTCTGTATTTAACGTCTTAAATTGAAAGGACAGTCGACTGATGACCACAGCAGTTGAGTCCCATAGTGCTCAGAGCCATTTTTTGAAAGGACAGTCACAAACCTTGTCGACAATCACACCGCGCCTGAGGTAACAAGCACATCTGAAGCCCAATTGTGCACTCGACTGTTCATGCCAACTCACTGCCTCGCACTTTACTACTGTGTACCACTCTTGTCGTCCAACTGCAAAACACTGGGCCACAACACGTTTCCGCGTCTCCATTGCACTGCGCAAACTACGAAACGCTCCCCAAACATGGCACTCACCCATGCAGACGACTTTTCCGACCTTCCACGACGCTCACGCAACGCTCACGCTAGTGAAAGCCTTATTTAGAGCTTGACGTCGCGCCCAAGCGAGTGAGCACATTTCGCCTACGGCTTAGGCCGCCCACCTAGTGTGGCTGCTCGGTGTCTGCAGGCAGCGAGG
This sequence comes from Schistocerca nitens, assembly GCF_023898315.1. Classification (NCBI taxonomy): domain Eukaryota; kingdom Metazoa; phylum Arthropoda; class Insecta; order Orthoptera; family Acrididae; genus Schistocerca; species Schistocerca nitens. The sequence continues at coordinate 132,300,639 of NC_064623.1, forward strand.
GGCTGCAAGCTTCCCGTGTTCGCGCCTGTGTCACCTCTGCTTGCTTGTCAGAGACAGAGTATCGCAAAACATACAACTCACTCCATGAATTGATTGCTACGGCATCTGTCATCAGCAGTCACAACTAGCAACACCAGTAGCAGCCGACTGCACGTAAAGAATGGGAATGTGCAGTGGGATTTTTGTGAACTCGGCGCAAGGCAGATCTTTCCGACATAGGTTTGAGAATCTTAAGGGCAGACTTGTACTGTTTCTAAATTCAGTGTAGCGGTGGGAGGAGGGTGCTTCCTGCGCGTAACATCACGCTTGCCAGTTGTGACTGCTAATCGTTCGCTCGTATCTGCCTTGACACATTCGCTGGCTGTGAATTATCCCACTTGCGTGGCAGTGTGCGCATGTAGGTGTGTTAAAAATTCTGGAGGCGCTGGGTATCGATCCCAGTACCTCTCGCATGCTAAGCGAGCGCTCTACCATCTGAGCTACGCCCCCTGATGACAAATAGTGCTACATACAACCATATCAATATCACAGACCCCTTGCACTCCCATTATTCCGCAGACAAACACTATTCTCAATGTGTCCGTGAGGGTGTCTTTCAGGTTTCCTGCATTCTGTATCGAATCGTAGTTGGCCAAAATTAAAGTGGCGCGCACAACGTCGAAAATAGCGTTCGGCCACCGCTCTGAGTAAGACGAACGTGTTGTCCACTCTCTAGACTTCTTTGAGGTTAGGCCGTTATACCTAAGACAGATTTGCACTCGATGACACCTCGACAACAGCCGGTCCTCACATTTACGTCTTGCTCTCCTTACGTCAGTATACATCACATGAGCTGTGACGCTGGCTTTGCAACATCTTGCGTGTCTTTAGGCTCGCCGCGACCAACACTTACCATGCACTGTCCACAAAACATGGAGGCGCCGGGGCTTGAACCCGGGACCTTTCACATGCAAAGCGAACGCTCTACCAACTGAGCTACGCCCCCAAGCGCAACAAAGCTGCGCTGTTTTCCATTCTTTGCTACTCTGATGTGCACGGACCTGATGGTTGGTTGGTTTGTAGGGGTGAAGGGACCAGTGTACAAAGGCGCGGTCAAGTTCATATACACAAGAGTTCCAAGTAGTTTCGATGCTCTGGTATTACGACTACAAATTACGTCTGTATTTAACGTCTTAAATTGAAAGGACAGTCGACTGATGACCACAGCAGTTGAGTCCCATAGTGCTCAGAGCCATTTTTTGAAAGGACAGTCACAAACCTTGTCGACAATCACACCGCGCCTGAGGTAACAAGCACATCTGAAGCCCAATTGTGCACTCGACTGTTCATGCCAACTCACTGCCTCGCACTTTACTACTGTGTACCACTCTTGTCGTCCAACTGCAAAACACTGGGCCACAACACGTTTCCGCGTCTCCATTGCACTGCGCAAACTACGAAACGCTCCCCAAACATGGCACTCACCCATGCAGACGACTTTTCCGACTTTCCACGACGCTCACGCTAGTGAAAGCCTTATTTAGAGCTTGACGTCGCGCCCAAGCGAGTGAGCACATTTCGCCTACGGCTTAGGCCGCCCACCTAGTGTGGCTGCTCGGTGTCTGCAGGCAGCGAGGGGCTGCAAGCTTCCCGTGTTCGCGCCTGTGTCACCTCTGCTTGCTTGTCAGAGACAGAGTATCGCAAAACATACAACTCACTCCATGAATTGATTGCTACGGCATCTGTCATCAGCAGTCACAACTAGCAACACCAGTAGCAGCCGACTGCACGTAAAGAATGGGAATGTGCAGTGGGATTTTTGTGAACTCGGCGCAAGGCAGATCTTTCCGACATAGGTTTGAGAATCTTAAGGGCAGACTTGTACTGTTTCTAAATTCAGTGTAGCGGTGGGAGGAGGGTGCTTCCTGCGCGTAACATCACGCTTGCCAGTTGTGACTGCTAATCGTTCGCTCGTATCTGCCTTGACACATTCGCTGGCTGTGAATTATCCCACTTGCGTGGCAGTGTGCGCATGTAGGTGTGTTAAAAATTCTGGAGGCGCTGGGTATCGATCCCAGTACCTCTCGCATGCTAAGCGAGCGCTCTACTATCTGAGCTACGCCCCCTGATGACAAATAGTGCTACATACAACCATATCAATATCACAGACCCCTTGCACTCCCATTATTCCGCAGACAAACACTATTCTCAATGTGTCCGTGAGGGTGTCTTTCAGGTTTCCTGCATTCTGTATCGAATCGTAGTTGGCCAAAATTAAAGTGGCGCGCACAACGTCGAAAATAGCGTTCGGCCACCGCTCTGAGTAAGACGAACGTGTTGTCCACTCTCTAGACTTCTTTGAGGTTAGGCCGTTATACCTAAGACAGATTTGCACTCGATGACACCTCGACAACAGCCGGTCCTCACATTTACGTCTTGCTCTCCTTACGTCAGTATACATCACATGAGCTGTGACGCTGGCTTTGCAACATCTTGCGTGTCTTTAGGCTCGCCGCGACCAACACTTACCATGCACTGTCCACAAAACATGGAGGCGCCGGGGCTTGAACCCGGGACCTTTCACATGCAAAGCGAACGCTCTACCAACTGAGCTACGCCCCCAAGCGCAACAAAGCTGCGCTGTTTTCCATTCTTTGCTACTCTGATGTGCACGGACCTGATGGTTGGTTGGTTTGTAGGGGTGAAGGGACCAGTGTACAAAGGCGCGGTCAAGTTCATATACACAAGAGTTCCAAGTAGTTTCGATGCTCTGGTATTACGACTACAAATTACGTCTGTATTTAACGTCTTAAATTGAAAGGACAGTCGACTGATGACCACAGCAGTTGAGTCCCATAGTGCTCAGAGCCATTTTTTGAAAGGACAGTCACAAACCTTGTCGACAATCACACCGCGCCTGAGGTAACAAGCACATCTGAAGCCCAATTGTGCACTCGACTGTTCATGCCAACTCACTGCCTCGCACTTTACTACTGTGTACCACTCTTGTCGTCCAACTGCAAAACACTGGGCCACAACACGTTTCCGCGTCTCCATTGCACTGCGCAAACTACGAAACGCTCCCCAAACATGGCACTCACCCATGCAGACGACTTTTCCGACCTTCCACGACGCTCACGCAACGCTCACGCTAGTGAAAGCCTTATTTAGAGCTTGACGTCGCGCCCAAGCGAGTGAGCACATTTCGCCTACGGCTTAGGCCGCCCACCTAGTGTGGCTGCTCGGTGTCTGCAGGCAGCGAGGGGCTGCAAGCTTCCCGTGTTCGCGCCTGTGTCACCTCTGCTTGCTTGTCAGAGACAGAGTATCGCAAAACATACAACTCACTCCATGAATTGATTGCTACGGCATCTGTCATCAGCAGTCACAACTAGCAACACCAGTAGCAGCCGACTGCACGTAAAGAATGGGAATGTGCAGTGGGATTTTTGTGAACTCGGCGCAAGGCAGATCTTTCCGACATAGGTTTGAGAATCTTAAGGGCAGACTTGTACTGTTTCTAAATTCAGTGTAGCGGTGGGAGGAGGGTGCTTCCTGCGCGTAACATCACGCTTGCCAGTTGTGACTGCTAATCGTTCGCTCGTATCTGCCTTGACACATTCGCTGGCTGTGAATTATCCCACTTGCGTGGCAGTGTGCGCATGTAGGTGTGTTAAAAATTCTGGAGGCGCTGGGTATCGATCCCAGTACCTCTCGCATGCTAAGCGAGCGCTCTACCATCTGAGCTACGCCCCCTGATGACAAATAGTGCTACATACAACCATATCAATATCACAGACCCCTTGCACTCCCATTATTCCGCAGACAAACACTATTCTCAATGTGTCCGTGAGGGTGTCTTTCAGGTTTCCTGCATTCTGTATCGAATCGTAGTTGGCCAAAATTAAAGTGGCGCGCACAACGTCGAAAATAGCGTTCGGCCACCGCTCTGAGTAAGACGAACGTGTTGTCCACTCTCTAGACTTCTTTGAGGTTAGGCCGTTATACCTAAGACAGATTTGCACTCGATGACACCTCGACAACAGCCGGTCCTCACATTTACGTCTTGCTCTCCTTACGTCAGTATACATCACATGAGCTGTGACGCTGGCTTTGCAACATCTTGCGTGTCTTTAGGCTCGCCGCGACCAACACTTACCATGCACTGTCCACAAAACATGGAGGCGCCGGGGCTTGAACCCGGGACCTTTCACATGCAAAGCGAACGCTCTACCAACTGAGCTACGCCCCCAAGCGCAACAAAGCTGCGCTGTTTTCCATTCTTTGCTACTCTGATGTGCACGGACCTGATGGTTGGTTGGTTTGTAGGGGTGAAGGGACCAGTGTACAAAGGCGCGGTCAAGTTCATATACACAAGAGTTCCAAGTAGTTTCGATGCTCTGGTATTACGACTACAAATTACGTCTGTATTTAACGTCTTAAATTGAAAGGACAGTCGACTGATGACCACAGCAGTTGAGTCCCATAGTGCTCAGAGCCATTTTTTGAAAGGACAGTCACAAACCTTGTCGACAATCACACCGCGCCTGAGGTAACAAGCACATCTGAAGCCCAATTGTGCACTCGACTGTTCATGCCAACTCACTGCCTCGCACTTTACTACTGTGTACCACTCTTGTCGTCCAACTGCAAAACACTGGGCCACAACACGTTTCCGCGTCTCCATTGCACTGCGCAAACTACGAAACGCTCCCCAAACATGGCACTCACCCATGCAGACGACTTTTCCGACCTTCCACGACGCTCACGCAACGCTCACGCTAGTGAAAGCCTTATTTAGAGCTTGACGTCGCGCCCAAGCGAGTGAGCACATTTCGCCTACGGCTTAGGCCGCCCACCTAGTGTGGCTGCTCGGTGTCTGCAGGCAGCGAGGGGCTGCAAGCTTCCCGTGTTCGCGCCTGTGTCACCTCTGCTTGCTTGTCAGAGACAGAGTATCGCAAAACATACAACTCACTCCATGAATTGATTGCTACGGCATCTGTCATCAGCAGTCACAACTAGCAACACCAGTAGCAGCCGACTGCACGTAAAGAATGGGAATGTGCAGTGGGATTTTTGTGAACTCGGCGCAAGGCAGATCTTTCCGACATAGGTTTGAGAATCTTAAGGGCAGACTTGTACTGTTTCTAAATTCAGTGTAGCGGTGGGAGGAGGGTGCTTCCTGCGCGTAACATCACGCTTGCCAGTTGTGACTGCTAATCGTTCGCTCGTATCTGCCTTGACACATTCGCTGGCTGTGAATTATCCCACTTGCGTGGCAGTGTGCGCATGTAGGTGTGTTAAAAATTCTGGAGGCGCTGGGTATCGATCCCAGTACCTCTCGCATGCTAAGCGAGCGCTCTACCATCTGAGCTACGCCCCCTGATGACAAATAGTGCTACATACAACCATATCAATATCACAGACCCCTTGCACTCCCATTATTCCGCAGACAAACACTATTCTCAATGTGTCCGTGAGGGTGTCTTTCAGGTTTCCTGCATTCTGTATCGAATCGTAGTTGGCCAAAATTAAAGTGGCGCGCACAACGTCGAAAATAGCGTTCGGCCACCGCTCTGAGTAAGACGAACGTGTTGTCCACTCTCTAGACTTCTTTGAGGTTAGGCCGTTATACCTAAGACAGATTTGCACTCGATGACACCTCGACAACAGCCGGTCCTCACATTTACGTCTTGCTCTCCTTACGTCAGTATACATCACATGAGCTGTGACGCTGGCTTTGCAACATCTTGCGTGTCTTTAGGCTCGCCGCGACCAACACTTACCATGCACTGTCCACAAAACATGGAGGCGCCGGGGCTTGAACCCGGGACCTTTCACATGCAAAGCGAACGCTCTACCAACTGAGCTACGCCCCCAAGCGCAACAAAGCTGCGCTGTTTTCCATTCTTTGCTACTCTGATGTGCACGGACCTGATGGTTGGTTGGTTTGTAGGGGTGAAGGGACCAGTGTACAAAGGCGCGGTCAAGTTCATATACACAAGAGTTCCAAGTAGTTTCGATGCTCTGGTATTACGACTACAAATTACGTCTGTATTTAACGTCTTAAATTGAAAGGACAGTCGACTGATGACCACAGCAGTTGAGTCCCATAGTGCTCAGAGCCATTTTTTGAAAGGACAGTCACAAACCTTGTCGACAATCACACCGCGCCTGAGGTAACAAGCACATCTGAAGCCCAATTGTGCACTCGACTGTTCATGCCAACTCACTGCCTCGCACTTTACTACTGTGTACCACTCTTGTCGTCCAACTGCAAAACACTGGGCCACAACACGTTTCCGCGTCTCCATTGCACTGCGCAAACTACGAAACGCTCCCCAAACATGGCACTCACCCATGCAGACGACTTTTCCGACTTTCCACGACGCTCACGCAACGCTCACGCTAGTGAAAGCCTTATTTAGAGCTTGACGTCGCGCCCAAGCGAGTGAGCACATTTCGCCTACGGCTTAGGCCGCCCACCTAGTGTGGCTGCTCGGTGTCTGCAGGCAGCGAGGGGCTGCAAGCTTCCCGTGTTCGCGCCTGTGTCACCTCTGCTTGCTTGTCAGAGACAGAGTATCGCAAAACATACAACTCACTCCATGAATTGATTGCTACGGCATCTGTCATCAGCAGTCACAACTAGCAACACCAGTAGCAGCCGACTGCACGTAAAGAATGGGAATGTGCAGTGGGATTTTTGTGAACTCGGCGCAAGGCAGATCTTTCCGACATAGGTTTGAGAATCTTAAGGGCAGACTTGTACTGTTTCTAAATTCAGTGTAGCGGTGGGAGGAGGGTGCTTCCTGCGCGTAACATCACGCTTGCCAGTTGTGACTGCTAATCGTTCGCTCGTATCTGCCTTGACACATTCGCTGGCTGTGAATTATCCCACTTGCGTGGCAGTGTGCGCATGTAGGTGTGTTAAAAATTCTGGAGGCGCTGGGTATCGATCCCAGTACCTCTCGCATGCTAAGCGAGCGCTCTACCATCTGAGCTACGCCCCCTGATGACAAATAGTGCTACATACAACCATATCAATATCACAGACCCCTTGCACTCCCATTATTCCGCAGACAAACACTATTCTCAATGTGTCCGTGAGGGTGTCTTTCAGGTTTCCTGCATTCTGTATCGAATCGTAGTTGGCCAAAATTAAAGTGGCGCGCACAACGTCGAAAATAGCGTTCGGCCACCGCTCTGAGTAAGACGAACGTGTTGTCCACTCTCTAGACTTCTTTGAGGTTAGGCCGTTATAAATAAGACAGATTTGCACTCGATGACACCTCGACAACAGCCGGTCCTCACATTTACGTCTTGCTCTCCTTACGTCAGTATACATCACATGAGCTGTGACGCTGGCTTTGCAACATCTTGCGTGTCTTTAGGCTCGCCGCGACCAACACTTACCATGCACTGTCCACAAAACATGGAGGCGCCGGGGCTTGAACCCGGGACCTTTCACATGCAAAGCGAACGCTCTACCAACTGAGCTACGCCCCCAAGCGCAACAAAGCTGCGCTGTTTTCCATTCTTTGCTACTCTGATGTGCACGGACCTGATGGTTGGTTGGTTTGTAGGGGTGAAGGGACCAGTGTACAAAGGCGCGGTCAAGTTCATATACACAAGAGTTCCAAGTAGTTTCGATGCTCTGGTATTACGACTACAAATTACGTCTGTATTTAACGTCTTAAATTGAAAGGACAGTCGACTGATGACCACAGCAGTTGAGTCCCATAGTGCTCAGAGCCATTTTTTGAAAGGACAGTCACAAACCTTGTCGACAATCACACCGCGCCTGAGGTAACAAGCACATCTGAAGCCCAATTGTGCACTCGACTGTTCATGCCAACTCACTGCCTCGCACTTTACTACTGTGTACCACTCTTGTCGTCCAACTGCAAAACACTGGGCCACAACACGTTTCCGCGTCTCCATTGCACTGCGCAAACTACGAAACGCTCCCCAAACATGGCACTCACCCATGCAGACGACTTTTCCGACTTTCCACGACGCTCACGCAACGCTCACGCTAGTGAAAGCCTTATTTAGAGCTTGACGTCGCGCCCAAGCGAGTGAGCACATTTCGCCTACGGCTTAGGCCGCCCACCTAGTGTGGCTGCTCGGTGTCTGCAGGCAGCGAGGGGCTGCAAGCTTCCCGTGTTCGCGCCTGTGTCACCTCTGCTTGCTTGTCAGAGACAGAGTATCGCAAAACATACAACTCACTCCATGAATTGATTGCTACGGCATCTGTCATCAGCAGTCACAACTAGCAACACCAGTAGCAGCCGACTGCACGTAAAGAATGGGAATGTGCAGTGGGATTTTTGTGAACTCGGCGCAAGGCAGATCTTTCCGACATAGGTTTGAGAATCTTAAGGGCAGACTTGTACTGTTTCTAAATTCAGTGTAGCGGTGGGAGGAGGGTGCTTCCTGCGCGTAACATCACGCTTGCCAGTTGTGACTGCTAATCGTTCGCTCGTATCTGCCTTGACACATTCGCTGGCTGTGAATTATCCCACTTGCGTGGCAGTGTGCGCATGTAGGTGTGTTAAAAATTCTGGAGGCGCTGGGTATCGATCCCAGTACCTCTCGCATGCTAAGCGAGCGCTCTACTATCTGAGCTACGCCCCCTGATGACAAATAGTGCTACATACAACCATATCAATATCACAGACCCCTTGCACTCCCATTATTCCGCAGACAAACACTATTCTCAATGTGTCCGTGAGGGTGTCTTTCAGGTTTCCTGCATTCTGTATCGAATCGTAGTTGGCCAAAATTAAAGTGGCGCGCACAACGTCGAAAATAGCGTTCGGCCACCGCTCTGAGTAAGACGAACGTGTTGTCCACTCTCTAGACTTCTTTGAGGTTAGGCCGTTATACCTAAGACAGATTTGCACTCGATGACACCTCGACAACAGCCGGTCCTCACATTTACGTCTTGCTCTCCTTACGTCAGTATACATCACATGAGCTGTGACGCTGGCTTTGCAACATCTTGCGTGTCTTTAGGCTCGCCGCGACCAACACTTACCATGCACTGTCCACAAAACATGGAGGCGCCGGGGCTTGAACCCGGGACCTTTCACATGCAAATCGAACGCTCTACCAACTGAGCTACGCCCCCAAGCGCAACAAAGCTGCGCTGTTTTCCATTCTTTGCTACTCTGATGTGCACGGACCTGATGGTTGGTTGGTTTGTAGGGGTGAAGGGACCAGTGTACAAAGGCGCGGTCAAGTTCATATACACAAGAGTTCCAAGTAGTTTCGATGCTCTGGTATTACGACTACAAATTACGTCTGTATTTAACGTCTTAAATTGAAAGGACAGTCGACTGATGACCACAGCAGTTGAGTCCCATAGTGCTCAGAGCCATTTTTTGAAAGGACAGTCACAAACCTTGTCGACAATCACACCGCGCCTGAGGTAACAAGCACATCTGAAGCCCAATTGTGCACTCGACTGTTCATGCCAACTCACTGCCTCGCACTTTACTACTGTGTACCACTCTTGTCGTCCAACTGCAAAACACTGGGCCACAACACGTTTCCGCGTCTCCATTGCACTGCGCAAACTACGAAACGCTCCCCAAACATGGCACTCACCCATGCAGACGACTTTTCCGACCTTCCACGACGCTCACGCAACGCTCACGCTAGTGAAAGCCTTATTTAGAGCTTGACGTCGCGCCCAAGCGAGTGAGCACATTTCGCCTACGGCTTAGGCCGCCCACCTAGTGTGGCTGCTCGGTGTCTGCAGGCAGCGAGGGGCTGCAAGCTTCCCGTGTTCGCGCCTGTGTCACCTCTGCTTGCTTGTCAGAGACAGAGTATCGCAAAACATACAACTCACTCCATGAATTGATTGCTACGGCATCTGTCATCAGCAGTCACAACTAGCAACACCAGTAGCAGCCGACTGCACGTAAAGAATGGGAATGTGCAGTGAGATTTTTGTGAACTCGGCGCAAGGCAGATCTTTCCGACATAGGTTTGAGAATCTTAAGGGCAGACTTGTACTGTTTCTAAATTCAGTGTAGCGGTGGGAGGAGGGTGCTTCCTGCGCGTAACATCACGCTTGCCAGTTGTGACTGCTAATCGTTCGCTCGTATCTGCCTTGACACATTCGCTGGCTGTGAATTATCCCACTTGCGTGGCAGTGTGCGCATGTAGGTGTGTTAAAAATTCTGGAGGCGCTGGGTATCGATCCCAGTACCTCTCGCATGCTAAGCGAGCGCTCTACTATCTGAGCTACGCCCCCTGATGACAAATAGTGCTACATACAACCATATCAATATCACAGACCCCTTGCACTCCCATTATTCCGCAGACAAACACTATTCTCAATGTGTCCGTGAGGGTGTCTTTCAGGTTTCCTGCATTCTGTATCGAATCGTAGTTGGCCAAAATTAAAGTGGCGCGCACAACGTCGAAAATAGCGTTCGGCCACCGCTCTGAGTAAGACGAACGTGTTGTCCACTCTCTAGACTTCTTTGAGGTTAGGCCGTTATACCTAAGACAGATTTGCACTCGATGACACCTCGACAACAGCCGGTCCTCACATTTACGTCTTGCTCTCCTTACGTCAGTATACATCACATGAGCTGTGACGCTGGCTTTGCAACATCTTGCGTGTCTTTAGGCTCGCCGCGACCAACACTTACCATGCACTGTCCACAAAACATGGAGGCGCCGGGGCTTGAACCCGGGACCTTTCACATGCAAAGCGAACGCTCTACCAACTGAGCTACGCCCCCAAGCGCAACAAAGCTGCGCTGTTTTCCATTCTTTGCTACTCTGATGTGCACGGACCTGATGGTTGGTTGGTTTGTAGGGGTGAAGGGACCAGTGTACAAAGGCGCGGTCAAGTTCATATACACAAGAGTTCCAAGTAGTTTCGATGCTCTGGTATTACGACTACAAATTACGTCTGTATTTAACGTCTTAAATTGAAAGGACAGTCGACTGATGACCACAGCAGTTGAGTCCCATAGTGCTCAGAGCCATTTTTTGAAAGGACAGTCACAAACCTTGTCGACAATCACACCGCGCCTGAGGTAACAAGCACATCTGAAGCCCAATTGTGCACTCGACTGTTCATGCCAACTCACTGCCTCGCACTTTACTACTGTGTACCACTCTTGTAGTCCAACTGCAAAACACTGGGCCACAACACGTTTCCGCGTCTCCATTGCACTGCGCAAACTACGAAACGCTCCCCAAACATGGCACTCACCCATGCAGACGACTTTTCCGACCTTCCACGACGCTCACGCAACGCTCACGCTAGTGAAAGCCTTATTTAGAGCTTGACGTCGCGCCCAAGCGAGTGAGCACATTTCGCCTACGGCTTAGGCCGCCCACCTAGTGTGGCTGCTCGGTGTCTGCAGGCAGCGAGGGGCTGCAAGCTTCCCGTGTTCGCGCCTGTGTCACCTCTGCTTGCTTGTCAGAGACAGAGTATCGCAAAACATACAACTCACTCCATGAATTGATTGCTACGGCATCTGTCATCAGCAGTCACAACTAGCAACACCAGTAGCAGCCGACTGCACGTAAAGAATGGGAATGTGCAGTGGGATTTTTGTGAACTCGGCGCAAGGCAGATCTTTCCGACATAGGTTTGAGAATCTTAAGGGCAGACTTGTACTGTTTCTAAATTCAGTGTAGCGGTGGGAGGAGGGTGCTTCCTGCGCGTAACATCACGCTTGCCAGTTGTGACTGCTAATCGTTCGCTCGTATCTGCCTTGACACATTCGCTGGCTGTGAATTATCCCACTTGCGTGGCAGTGTGCGCATGTAGGTGTGTTAAAAATTCTGGAGGCGCTGGGTATCGATCCCAGTACCTCTCGCATGCTAAGCGAGCGCTCTACTATCTGAGCTACGCCCCCTGATGACAAATAGTGCTACATACAACCATATCAATATCACAGACCCCTTGCACTCCCATTATTCCGCAGACAAACACTATTCTCAATGTGTCCGTGAGGGTGTCTTTCAGGTTTCCTGCATTCTGTATCGAATCGTAGTTGGCCAAAATTAAAGTGGCGCGCACAACGTCGAAAATAGCGTTCGGCCACCGCTCTGAGTAAGACGAACGTGTTGTCCACTCTCTAGACTTCTTTGAGGTTAGGCCGTTATACCTAAGACAGATTTGCACTCGATGACACCTCGACAACAGCCGGTCCTCACATTTACGTCTTGCTCTCCTTACGTCAGTATACATCACATGAGCTGTGACGCTGGCTTTGCAACATCTTGCGTGTCTTTAGGCTCGCCGCGACCAACACTTACCATGCACTGTCCACAAAACATGGAGGCGCCGGGGCTTGAACCCGGGACCTTTCACATGCAAAGCGAACGCTCTACCAACTGAGCTACGCCCCCAAGCGCAACAAAGCTGCGCTGTTTTCCATTCTTTGCTACTCTGATGTGCACGGACCTGATGGTTGGTTGGTTTGTAGGGGTGAAGGGACCAGTGTACAAAGGCGCGGTCAAGTTCATATACACAAGAGTTCCAAGTAGTTTCGATGCTCTGGTATTACGACTACAAATTACGTCTGTATTTAACGTCTTAAATTGAAAGGACAGTCGACTGATGACCACAGCAGTTGAGTCCCATAGTGCTCAGAGCCATTTTTTGAAAGGACAGTCACAAACCTTGTCGACAATCACACCGCGCCTGAGGTAACAAGCACATCTGAAGCCCAATTGTGCACTCGACTGTTCATGCCAACTCACTGCCTCGCACTTTACTACTGTGTACCACTCTTGTAGTCCAACTGCAAAACACTGGGCCACAACACGTTTCCGCGTCTCCATTGCACTGCGCAAACTACGAAACGCTCCCCAAACATGGCACTCACCCATGCAGACGACTTTTCCGACCTTCCACGACGCTCACGCAACGCTCACGCTAGTGAAAGCCTTATTTAGAGCTTGACGTCGCGCCCAAGCGAGTGAGCACATTTCGCCTACGGCTTAGGCCGCCCACCTAGTGTGGCTGCTCGGTGTCTGCAGGCAGCGAGGGGCTGCAAGCTTCCCGTGTTCGCGCCTGTGTCACCTCTGCTTGCTTGTCAGAGACAGAGTATCGCAAAACATACAACTCACTCCATGAATTGATTGCTACGGCATCTGTCATCAGCAGTCACAACTAGCAACACCAGTAGCAGCCGACTGCACGTAAAGAATGGGAATGTGCAGTGGGATTTTTGTGAACTCGGCGCAAGGCAGATCTTTCCGACATAGGTTTGAGAATCTTAAGGGCAGACTTGTACTGTTTCTAAATTCAGTGGAGCGGTGGGAGGAGGGTGCTTCCTGCGCGTAACATCACGCTTGCCAGTTGTGACTGCTAATCGTTCGCTCGTATCTGCCTTGACACATTCGCTGGCTGTGAATTATCCCACTTGCGTGGCAGTGTGCGCATGTAGGTGTGTTAAAAATTCTGGAGGCGCTGGGTATCGATCCCCGTACCTCTCGCATGCTAAGCGAGCGCTCTACCATCTGAGCTACGCCCCCTGATGACAAATAGTGCTACATACAACCATATCAATATCACAGACCCCTTGCACTCCCATTATTCCGCAGACAAACACTATTCTCAATGTGTCCGTGAGGGTGTCTTTCAGGTTTCCTGCATTCTGTATCGAATCGTAGTTGGCCAAAATTAAAGTGGCGCGCACAACGTCGAAAATAGCGTTCGGCCACCGCTCTGAGTAAGACGAACGTGTTGTCCACTCTCTAGACTTCTTTGAGGTTAGGCCGTTATACCTAAGACAGATTTGCACTCGATGACACCTCGACAACAGCCGGTCCTCACATTTACGTCTTGCTCTCCTTACGTCAGTATACATCACATGAGCTGTGACGCTGGCTTTGCAACATCTTGCGTGTCTTTAGGCTCGCCGCGACCAACACTTACCATGCACTGTCCACAAAACATGGAGGCGCCGGGGCTTGAACCCGGGACCTTTCACATGCAAAGCGAACGCTCTACCAACTGAGCTACGCCCCCAAGCGCAACAAAGCTGCGCTGTTTTCCATTCTTTGCTACTCTGATGTGCACGGACCTGATGGTTGGTTGGTTTGTAGGGGTGAAGGGACCAGTGTACAAAGGCGCGGTCAAGTTCATATACACAAGAGTTCCAAGTAGTTTCGATGCTCTGGTATTACGACTACAAATTACGTCTGTATTTAACGTCTTAAATTGAAAGGACAGTCGACTGATGACCACAGCAGTTGAGTCCCATAGTGCTCAGAGCCATTTTTTGAAAGGACAGTCACAAACCTTGTCGACAATCACACCGCGCCTGAGGTAACAAGCACATCTGAAGCCCAATTGTGCACTCGACTGTTCATGCCAACTCACTGCCTCGCACTTTACTACTGTGTACCACTCTTGTCGTCCAACTGCAAAACACTGGGCCACAACACGTTTCCGCGTCTCCATTGCACTGCGCAAACTACGAAACGCTCCCCAAACATGGCACTCACCCATGCAGACGACTTTTCCGACTTTCCACGACGCTCACGCTAGTGAAAGCCTTATTTAGAGCTTGACGTCGCGCCCAAGCGAGTGAGCACATTTCGCCTACGGCTTAGGCCGCCCACCTAGTGTGGCTGCTCGGTGTCTGCAGGCAGCGAGGGGCTGCAAGCTTCCCGTGTTCGCGCCTGTGTCACCTCTGCTTGCTTGTCAGAGACAGAGTATCGCAAAACATACAACTCACTCCATGAATTGATTGCTACGGCATCTGTCATCAGCAGTCACAACTAGCAACACCAGTAGCAGCCGACTGCACGTAAAGAATGGGAATGTGCAGTGGGATTTTTGTGAACTCGGCGCAAGGCAGATCTTTCCGACATAGGTTTGAGAATCTTAAGGGCAGACTTGTACTGTTTCTAAATTCAGTGTAGCGGTGGGAGGAGGGTGCTTCCTGCGCGTAACATCACGCTTGCCAGTTGTGACTGCTAATCGTTCGCTCGTATCTGCCTTGACACATTCGCTGGCTGTGAATTATCCCACTTGCGTGGCAGTGTGCGCATGTAGGTGTGTTAAAAATTCTGGAGGCGCTGGGTATCGATCCCAGTACCTCTCGCATGCTAAGCGAGCGCTCTACCATCTGAGCTACGCCCCCTGATGACAAATAGTGCTACATACAACCATATCAATATCACAGACCCCTTGCACTCCCATTATTCCGCAGACAAACACTATTCTCAATGTGTCCGTGAGGGTGTCTTTCAGGTTTCCTGCATTCTGTATCGAATCGTAGTTGGCCAAAATTAAAGTGGCGCGCACAACGTCGAAAATAGCGTTCGGCCACCGCTCTGAGTAAGACGAACGTGTTGTCCACTCTCTAGACTTCTTTGAGGTTAGGCCGTTATACCTAAGACAGATTTGCACTCGATGACACCTCGACAACAGCCGGTCCTCACATTTACGTCTTGCTCTCCTTACGTCAGTATACATCACATGAGCTGTGACGCTGGCTTTGCAACATCTTGCGTGTCTTTAGGCTCGCCGCGACCAACACTTACCATGCACTGTCCACAAAACATGGAGGCGCCGGGGCTTGAACCCGGGACCTTTCACATGCAAAGCGAACGCTCTACCAACTGAGCTACGCCCCCAAGCGCAACAAAGCTGCGCTGTTTTCCATTCTTTGCTACTCTGATGTGCACGGACCTGATGGTTGGTTGGTTTGTAGGGGTGAAGGGACCAGTGTACAAAGGCGCGGTCAAGTTCATATACACAAGAGTTCCAAGTAGTTTCGATGCTCTGGTATTACGACTACAAATTACGTCTGTATTTAACGTCTTAAATTGAAAGGACAGTCGACTGATGACCACAGCAGTTGAGTCCCATAGTGCTCAGAGCCATTTTTTGAAAGGACAGTCACAAACCTTGTCGACAATCACACCGCGCCTGAGGTAACAAGCACATCTGAAGCCCAATTGTGCACTCGACTGTTCATGCCAACTCACTGCCTCGCACTTTACTACTGTGTACCACTCTTGTCGTCCAACTGCAAAACACTGGGCCACAACACGTTTCCGCGTCTCCATTGCACTGCGCAAACTACGAAACGCTCCCCAAACATGGCACTCACCCATGCAGACGACTTTTCCGACCTTCCACGACGCTCACGCAACGCTCACGCTAGTGAAAGCCTTATTTAGAGCTTGACGTCGCGCCCAAGCGAGTGAGCACATTTCGCCTACGGCTTAGGCCGCCCACCTAGTGTGGCTGCTCGGTGTCTGCAGGCAGCGAGGGGCTGCAAGCTTCCCGTGTTCGCGCCTGTGTCACCTCTGCTTGCTTGTCAGAGACAGAGTATCGCAAAACATACAACTCACTCCATGAATTGATTGCTACGGCATCTGTCATCAGCAGTCACAACTAGCAACACCAGTAGCAGCCGACTGCACGTAAAGAATGGGAATGTGCAGTGGGATTTTTGTGAACTCGGCGCAAGGCAGATCTTTCCGACATAGGTTTGAGAATCTTAAGGGCAGACTTGTACTGTTTCTAAATTCAGTGTAGCGGTGGGAGGAGGGTGCTTCCTGCGCGTAACATCACGCTTGCCAGTTGTGACTGCTAATCGTTCGCTCGTATCTGCCTTGACACATTCGCTGGCTGTGAATTATCCCACTTGCGTGGCAGTGTGCGCATGTAGGTGTGTTAAAAATTCTGGAGGCGCTGGGTATCGATCCCAGTACCTCTCGCATGCTAAGCGAGCGCTCTACTATCTGAGCTACGCCCCCTGATGACAAATAGTGCTACATACAACCATATCAATATCACAGACCCCTTGCACTCCCATTATTCCGCAGACAAACACTATTCTCAATGTGTCCGTGAGGGTGTCTTTCAGGTTTCCTGCATTCTGTATCGAATCGTAGTTGGCCAAAATTAAAGTGGCGCGCACAACGTCGAAAATAGCGTTCGGCCACCGCTCTGAGTAAGACGAACGTGTTGTCCACTCTCTAGACTTCTTTGAGGTTAGGCCGTTATACCTAAGACAGATTTGCACTCGATGACACCTCGACAACAGCCGGTCCTCACATTTACGTCTTGCTCTCCTTACGTCAGTATACATCACATGAGCTGTGACGCTGGCTTTGCAACATCTTGCGTGTCTTTAGGCTCGCCGCGACCAACACTTACCATGCACTGTCCACAAAACATGGAGGCGCCGGGGCTTGAACCCGGGACCTTTCACATGCAAAGCGAACGCTCTACCAACTGAGCTACGCCCCCAAGCGCAACAAAGCTGCGCTGTTTTCCATTCTTTGCTACTCTGATGTGCACGGACCTGATGGTTGGTTGGTTTGTAGGGGTGAAGGGACCAGTGTACAAAGGCGCGGTCAAGTTCATATACACAAGAGTTCCAAGTAGTTTCGATGCTCTGGTATTACGACTACAAATTACGTCTGTATTTAACGTCTTAAATTGAAAGGACAGTCGACTGATGACCACAGCAGTTGAGTCCCATAGTGCTCAGAGCCATTTTTTGAAAGGACAGTCACAAACCTTGTCGACAATCACACCGCGCCTGAGGTAACAAGCACATCTGAAGCCCAATTGTGCACTCGACTGTTCATGCCAACTCACTGCCTCGCACTTTACTACTGTGTACCACTCTTGTAGTCCAACTGCAAAACACTGGGCCACAACACGTTTCCGCGTCTCCATTGCACTGCGCAAACTACGAAACGCTCCCCAAACATGGCACTCACCCATGCAGACGACTTTTCCGACCTTCCACGACGCTCACGCAACGCTCACGCTAGTGAAAGCCTTATTTAGAGCTTGACGTCGCGCCCAAGCGAGTGAGCACATTTCGCCTACGGCTTAGGCCGCCCACCTAGTGTGGCTGCTCGGTGTCTGCAGGCAGCGAGGGGCTGCAAGCTTCCCGTGTTCGCGCCTGTGTCACCTCTGCTTGCTTGTCAGAGACAGAGTATCGCAAAACATACAACTCACTCCATGAATTGATTGCTACGGCATCTGTCATCAGCAGTCACAACTAGCAACACCAGTAGCAGCCGACTGCACGTAAAGAATGGGAATGTGCAGTGGGATTTTTGTGAACTCGGCGCAAGGCAGATCTTTCCGACATAGGTTTGAGAATCTTAAGGGCAGACTTGTACTGTTTCTAAATTCAGTGTAGCGGTGGGAGGAGGGTGCTTCCTGCGCGTAACATCACGCTTGCCAGTTGTGACTGCTAATCGTTCGCTCGTATCTGCCTTGACACATTCGCTGGCTGTGAATTATCCCACTTGCGTGGCAGTGTGCGCATGTAGGTGTGTTAAAAATTCTGGAGGCGCTGGGTATCGATCCCAGTACCTCTCGCATGCTAAGCGAGCGCTCTACCATCTGAGCTACGCCCCCTGATGACAAATAGTGCTACATACAACCATATCAATATCACAGACCCCTTGCACTCCCATTATTCCGCAGACAAACACTATTCTCAATGTGTCCGTGAGGGTGTCTTTCAGGTTTCCTGCATTCTGTATCGAATCGTAGTTGGCCAAAATTAAAGTGGCGCGCACAACGTCGAAAATAGCGTTCGGCCACCGCTCTGAGTAAGACGAACGTGTTGTCCACTCTCTAGACTTCTTTGAGGTTAGGCCGTTATACCTAAGACAGATTTGCACTCGATGACACCTCGACAACAGCCGGTCCTCACATTTACGTCTTGCTCTCCTTACGTCAGTATACATCACATGAGCTGTGACGCTGGCTTTGCAACATCTTGCGTGTCTTTAGGCTCGCCGCGACCAACACTTACCATGCACTGTCCACAAAACATGGAGGCGCCGGGGCTTGAACCCGGGACCTTTCACATGCAAAGCGAACGCTCTACCAACTGAGCTACGCCCCCAAGCGCAACAAAGCTGCGCTGTTTTCCATTCTTTGCTACTCTGATGTGCACGGACCTGATGGTTGGTTGGTTTGTAGGGGTGAAGGGACCAGTGTACAAAGGCGCGGTCAAGTTCATATACACAAGAGTTCCAAGTAGTTTCGATGCTCTGGTATTACGACTACAAATTACGTCTGTATTTAACGTCTTAAATTGAAAGGACAGTCGACTGATGACCACAGCAGTTGAGTCCCATAGTGCTCAGAGCCATTTTTTGAAAGGACAGTCACAAACCTTGTCGACAATCACACCGCGCCTGAGGTAACAAGCACATCTGAAGCCCAATTGTGCACTCGACTGTTCATGCCAACTCACTGCCTCGCACTTTACTACTGTGTACCACTCTTGTCGTCCAACTGCAAAACACTGGGCCACAACACGTTTCCGCGTCTCCATTGCACTGCGCAAACTACGAAACGCTCCCCAAACATGGCACTCACCCATGCAGACGACTTTTCCGACCTTCCACGACGCTCACGCAACGCTCACGCTAGTGAAAGCCTTATTTAGAGCTTGACGTCGCGCCCAAGCGAGTGAGCACATTTCGCCTACGGCTTAGGCCGCCCACCTAGTGTGGCTGCTCGGTGTCTGCAGGCAGCGAGGGGCTGCAAGCTTCCCGTGTTCGCGCCTGTGTCACCTCTGCTTGCTTGTCAGAGACAGAGTATCGCAAAACATACAACTCACTCCATGAATTGATTGCTACGGCATCTGTCATCAGCAGTCACAACTAGCAACACCAGTAGCAGCCGACTGCACGTAAAGAATGGGAATGTGCAGTGGGATTTTTGTGAACTCGGCGCAAGGCAGATCTTTCCGACATAGGTTTGAGAATCTTAAGGGCAGACTTGTACTGTTTCTAAATTCAGTGTAGCGGTGGGAGGAGGGTGCTTCCTGCGCGTAACATCACGCTTGCCAGTTGTGACTGCTAATCGTTCGCTCGTATCTGCCTTGACACATTCGCTGGCTGTGAATTATCCCACTTGCGTGGCAGTGTGCGCATGTAGGTGTGTTAAAAATTCTGGAGGCGCTGGGTATCGATCCCAGTACCTCTCGCATGCTAAGCGAGCGCTCTACCATCTGAGCTACGCCCCCTGATGACAAATAGTGCTACATACAACCATATCAATATCACAGACCCCTTGCACTCCCATTATTCCGCAGACAAACACTATTCTCAATGTGTCCGTGAGGGTGTCTTTCAGGTTTCCTGCATTCTGTATCGAATCGTAGTTGGCCAAAATTAAAGTGGCGCGCACAACGTCGAAAATAGCGTTCGGCCACCGCTCTGAGTAAGACGAACGTGTTGTCCACTCTCTAGACTTCTTTGAGGTTAGGCCGTTATACCTAAGACAGATTTGCACTCGATGACACCTCGACAACAGCCGGTCCTCACATTTACGTCTTGCTCTCCTTACGTCAGTATACATCACATGAGCTGTGACGCTGGCTTTGCAACATCTTGCGTGTCTTTAGGCTCGCCGCGACCAACACTTACCATGCACTGTCCACAAAACATGGAGGCGCCGGGGCTTGAACCCGGGACCTTTCACATGCAAAGCGAACGCTCTACCAACTGAGCTACGCCCCCAAGCGCAACAAAGCTGCGCTGTTTTCCATTCTTTGCTACTCTGATGTGCACGGACCTGATGGTTGGTTGGTTTGTAGGGGTGAAGGGACCAGTGTACAAAGGCGCGGTCAAGTTCATATACACAAGAGTTCCAAGTAGTTTCGATGCTCTGGTATTACGACTACAAATTACGTCTGTATTTAACGTCTTAAATTGAAAGGACAGTCGACTGATGACCACAGCAGTTGAGTCCCATAGTGCTCAGAGCCATTTTTTGAAAGGACAGTCACAAACCTTGTCGACAATCACACCGCGCCTGAGGTAACAAGCACATCTGAAGCCCAATTGTGCACTCGACTGTTCATGCCAACTCACTGCCTCGCACTTTACTACTGTGTACCACTCTTGTCGTCCAACTGCAAAACACTGGGCCACAACACGTTTCCGCGTCTCCATTGCACTGCGCAAACTACGAAACGCTCCCCAAACATGGCACTCACCCATGCAGACGACTTTTCCGACTTTCCACGACGCTCACGCAACGCTCACGCTAGTGAAAGCCTTATTTAGAGCTTGACGTCGCGCCCAAGCGAGTGAGCACATTTCGCCTACGGCTTAGGCCGCCCACCTAGTGTGGCTGCTCGGTGTCTGCAGGCAGCGAGGGGCTGCAAGCTTCCCGTGTTCGCGCCTGTGTCACCTCTGCTTGCTTGTCAGAGACAGAGTATCGCAAAACATACAACTCACTCCATGAATTGATTGCTACGGCATCTGTCATCAGCAGTCACAACTAGCAACACCAGTAGCAGCCGACTGCACGTAAAGAATGGGAATGTGCAGTGGGATTTTTGTGAACTCGGCGCAAGGCAGATCTTTCCGACATAGGTTTGAGAATCTTAAGGGCAGACTTGTACTGTTTCTAAATTCAGTGTAGCGGTGGGAGGAGGGTGCTTCCTGCGCGTAACATCACGCTTGCCAGTTGTGACTGCTAATCGTTCGCTCGTATCTGCCTTGACACATTCGCTGGCTGTGAATTATCCCACTTGCGTGGCAGTGTGCGCATGTAGGTGTGTTAAAAATTCTGGAGGCGCTGGGTATCGATCCCAGTACCTCTCGCATGCTAAGCGAGCGCTCTACCATCTGAGCTACGCCCCCTGATGACAAATAGTGCTACATACAACCATATCAATATCACAGACCCCTTGCACTCCCATTATTCCGCAGACAAACACTATTCTCAATGTGTCCGTGAGGGTGTCTTTCAGGTTTCCTGCATTCTGTATCGAATCGTAGTTGGCCAAAATTAAAGTGGCGCGCACAACGTCGAAAATAGCGTTCGGCCACCGCTCTGAGTAAGACGAACGTGTTGTCCACTCTCTAGACTTCTTTGAGGTTAGGCCGTTATACCTAAGACAGATTTGCACTCGATGACACCTCGACAACAGCCGGTCCTCACATTTACGTCTTGCTCTCCTTACGTCAGTATACATCACATGAGCTGTGACGCTGGCTTTGCAACATCTTGCGTGTCTTTAGGCTCGCCGCGACCAACACTTACCATGCACTGTCCACAAAACATGGAGGCGCCGGGGCTTGAACCCGGGACCTTTCACATGCAAAGCGAACGCTCTACCAACTGAGCTACGCCCCCAAGCGCAACAAAGCTGCGCTGTTTTCCATTCTTTGCTACTCTGATGTGCACGGACCTGATGGTTGGTTGGTTTGTAGGGGTGAAGGGACCAGTGTACAAAGGCGCGGTCAAGTTCATATACACAAGAGTTCCAAGTAGTTTCGATGCTCTGGTATTACGACTACAAATTACGTCTGTATTTAACGTCTTAAATTGAAAGGACAGTCGACTGATGACCACAGCAGTTGAGTCCCATAGTGCTCAGAGCCATTTTTTGAAAGGACAGTCACAAACCTTGTCGACAATCACACCGCGCCTGAGGTAACAAGCACATCTGAAGCCCAATTGTGCACTCGACTGTTCATGCCAACTCACTGCCTCGCACTTTACTACTGTGTACCACTCTTGTAGTCCAACTGCAAAACACTGGGCCACAACACGTTTCCGCGTCTCCATTGCACTGCGCAAACTACGAAACGCTCCCCAAACATGGCACTCACCCATGCAGACGACTTTTCCGACCTTCCACGACGCTCACGCAACGCTCACGCTAGTGAAAGCCTTATTTAGAGCTTGACGTCGCGCCCAAGCGAGTGAGCACATTTCGCCTACGGCTTAGGCCGCCCACCTAGTGTGGCTGCTCGGTGTCTGCAGGCAGCGAGGGGCTGCAAGCTTCCCGTGTTCGCGCCTGTGTCACCTCTGCTTGCTTGTCAGAGACAGAGTATCGCAAAACATACAACTCACTCCATGAATTGATTGCTACGGCATCTGTCATCAGCAGTCACAACTAGCAACACCAGTAGCAGCCGACTGCACGTAAAGAATGGGAATGTGCAGTGGGATTTTTGTGAACTCGGCGCAAGGCAGATCTTTCCGACATAGGTTTGAGAATCTTAAGGGCAGACTTGTACTGTTTCTAAATTCAGTGTAGCGGTGGGAGGAGGGTGCTTCCTGCGCGTAACATCACGCTTGCCAGTTGTGACTGCTAATCGTTCGCTCGTATCTGCCTTGACACATTCGCTGGCTGTGAATTATCCCACTTGCGTGGCAGTGTGCGCATGTAGGTGTGTTAAAAATTCTGGAGGCGCTGGGTATCGATCCCAGTACCTCTCGCATGCTAAGCGAGCGCTCTACTATCTGAGCTACGCCCCCTGATGACAAATAGTGCTACATACAACCATATCAATATCACAGACCCCTTGCACTCCCATTATTCCGCAGACAAACACTATTCTCAATGTGTCCGTGAGGGTGTCTTTCAGGTTTCCTGCATTCTGTATCGAATCGTAGTTGGCCAAAATTAAAGTGGCGCGCACAACGTCGAAAATAGCGTTCGGCCACCGCTCTGAGTAAGACGAACGTGTTGTCCACTCTCTAGACTTCTTTGAGGTTAGGCCGTTATACCTAAGACAGATTTGCACTCGATGACACCTCGACAACAGCCGGTCCTCACATTTACGTCTTGCTCTCCTTACGTCAGTATACATCACATGAGCTGTGACGCTGGCTTTGCAACATCTTGCGTGTCTTTAGGCTCGCCGCGACCAACACTTACCATGCACTGTCCACAAAACATGGAGGCGCCGGGGCTTGAACCCGGGACCTTTCACATGCAAAGCGAACGCTCTACCAACTGAGCTACGCCCCCAAGCGCAACAAAGCTGCGCTGTTTTCCATTCTTTGCTACTCTGATGTGCACGGACCTGATGGTTGGTTGGTTTGTAGGGGTGAATGGACCAGTGTACAAAGGCGCGGTCAAGTTCATATACACAAGAGTTCCAAGTAGTTTCGATGCTCTGGTATTACGACTACAAATTACGTCTGTATTTAACGTCTTAAATTGAAAGGACAGTCGACTGATGACCACAGCAGTTGAGTCCCATAGTGCTCAGAGCCATTTTTTGAAAGGACAGTCACAAACCTTGTCGACAATCACACCGCGCCTGAGGTAACAAGCACATCTGAAGCCCAATTGTGCACTCGACTGTTCATGCCAACTCACTGCCTCGCACTTTACTACTGTGTACCACTCTTGTAGTCCAACTGCAAAACACTGGGCCACAACACGTTTCCGCGTCTCCATTGCACTGCGCAAACTACGAAACGCTCCCCAAACATGGCACTCACCCATGCAGACGACTTTTCCGACCTTCCACGACGCTCACGCAACGCTCACGCTAGTGAAAGCCTTATTTAGAGCTTGACGTCGCGCCCAAGCGAGTGAGCACATTTCGCCTACGGCTTAGGCCGCCCACCTAGTGTGGCTGCTCGGTGTCTGCAGGCAGCGAGGGGCTGCAAGCTTCCCGTGTTCGCGCCTGTGTCACCTCTGCTTGCTTGTCAGAGACAGAGTATCGCAAAACATACAACTCACTCCATGAATTGATTGCTACGGCATCTGTCATCAGCAGTCACAACTAGCAACACCAGTAGCAGCCGACTGCACGTAAAGAATGGGAATGTGCAGTGGGATTTTTGTGAACTCGGCGCAAGGCAGATCTTTCCGACATAGGTTTGAGAATCTTAAGGGCAGACTTGTACTGTTTCTAAATTCAGTGTAGCGGTGGGAGGAGGGTGCTTCCTGCGCGTAACATCACGCTTGCCAGTTGTGACTGCTAATCGTTCGCTCGTATCTGCCTTGACACATTCGCTGGCTGTGAATTATCCCACTTGCGTGGCAGTGTGCGCATGTAGGTGTGTTAAAAATTCTGGAGGCGCTGGGTATCGATCCCAGTACCTCTCGCATGCTAAGCGAGCGCTCTATCATCTGAGCTACGCCCCCTGATGACAAATAGTGCTACATACAACCATATCAATATCACAGACCCCTTGCACTCCCATTATTCCGCAGACAAACACTATTCTCAATGTGTCCGTGAGGGTGTCTTTCAGGTTTCCTGCATTCTGTATCGAATCGTAGTTGGCCAAAATTAAAGTGGCGCGCACAACGTCGAAAATAGCGTTCGGCCACCGCTCTGAGTAAGACGAACGTGTTGTCCACTCTCTAGACTTCTTTGAGGTTAGGCCGTTATACCTAAGACAGATTTGCACTCGATGACACCTCGACAACAGCCGGTCCTCACATTTACGTCTTGCTCTCCTTACGTCAGTATACATCACATGAGCTGTGACGCTGGCTTTGCAACATCTTGCGTGTCTTTAGGCTCGCCGCGACCAACACTTACCATGCACTGTCCACAAAACATGGAGGCGCCGGGGCTTGAACCCGGGACCTTTCACATGCAAAGCGAACGCTCTACCAACTGAGCTACGCCCCCAAGCGCAACAAAGCTGCGCTGTTTTCCATTCTTTGCTACTCTGATGTGCACGGACCTGATGGTTGGTTGGTTTGTAGGGGTGAAGGGACCAGTGTACAAAGGCGCGGTCAAGTTCATATACACAAGAGTTCCAAGTAGTTTCGATGCTCTGGTATTACGACTACAAATTACGTCTGTATTTAACGTCTTAAATTGAAAGGACAGTCGACTGATGACCACAGCAGTTGAGTCCCATAGTGCTCAGAGCCATTTTTTGAAAGGACAGTCACAAACCTTGTCGACAATCACACCGCGCCTGAGGTAACAAGCACATCTGAAGCCCAATTGTGCACTCGACTGTTCATGCCAACTCACTGCCTCGCACTTTACTACTGTGTACCACTCTTGTCGTCCAACTGCAAAACACTGGGCCACAACACGTTTCCGCGTCTCCATTGCACTGCGCAAACTACGAAACGCTCCCCAAACATGGCACTCACCCATGCAGACGACTTTTCCGACCTTCCACGACGCTCACGCAACGCTCACGCTAGTGAAAGCCTTATTTAGAGCTTGACGTCGCGCCCAAGCGAGTGAGCACATTTCGCCTACGGCTTAGGCCGCCCACCTAGTGTGGCTGCTCGGTGTCTGCAGGCAGCGAGGGGCTGCAAGCTTCCCGTGTTCGCGCCTGTGTCACCTCTGCTTGCTTGTCAGAGACAGAGTATCGCAAAACATACAACTCACTCCATGAATTGATTGCTACGGCATCTGTCATCAGCAGTCACAACTAGCAACACCAGTAGCAGCCGACTGCACGTAAAGAATGGGAATGTGCAGTGGGATTTTTGTGAACTCGGCGCAAGGCAGATCTTTCCGACATAGGTTTGAGAATCTTAAGGGCAGACTTGTACTGTTTCTAAATTCAGTGTAGCGGTGGGAGGAGGGTGCTTCCTGCGCGTAACATCACGCTTGCCAGTTGTGGCTGCTAATCGTTCGCTCGTATCTGCCTTGACACATTCGCTGGCTGTGAATTATCCCACTTGCGTGGCAGTGTGCGCATGTAGGTGTGTTAAAAATTCTGGAGGCGCTGGGTATCGATCCCAGTACCTCTCGCATGCTAAGCGAGCGCTCTACCATCTGAGCTACGCCCCCTGATGACAAATAGTGCTACATACAACCATATCAATATCACAGACCCCTTGCACTCCCATTATTCCGCAGACAAACACTATTCTCAATGTGTCCGTGAGGGTGTCTTTCAGGTTTCCTGCATTCTGTATCGAATCGTAGTTGGCCAAAATTAAAGTGGCGCGCACAACGTCGAAAATAGCGTTCGGCCACCGCTCTGAGTAAGACGAACGTGTTGTCCACTCTCTAGACTTCTTTGAGGTTAGGCCGTTATACCTAAGACAGATTTGCACTCGATGACACCTCGACAACAGCCGGTCCTCACATTTACGTCTTGCTCTCCTTACGTCAGTATACATCACATGAGCTGTGACGCTGGCTTTGCAACATCTTGCGTGTCTTTAGGCTCGCCGCGACCAACACTTACCATGCACTGTCCACAAAACATGGAGGCGCCGGGGCTTGAACCCGGGACCTTTCACATGCAAAGCGAACGCTCTACCAACTTTTTTTTTTTTTTTTTTTTTTTTTTTTTTTTTTTTTTTTTTTTGCCCATCCAATCGCTCACCTTTTCTGCCTTCTTCGGCTAGCTTCGACGCTGTAAATGTATGAGATTTTTATATATAATTTTTTTTTTTTTTTTTTTTTTTTTTTTTTTTTTTTTTTTTTTTTTGTAGTTGTTAACTGTTATAATATAAAGTAAATGAAAACAAAAGGGAGGAGTGGCTGATACCCATTAATGCCATCTCCGTGAAGGAATCCTCTGTATGTGCCGTCTCCATCGGCACTGTGTCGGTTCGTGATGTTTCTCGAATTACCTGTAGCAGCGTTACTTAGTGTCTTCCGTACGTCGGAAAACCGTAAGGGTCGGCTTCACGTGTTGCAATGTGTTCACACCTGTGCATGTTCGTCGTGTTTCATCGTTTTGTCTCTTCCCTGTACTTTCCTGTCTCGTCTACTCTTAGCTTGACACTCTCCAAGTCTGTGGGGGATCCATGATCGCTTTGATGAGAAAATTTGCGTATTCCTGTTTATAATGTGGAAGTCTGCGAAGTCCATCGTGCTGTGTTTGTAAATATGTCGAAAAATCTCCAATACTTCGTTCTGAGTTTGTAAGAATATAATATATTGCTTGTCCTTTTAGCCATGTTACGGCATTTCGTTTCGTGGTAGGGTAAAGGTCATCGTCCGGTAGAAGTAGACTCTTAAGGGTGATGGCTTGCGGGGACGTGCGTTGTAGAAATGCCAATAGGTTTCTAACCGCTATCCAGATGTCATGCGCCGTACCGCATACGAATTTGTGTTCATCAGTATCTTGCACGTTACAGGTCGCACAAAGGGAAGTATCAGCCAAATGTATCGAATGTAATCGGGAGGTCGTGGGAAGTTTCCTATTGACCACGTAGTACCACAACGCTCTCGCCCCCGTTGGCAAATGTGGATGATGAACACTTCTCCATATACGCGGCCAGACTGCCTCGGGGTACTTAGCTTCAATATTGTTTCGAGCGTGTGTCGTGATCAAATATTTGTACACGGCTCGCACTGTGACGATTTGTGCCTCCGGCATCCCCATGCGGATGTAGCTATAATCAACCAAAAATTGCTTGAGATGGTGAAGGTCGTCTGGTATGTGATGAACATCCACAGGCGCGTCAAGATTAGCCGGCTTAATTTCGTTCAATAGAAAGGTGGTGATACTATTAGGCGAATTCATCCATCTGCTATATGTAGAACTGACGTACAGGGCCCGTGTCTTCGTATAGACGTCGATGAGGTTGAGACCACCTGACGTCGTCGGTAGAGTCAACGTTGAATATTTCACTTTGAAAATGTGGCCGCGGCTGACAAAGTGGCCGAAGGCAGCTAACAATCTGCTTGCCATCGGGAGGGGTAGTGGGAGTACGCGTGCCACATAGTTAATTTTAGAGACGAGATAAACGTTCACCAAGGCCACGCGTTGTATTTCGTCCAGCGACCTGAGGGAATGTTGACGTATGCTCGCGCGCACTGTATTTAGTAAGTCTTTGTAATTGATTGCAATCGTGCGTCGGATGTCACGAGTAAACTTCACTCCCAAGCACTTCATGACCGTGATCACCTTGATCTGTCCAGGAATGGGGGTCCTCAATCCACGACCGATGTTCAGGACACCGGACTTCGGTACATTCAACTGAGCCCCCGCCGCCTTCCTATACTGCTCTACTATGTCCATCGCCGTCTGAATCTCAGCCGTGGTTCGCACAAGAAAGGCCACATCATCCGCGTAGGCGCGGCATACAAACTTGTGACCGTACATCAGGACACCTTGGAGGTGTGTGTTCAGCGCTGTTAATAGTGGCTCGATGGCGATAGCAAACAGCGCCATCGACATAGGGCAGCCCTGTCTGACCGAACTTTCGATAGTTATCGGCCCCACTGATCGCCCGTTGAGCAAAATCGTTGACTGGGAGTGGCGCAGCAGACGTGCGATGATGGTGAGGAAGCGGTGGGGGAAGTTCATTGTCTGCATGGTTTTCAGTAAATACTCATGGTTCACACGGTCGAAGGCTTTGTCAAAATCGAGAGCAACCAAGGCGCACGGAATGCGACAGGCGGCAGCTATCGCTATGATGTCGCGATAATCACACAAGGTGTCGTGAATGTTGCGGCCTTTACCTACACTCGTTTGTGGCGGGGCTGTGACCGTGTTCATCACCGGTTTGAGTCTCCTAGCTATAATCCTTGCAAAGATCTTATAATCACAGTTTAAAAGTGTGAGCGGGCGGTAGTGTTTTGCGGAAGTCGCCAATGGCGACTTAGGAACCGGTATGATCAGGCCCTCACTGAATTGTCGCGGGACGTCTTTGTCGGGGTCCATCAATTCCTGGCATATACACGTCAGTTTCGGTAACATCAGTCGTTTAAATGTGCGATAGAACTCCACCGGTAGACCGTCCGGACCAGGTGACTTGTTTTCAGGGCCCGTCAGCAGTGCATCTTCTACTTCCTCTTCAGTAGGCGCAGCCAACAATTGAAGTGCTTCCGCCTGATTCACCTTGCGGGTTATACCCGACAGTAAAGCCTCCATCGCCTCGCGATCCACAGGGCCAGCGGCGTATAGCGTCGCATAATAGTGCTTCAGCTCAGCTGATATGTCTCGCTGCTGCAACAACAAACATCCGTCCTCCGTCCGTAGTTCAGTGACTAGTTTCCTGCGGCGACCTGTCCGCTCCTTAAGCACGTGATAGATGGAAGGTTGCTCGCCTGCGACACCGTCACGAAGGCGCGCCCTGACTTTGCATCCGATGAGCTTTTGACGCGTCAAAGCCGTAATCGTGGCTTTTATTCGTTGGATTTCCTGGTGATTGTCTATAATCGACGCGTCCGGGCGGTATAAGTCCCGAAGGACCTGGAAATAGAACTCGACCGTCCTGGTGTACCACTCCTTCCGCTCACGGGAGTATCTCATAAAGGCCTTCCTGATTGTCGGTTTTGCACAAGTGAGCCACCACTCCAGCGCCGAGGCATATTGAGAAAACCGTCTCTCACAAGCCGCCCAAGACGCAGCAAAGAGTTCATGGCAGGCCTGTTCGTCCAAATGCGAGACATTCAACTTCCAGTATCCTCTGCCACGGTACGTCCCTTGTCGTTGGAGGTTGAGTGTACAAATGTACGCCGCGTGGTCAGAGAAGACGGTCGGCCATATCTCCGTCTGCAAAAGTCTGCGACTTAAATCCAGCGTTACGTAAATACGATCTAGTCGGCTGGCGGAGTGTGTCGTGACATGCGTGAATCCTGGCCTATCGCCATGGACGTGTTCCCAGGTATCAATAAAATGAAAGTCCCGTATTATAGCCGCTAGATCCGGACAAGTGTTGAAATGTGGCGTCTGGTCCTTCGGGGATAGGACGCAGTTGTAGTCGCCACCGAAGATAATGTGGTCGTAATGGCCTACAAGCAATGGTGCAATAGCATCTTTAAAAAATGCCGCCCGTTCTGGTCTGTTACCAGTGCCTGAAGGGGCATAGACGTTGACAATACGAGTATCGTAAATTGTGAGCGCCATGCCTCTCGCCGTTGGGAGGTACTCTACGTCAGTCACAAGTATCCCTTCCTTTGTAAGGATGGCTGTTCCAAGTTCTTGCACAGTCCCGGGATGAGTGAAGGCTATATATCCACTAATCGTGGCGAGGTCTATGTTCTTCACCTCTTGTAGTAAGACCACGTCGAGTTCGGCGGCGTATAACATGTCACGTAAGGTCTGCAGCTTGAGATTGCTGCTGATACTGTTGATGTTAACAGTGCCTATCCTGTATGCTTGTGCAGATGTCATTCGCTGATGGAAGGGAGGAAGGCCTTGTCTGTGACGGCACGCACTAGAGATTACTGTTCGCTGTGGCGGGTGGGAATCCCATCCGCATCATCTCTGACACCACGCATTATCGCTGTCCCCACACCAACCATAGGGTCGTCATTCAAGTCCCCTCCTGGTGGAACGCTTTCCACATCATCGGCCCAGTTGCCGGTCTCCCGGAGTCCAACCGACGCCGTGTCGCCGTCAAGTGTCTGCATGGGTATGTCATGCGGGGTCACCTCCCGTGTCGCGTCCACTACCATCTGTTCGGTGGGGGGGTTAGGTGGCTCGGCCGTCGCAAGAATGCCTGCCGGAATGAGGACCTGGTGGATGCCATCGTCCTGTGCGACCGGTGTTCCTCCAAGAGTGCGGGCAACCCGCTGAGCCTTTTCACGCACCTCCTTCGCCGTCTGGTCCGCGTTCGGGGGCGCAATCCGTTGTTTTTTGCGTCTGCGGGGAGAGTGCCGTGGTCGGCTCATCTCGCCATCGGAAGATACGGTCTGGTCTGGTTCCTGCGGGTCCTCCGAATCCTGGAGCACGACGTTTTCAGTCGCAGCAATGGCGGCATGGCCCTCGGCATCGGGAGTTACCCGTTGCTCCGACGGGGCAGCGGAGAAGTCTGTCGCCTCTATCCGGTTCGCGACCATGGGCGCATCGTGGTTCTCAGGCGGTGACGTGCGAGGAGCCGCCTCCTCGACAGGTAAGTGGTCCGGTTCCGGTCCTCTGACAGCTGCAACGTAACTTACTGGCAACGTCTGCATAGTCGCAGGGCTTACGGCCTCTCCCACCGGTAACTGCGCTATCCTCCTCTGCATGCAGTCCGAGCGAACATGGCCTTCCTTACCACAACCTGAGCACGTTCGGGGTTGCCCGTCATACATTACAATGGCTCTACATCCACCGACGTATATGTATGAAGGGACGTGACGCCGAAGATCAATTTTGACCTGCTGCACCCCATTGAGAACAGGGAAGGTATTGAAAGTTGTCCACTTCTCCGCTGTATTACTTAAGACCGTGCCATAGGTAGTAAGAACAGTATTTATCTGCCCTGCAGGCACCTCAAACGGAAGTTCAAAGATCCTAATGGTCCTGACGCCAAGTCCCGCCATTTCAACCGTCACATTTCCCACGTTACCATCACAATGGGTGAACTTAAATCGACCTCCCGAAGAGGCTATCACCCGTGCACAGCATTCCGTGTTCGCCATCTTCACATAGACTGTTCGGCTAACTATCGACAAATGGATCCCGATAACGTCGTCGAATTGTAACTTCACTACATCGCGCAAAAAGGCCTCTATTTCGTATGGCTTAGGTCGTGCATAATGGTCGTCGAAACTAAATTTCAGTGTGTTTTTCCGGAAATTAGATTCCATCGTTACCACGCGTGCATGACTAACTTCCTCGAGAAACAGCCAGTCCCACCGTGTTTACTCACCACTCGCCGCGGCGCTGGCCCGGAACAGCGAGGACGTAAACAGCGCACGTCCGCGCACCTCGCCAGCCGCGAGTAGACTGCCAACTGAGCTACGCCCCCAAGCGCAACAAAGCTGCGCTGTTTTCCATTCTTTGCTACTCTGATGTGCACGGACCTGATGGTTGGTTGGTTTGTAGGGGTGAAGGGACCAGTGTACAAAGGCGCGGTCAAGTTCATATACACAAGAGTTCCAAGTAGTTTCGATGCTCTGGTATTACGACTACAAATTACGTCTGTATTTAACGTCTTAAATTGAAAGGACAGTCGACTGATGACCACAGCAGTTGAGTCCCATAGTGCTCAGAGCCATTTTTTGAAAGGACAGTCACAAACCTTGTCGACAATCACACCGCGCCTGAGGTAACAAGCACATCTGAAGCCCAATTGTGCACTCGACTGTTCATGCCAACTCACTGCCTCGCACTTTACTACTGTGTACCACTCTTGTCGTCCAACTGCAAAACACTGGGCCACAACACGTTTCCGCGTCTCCATTGCACTGCGCAAACTACGAAACGCTCCCCAAACATGGCACTCACCCATGCAGACGACTTTTCCGACTTTCCACGACGCTCACGCTAGTGAAAGCCTTATTTAGAGCTTGACGTCGCGCCCAAGCGAGTGAGCACATTTCGCCTACGGCTTAGGCCGCCCACCTAGTGTGGCTGCTCGGTGTCTGCAGGCAGCGAGGGGCTGCAAGCTTCCCGTGTTCGCGCCTGTGTCACCTCTGCTTGCTTGTCAGAGACAGAGTATCGCAAAACATACAACTCACTCCATGAATTGATTGCTACGGCATCTGTCATCAGCAGTCACAACTAGCAACACCAGTAGCAGCCGACTGCACGTAAAGAATGGGAATGTGCAGTGGGATTTTTGTGAACTCGGCGCAAGGCAGATCTTTCCGACATAGGTTTGAGAATCTTAAGGGCAGACTTGTACTGTTTCTAAATTCAGTGTAGCGGTGGGAGGAGGGTGCTTCCTGCGCGTAACATCACGCTTGCCAGTTGTGACTGCTAATCGTTCGCTCGTATCTGCCTTGACACATTCGCTGGCTGTGAATTATCCCACTTGCGTGGCAGTGTGCGCATGTAGGTGTGTTAAAAATTCTGGAGGCGCTGGGTATCGATCCCAGTACCTCTCGCATGCTAAGCGAGCGCTCTACTATCTGAGCTACGCCCCCTGATGACAAATAGTGCTACATACAACCATATCAATATCACAGACCCCTTGCACTCCCATTATTCCGCAGACAAACACTATTCTCAATGTGTCCGTGAGGGTGTCTTTCAGGTTTCCTGCATTCTGTATCGAATCGTAGTTGGCCAAAATTAAAGTGGCGCGCACAACGTCGAAAATAGCGTTCGGCCACCGCTCTGAGTAAGACGAACGTGTTGTCCACTCTCTAGACTTCTTTGAGGTTAGGCCGTTATACCTAAGACAGATTTGCACTCGATGACACCTCGACAACAGCCGGTCCTCACATTTACGTCTTGCTCTCCTTACGTCAGTATACATCACATGAGCTGTGACGCTGGCTTTGCAACATCTTGCGTGTCTTTAGGCTCGCCGCGACCAACACTTACCATGCACTGTCCACAAAACATGGAGGCGCCGGGGCTTGAACCCGGGACCTTTCACATGCAAAGCGAACGCTCTACCAACTGAGCTACGCCCCCAAGCGCAACAAAGCTGCGCTGTTTTCCATTCTTTGCTACTCTGATGTGCACGGACCTGATGGTTGGTTGGTTTGTAGGGGTGAAGGGACCAGTGTACAAAGGCGCGGTCAAGTTCATATACACAAGAGTTCCAAGTAGTTTCGATGCTCTGGTATTACGACTACAAATTACGTCTGTATTTAACGTCTTAAATTGAAAGGACAGTCGACTGATGACCACAGCAGTTGAGTCCCATAGTGCTCAGAGCCATTTTTTGAAAGGACAGTCACAAACCTTGTCGACAATCACACCGCGCCTGAGGTAACAAGCACATCTGAAGCCCAATTGTGCACTCGACTGTTCATGCCAACTCACTGCCTCGCACTTTACTACTGTGTACCACTCTTGTCGTCCAACTGCAAAACACTGGGCCACAACACGTTTCCGCGTCTCCATTGCACTGCGCAAACTACGAAACGCTCCCCAAACATGGCACTCACCCATGCAGACGACTTTTCCGACTTTCCACGACGCTCACGCAACGCTCACGCTAGTGAAAGCCTTATTTAGAGCTTGACGTCGCGCCCAAGCGAGTGAGCACATTTCGCCTACGGCTTAGGCCGCCCACCTAGTGTGGCTGCTCGGTGTCTGCAGGCAGCGAGGGGCTGCAAGCTTCCCGTGTTCGCGCCTGTGTCACCTCTGCTTGCTTGTCAGAGACAGAGTATCGCAAAACATACAACTCACTCCATGAATTGATTGCTACGGCATCTGTCATCAGCAGTCACAACTAGCAACACCAGTAGCAGCCGACTGCACGTAAAGAATGGGAATGTGCAGTGGGATTTTTGTGAACTCGGCGCAAGGCAGATCTTTCCGACATAGGTTTGAGAATCTTAAGGGCAGACTTGTACTGTTTCTAAATTCAGTGTAGCGGTGGGAGGAGGGTGCTTCCTGCGCGTAACATCACGCTTGCCAGTTGTGACTGCTAATCGTTCGCTCGTATCTGCCTTGACACATTCGCTGGCTGTGAATTATCCCACTTGCGTGGCAGTGTGCGCATGTAGGTGTGTTAAAAATTCTGGAGGCGCTGGGTATCGATCCCAGTACCTCTCGCATGCTAAGCGAGCGCTCTACTATCTGAGCTACGCCCCCTGATGACAAATAGTGCTACATACAACCATATCAATATCACAGACCCCTTGCACTCCCATTATTCCGCAGACAAACACTATTCTCAATGTGTCCGTGAGGGTGTCTTTCAGGTTTCCTGCATTCTGTATCGAATCGTAGTTGGCCAAAATTAAAGTGGCGCGCACAACGTCGAAAATAGCGTTCGGCCACCGCTCTGAGTAAGACGAACGTGTTGTCCACTCTCTAGACTTCTTTGAGGTTAGGCCGTTATACCTAAGACAGATTTGCACTCGATGACACCTCGACAACAGCCGGTCCTCACATTTACGTCTTGCTCTCCTTACGTCAGTATACATCACATGAGCTGTGACGCTGGCTTTGCAACATCTTGCGTGTCTTTAGGCTCGCCGCGACCAACACTTACCATGCACTGTCCACAAAACATGGAGGCGCCGGGGCTTGAACCCGGGACCTTTCACATGCAAAGCGAACGCTCTACCAACTGAGCTACGCCCCCAAGCGCAACAAAGCTGCGCTGTTTTCCATTCTTTGCTACTCTGATGTGCACGGACCTGATGGTTGGTTGGTTTGTAGGGGTGAAGGGACCAGTGTACAAAGGCGCGGTCAAGTTCATATACACAAGAGTTCCAAGTAGTTTCGATGCTCTGGTATTACGACTACAAATTACGTCTGTATTTAACGTCTTAAATTGAAAGGACAGTCGACTGATGACCACAGCAGTTGAGTCCCATAGTGCTCAGAGCCATTTTTTGAAAGGACAGTCACAAACCTTGTCGACAATCACACCGCGCCTGAGGTAACAAGCACATCTGAAGCCCAATTGTGCACTCGACTGTTCATGCCAACTCACTGCCTCGCACTTTACTACTGTGTACCACTCTTGTCGTCCAACTGCAAAACACTGGGCCACAACACGTTTCCGCGTCTCCATTGCACTGCGCAAACTACGAAACGCTCCCCAAACATGGCACTCACCCATGCAGACGACTTTTCCGACCTTCCACGACGCTCACGCAACGCTCACGCTAGTGAAAGCCTTATTTAGAGCTTGACGTCGCGCCCAAGCGAGTGAGCACATTTCGCCTACGGCTTAGGCCGCCCACCTAGTGTGGCTGCTCGGTGTCTGCAGGCAGCGAGGGGCTGCAAGCTTCCCGTGTTCGCGCCTGTGTCACCTCTGCTTGCTTGTCAGAGACAGAGTATCGCAAAACATACAACTCACTCCATGAATTGATTGCTACGGCATCTGTCATCAGCAGTCACAACTAGCAACACCAGTAGCAGCCGACTGCACGTAAAGAATGGGAATGTGCAGTGGGATTTTTGTGAACTCGGCGCAAGGCAGATCTTTCCGACATAGGTTTGAGAATCTTAAGGGCAGACTTGTACTGTTTCTAAATTCAGTGTAGCGGTGGGAGGAGGGTGCTTCCTGCGCGTAACATCACGCTTGCCAGTTGTGACTGCTAATCGTTCGCTCGTATCTGCCTTGACACATTCGCTGGCTGTGAATTATCCCACTTGCGTGGCAGTGTGCGCATGTAGGTGTGTTAAAAATTCTGGAGGCGCTGGGTATCGATCCCAGTACCTCTCGCATGCTAAGCGAGCGCTCTACCATCTGAGCTACGCCCCCTGATGACAAATAGTGCTACATACAACCATATCAATATCACAGACCCCTTGCACTCCCATTATTCCGCAGACAAACACTATTCTCAATGTGTCCGTGAGGGTGTCTTTCAGGTTTCCTGCATTCTGTATCGAATCGTAGTTGGCCAAAATTAAAGTGGCGCGCACAACGTCGAAAATAGCGTTCGGCCACCGCTCTGAGTAAGACGAACGTGTTGTCCACTCTCTAGACTTCTTTGAGGTTAGG
This sequence comes from Schistocerca nitens, assembly GCF_023898315.1. Lineage (NCBI taxonomy): Eukaryota > Metazoa > Arthropoda > Insecta > Orthoptera > Acrididae > Schistocerca > Schistocerca nitens. The sequence continues at coordinate 132,337,607 of NC_064623.1, forward strand.
CCGTTATACCTAAGACAGATTTGCACTCGATGACACCTCGACAACAGCCGGTCCTCACATTTACGTCTTGCTCTCCTTACGTCAGTATACATCACATGAGCTGTGACGCTGGCTTTGCAACATCTTGCGTGTCTTTAGGCTCGCCGCGACCAACACTTACCATGCACTGTCCACAAAACATGGAGGCGCCGGGGCTTGAACCCGGGACCTTTCACATGCAAAGCGAACGCTCTACCAACTGAGCTACGCCCCCAAGCGCAACAAAGCTGCGCTGTTTTCCATTCTTTGCTACTCTGATGTGCACGGACCTGATGGTTGGTTGGTTTGTAGGGGTGAAGGGACCAGTGTACAAAGGCGCGGTCAAGTTCATATACACAAGAGTTCCAAGTAGTTTCGATGCTCTGGTATTACGACTACAAATTACGTCTGTATTTAACGTCTTAAATTGAAAGGACAGTCGACTGATGACCACAGCAGTTGAGTCCCATAGTGCTCAGAGCCATTTTTTGAAAGGACAGTCACAAACCTTGTCGACAATCACACCGCGCCTGAGGTAACAAGCACATCTGAAGCCCAATTGTGCACTCGACTGTTCATGCCAACTCACTGCCTCGCACTTTACTACTGTGTACCACTCTTGTCGTCCAACTGCAAAACACTGGGCCACAACACGTTTCCGCGTCTCCATTGCACTGCGCAAACTACGAAACGCTCCCCAAACATGGCACTCACCCATGCAGACGACTTTTCCGACCTTCCACGACGCTCACGCAACGCTCACGCTAGTGAAAGCCTTATTTAGAGCTTGACGTCGCGCCCAAGCGAGTGAGCACATTTCGCCTACGGCTTAGGCCGCCCACCTAGTGTGGCTGCTCGGTGTCTGCAGGCAGCGAGGGGCTGCAAGCTTCCCGTGTTCGCGCCTGTGTCACCTCTGCTTGCTTGTCAGAGACAGAGTATCGCAAAACATACAACTCACTCCATGAATTGATTGCTACGGCATCTGTCATCAGCAGTCACAACTAGCAACACCAGTAGCAGCCGACTGCACGTAAAGAATGGGAATGTGCAGTGGGATTTTTGTGAACTCGGCGCAAGGCAGATCTTTCCGACATAGGTTTGAGAATCTTAAGGGCAGACTTGTACTGTTTCTAAATTCAGTGTAGCGGTGGGAGGAGGGTGCTTCCTGCGCGTAACATCACGCTTGCCAGTTGTGACTGCTAATCGTTCGCTCGTATCTGCCTTGACACATTCGCTGGCTGTGAATTATCCCACTTGCGTGGCAGTGTGCGCATGTAGGTGTGTTAAAAATTCTGGAGGCGCTGGGTATCGATCCCAGTACCTCTCGCATGCTAAGCGAGCGCTCTACCATCTGAGCTACGCCCCCTGATGACAAATAGTGCTACATACAACCATATCAATATCACAGACCCCTTGCACTCCCATTATTCCGCAGACAAACACTATTCTCAATGTGTCCGTGAGGGTGTCTTTCAGGTTTCCTGCATTCTGTATCGAATCGTAGTTGGCCAAAATTAAAGTGGCGCGCACAACGTCGAAAATAGCGTTCGGCCACCGCTCTGAGTAAGACGAACGTGTTGTCCACTCTCTAGACTTCTTTGAGGTTAGGCCGTTATACCTAAGACAGATTTGCACTCGATGACACCTCGACAACAGCCGGTCCTCACATTTACGTCTTGCTCTCCTTACGTCAGTATACATCACATGAGCTGTGACGCTGGCTTTGCAACATCTTGCGTGTCTTTAGGCTCGCCGCGACCAACACTTACCATGCACTGTCCACAAAACATGGAGGCGCCGGGGCTTGAACCCGGGACCTTTCACATGCAAAGCGAACGCTCTACCAACTGAGCTACGCCCCCAAGCGCAACAAAGCTGCGCTGTTTTCCATTCTTTGCTACTCTGATGTGCACGGACCTGATGGTTGGTTGGTTTGTAGGGGTGAAGGGACCAGTGTACAAAGGCGCGGTCAAGTTCATATACACAAGAGTTCCAAGTAGTTTCGATGCTCTGGTATTACGACTACAAATTACGTCTGTATTTAACGTCTTAAATTGAAAGGACAGTCGACTGATGACCACAGCAGTTGAGTCCCATAGTGCTCAGAGCCATTTTTTGAAAGGACAGTCACAAACCTTGTCGACAATCACACCGCGCCTGAGGTAACAAGCACATCTGAAGCCCAATTGTGCACTCGACTGTTCATGCCAACTCACTGCCTCGCACTTTACTACTGTGTACCACTCTTGTCGTCCAACTGCAAAACACTGGGCCACAACACGTTTCCGCGTCTCCATTGCACTGCGCAAACTACGAAACGCTCCCCAAACATGGCACTCACCCATGCAGACGACTTTTCCGACCTTCCACGACGCTCACGCAACGCTCACGCTAGTGAAAGCCTTATTTAGAGCTTGACGTCGCGCCCAAGCGAGTGAGCACATTTCGCCTACGGCTTAGGCCGCCCACCTAGTGTGGCTGCTCGGTGTCTGCAGGCAGCGAGGGGCTGCAAGCTTCCCGTGTTCGCGCCTGTGTCACCTCTGCTTGCTTGTCAGAGACAGAGTATCGCAAAACATACAACTCACTCCATGAATTGATTGCTACGGCATCTGTCATCAGCAGTCACAACTAGCAACACCAGTAGCAGCCGACTGCACGTAAAGAATGGGAATGTGCAGTGGGATTTTTGTGAACTCGGCGCAAGGCAGATCTTTCCGACATAGGTTTGAGAATCTTAAGGGCAGACTTGTACTGTTTCTAAATTCAGTGTAGCGGTGGGAGGAGGGTGCTTCCTGCGCGTAACATCACGCTTGCCAGTTGTGACTGCTAATCGTTCGCTCGTATCTGCCTTGACACATTCGCTGGCTGTGAATTATCCCACTTGCGTGGCAGTGTGCGCATGTAGGTGTGTTAAAAATTCTGGAGGCGCTGGGTATCGATCCCAGTACCTCTCGCATGCTAAGCGAGCGCTCTACCATCTGAGCTACGCCCGCTGATGACAAATAGTGCTACATACAACCATATCAATATCACAGACCCCTTGCACTCCCATTATTCCGCAGACAAACACTATTCTCAATGTGTCCGTGAGGGTGTCTTTCAGGTTTCCTGCATTCTGTATCGAATCGTAGTTGGCCAAAATTAAAGTGGCGCGCACAACGTCGAAAATAGCGTTCGGCCACCGCTCTGAGTAAGACGAACGTGTTGTCCACTCTCTAGACTTCTTTGAGGTTAGGCCGTTATACCTAAGACAGATTTGCACTCGATGACACCTCGACAACAGCCGGTCCTCACATTTACGTCTTGCTCTCCTTACGTCAGTATACATCACATGAGCTGTGACGCTGGCTTTGCAACATCTTGCGTGTCTTTAGGCTCGCCGCGACCAACACTTACCATGCACTGTCCACAAAACATGGAGGCGCCGGGGCTTGAACCCGGGACCTTTCACATGCAAAGCGAACGCTCTACCAACTGAGCTACGCCCCCAAGCGCAACAAAGCTGCGCTGTTTTCCATTCTTTGCTACTCTGATGTGCACGGACCTGATGGTTGGTTGGTTTGTAGGGGTGAAGGGACCAGTGTACAAAGGCGCGGTCAAGTTCATATACACAAGAGTTCCAAGTAGTTTCGATGCTCTGGTATTACGACTACAAATTACGTCTGTATTTAACGTCTTAAATTGAAAGGACAGTCGACTGATGACCACAGCAGTTGAGTCCCATAGTGCTCAGAGCCATTTTTTGAAAGGACAGTCACAAACCTTGTCGACAATCACACCGCGCCTGAGGTAACAAGCACATCTGAAGCCCAATTGTGCACTCGACTGTTCATGCCAACTCACTGCCTCGCACTTTACTACTGTGTACCACTCTTGTCGTCCAACTGCAAAACACTGGGCCACAACACGTTTCCGCGTCTCCATTGCACTGCGCAAACTACGAAACGCTCCCCAAACATGGCACTCACCCATGCAGACGACTTTTCCGACTTTCCACGACGCTCACGCAACGCTCACGCTAGTGAAAGCCTTATTTAGAGCTTGACGTCGCGCCCAAGCGAGTGAGCACATTTCGCCTACGGCTTAGGCCGCCCACCTAGTGTGGCTGCTCGGTGTCTGCAGGCAGCGAGGGGCTGCAAGCTTCCCGTGTTCGCGCCTGTGTCACCTCTGCTTGCTTGTCAGAGACAGAGTATCGCAAAACATACAACTCACTCCATGAATTGATTGCTACGGCATCTGTCATCAGCAGTCACAACTAGCAACACCAGTAGCAGCCGACTGCACGTAAAGAATGGGAATGTGCAGTGGGATTTTTGTGAACTCGGCGCAAGGCAGATCTTTCCGACATAGGTTTGAGAATCTTAAGGGCAGACTTGTACTGTTTCTAAATTCAGTGTAGCGGTGGGAGGAGGGTGCTTCCTGCGCGTAACATCACGCTTGCCAGTTGTGACTGCTAATCGTTCGCTCGTATCTGCCTTGACACATTCGCTGGCTGTGAATTATCCCACTTGCGTGGCAGTGTGCGCATGTAGGTGTGTTAAAAATTCTGGAGGCGCTGGGTATCGATCCCAGTACCTCTCGCATGCTAAGCGAGCGCTCTACCATCTGAGCTACGCCCCCTGATGACAAATAGTGCTACATACAACCATATCAATATCACAGACCCCTTGCACTCCCATTATTCCGCAGACAAACACTATTCTCAATGTGTCCGTGAGGGTGTCTTTCAGGTTTCCTGCATTCTGTATCGAATCGTAGTTGGCCAAAATTAAAGTGGCGCGCACAACGTCGAAAATAGCGTTCGGCCACCGCTCTGAGTAAGACGAACGTGTTGTCCACTCTCTAGACTTCTTTGAGGTTAGGCCGTTATACCTAAGACAGATTTGCACTCGATGACACCTCGACAACAGCCGGTCCTCACATTTACGTCTTGCTCTCCTTACGTCAGTATACATCACATGAGCTGTGACGCTGGCTTTGCAACATCTTGCGTGTCTTTAGGCTCGCCGCGACCAACACTTACCATGCACTGTCCACAAAACATGGAGGCGCCGGGGCTTGAACCCGGGACCTTTCACATGCAAAGCGAACGCTCTACCAACTGAGCTACGCCCCCAAGCGCAACAAAGCTGCGCTGTTTTCCATTCTTTGCTACTCTGATGTGCACGGACCTGATGGTTGGTTGGTTTGTAGGGGTGAAGGGACCAGTGTACAAAGGCGCGGTCAAGTTCATATACACAAGAGTTCCAAGTAGTTTCGATGCTCTGGTATTACGACTACAAATTACGTCTGTATTTAACGTCTTAAATTGAAAGGACAGTCGACTGATGACCACAGCAGTTGAGTCCCATAGTGCTCAGAGCCATTTTTTGAAAGGACAGTCACAAACCTTGTCGACAATCACACCGCGCCTGAGGTAACAAGCACATCTGAAGCCCAATTGTGCACTCGACTGTTCATGCCAACTCACTGCCTCGCACTTTACTACTGTGTACCACTCTTGTCGTCCAACTGCAAAACACTGGGCCACAACACGTTTCCGCGTCTCCATTGCACTGCGCAAACTACGAAACGCTCCCCAAACATGGCACTCACCCATGCAGACGACTTTTCCGACCTTCCACGACGCTCACGCAACGCTCACGCTAGTGAAAGCCTTATTTAGAGCTTGACGTCGCGCCCAAGCGAGTGAGCACATTTCGCCTACGGCTTAGGCCGCCCACCTAGTGTGGCTGCTCGGTGTCTGCAGGCAGCGAGGGGCTGCAAGCTTCCCGTGTTCGCGCCTGTGTCACCTCTGCTTGCTTGTCAGAGACAGAGTATCGCAAAACATACAACTCACTCCATGAATTGATTGCTACGGCATCTGTCATCAGCAGTCACAACTAGCAACACCAGTAGCAGCCGACTGCACGTAAAGAATGGGAATGTGCAGTGGGATTTTTGTGAACTCGGCGCAAGGCAGATCTTTCCGACATAGGTTTGAGAATCTTAAGGGCAGACTTGTACTGTTTCTAAATTCAGTGTAGCGGTGGGAGGAGGGTGCTTCCTGCGCGTAACATCACGCTTGCCAGTTGTGACTGCTAATCGTTCGCTCGTATCTGCCTTGACACATTCGCTGGCTGTGAATTATCCCACTTGCGTGGCAGTGTGCGCATGTAGGTGTGTTAAAAATTCTGGAGGCGCTGGGTATCGATCCCAGTACCTCTCGCATGCTAAGCGAGCGCTCTACCATCTGAGCTACGCCCCCTGATGACAAATAGTGCTACATACAACCATATCAATATCACAGACCCCTTGCACTCCCATTATTCCGCAGACAAACACTATTCTCAATGTGTCCGTGAGGGTGTCTTTCAGGTTTCCTGCATTCTGTATCGAATCGTAGTTGGCCAAAATTAAAGTGGCGCGCACAACGTCGAAAATAGCGTTCGGCCACCGCTCTGAGTAAGACGAACGTGTTGTCCACTCTCTAGACTTCTTTGAGGTTAGGCCGTTATACCTAAGACAGATTTGCACTCGATGACACCTCGACAACAGCCGGTCCTCACATTTACGTCTTGCTCTCCTTACGTCAGTATACATCACATGAGCTGTGACGCTGGCTTTGCAACATCTTGCGTGTCTTTAGGCTCGCCGCGACCAACACTTACCATGCACTGTCCACAAAACATGGAGGCGCCGGGGCTTGAACCCGGTACCTTTCACATGCAAAGCGAACGCTCTACCAACTGAGCTACGCCCCCAAGCGCAACAAAGCTGCGCTGTTTTCCATTCTTTGCTACTCTGATGTGCACGGACCTGATGGTTGGTTGGTTTGTAGGGGTGAAGGGACCAGTGTACAAAGGCGCGGTCAAGTTCATATACACAAGAGTTCCAAGTAGTTTCGATGCTCTGGTATTACGACTACAAATTACGTCTGTATTTAACGTCTTAAATTGAAAGGACAGTCGACTGATGACCACAGCAGTTGAGTCCCATAGTGCTCAGAGCCATTTTTTGAAAGGACAGTCACAAACCTTGTCGACAATCACACCGCGCCTGAGGTAACAAGCACATCTGAAGCCCAATTGTGCACTCGACTGTTCATGCCAACTCACTGCCTCGCACTTTACTACTGTGTACCACTCTTGTAGTCCAACTGCAAAACACTGGGCCACAACACGTTTCCGCGTCTCCATTGCACTGCGCAAACTACGAAACGCTCCCCAAACATGGCACTCACCCATGCAGACGACTTTTCCGACCTTCCACGACGCTCACGCAACGCTCACGCTAGTGAAAGCCTTATTTAGAGCTTGACGTCGCGCCCAAGCGAGTGAGCACATTTCGCCTACGGCTTAGGCCGCCCACCTAGTGTGGCTGCTCGGTGTCTGCAGGCAGCGAGGGGCTGCAAGCTTCCCGTGTTCGCGCCTGTGTCACCTCTGCTTGCTTGTCAGAGACAGAGTATCGCAAAACATACAACTCACTCCATGAATTGATTGCTACGGCATCTGTCATCAGCAGTCACAACTAGCAACACCAGTAGCAGCCGACTGCACGTAAAGAATGGGAATGTGCAGTGGGATTTTTGTGAACTCGGCGCAAGGCAGATCTTTCCGACATAGGTTTGAGAATCTTAAGGGCAGACTTGTACTGTTTCTAAATTCAGTGTAGCGGTGGGAGGAGGGTGCTTCCTGCGCGTAACATCACGCTTGCCAGTTGTGACTGCTAATCGTTCGCTCGTATCTGCCTTGACACATTCGCTGGCTGTGAATTATCCCACTTGCGTGGCAGTGTGCGCATGTAGGTGTGTTAAAAATTCTGGAGGCGCTGGGTATCGATCCCAGTACCTCTCGCATGCTAAGCGAGCGCTCTACCATCTGAGCTACGCCCCCTGATGACAAATAGTGCTACATACAACCATATCAATATCACAGACCCCTTGCACTCCCATTATTCCGCAGACAAACACTATTCTCAATGTGTCCGTGAGGGTGTCTTTCAGGTTTCCTGCATTCTGTATCGAATCGTAGTTGGCCAAAATTAAAGTGGCGCGCACAACGTCGAAAATAGCGTTCGGCCACCGCTCTGAGTAAGACGAACGTGTTGTCCACTCTCTAGACTTCTTTGAGGTTAGGCCGTTATACCTAAGACAGATTTGCACTCGATGACACCTCGACAACAGCCGGTCCTCACATTTACGTCTTGCTCTCCTTACGTCAGTATACATCACATGAGCTGTGACGCTGGCTTTGCAACATCTTGCGTGTCTTTAGGCTCGCCGCGACCAACACTTACCATGCACTGTCCACAAAACATGGAGGCGCCGGGGCTTGAACCCGGTACCTTTCACATGCAAAGCGAACGCTCTACCAACTGAGCTACGCCCCCAAGCGCAACAAAGCTGCGCTGTTTTCCATTCTTTGCTACTCTGATGTGCACGGACCTGATGGTTGGTTGGTTTGTAGGGGTGAAGGGACCAGTGTACAAAGGCGCGGTCAAGTTCATATACACAAGAGTTCCAAGTAGTTTCGATGCTCTGGTATTACGACTACAAATTACGTCTGTATTTAACGTCTTAAATTGAAAGGACAGTCGACTGATGACCACAGCAGTTGAGTCCCATAGTGCTCAGAGCCATTTTTTGAAAGGACAGTCACAAACCTTGTCGACAATCACACCGCGCCTGAGGTAACAAGCACATCTGTAGCCCAATTGTGCACTCGACTGTTCATGCCAACTCACTGCCTCGCACTTTACTACTGTGTACCACTCTTGTCGTCCAACTGCAAAACACTGGGCCACAACACGTTTCCGCGTCTCCATTGCACTGCGCAAACTACGAAACGCTCCCCAAACATGGCACTCACCCATGCAGACGACTTTTCCGACCTTCCACGACGCTCACGCAACGCTCACGCTAGTGAAAGCCTTATTTAGAGCTTGACGTCGCGCCCAAGCGAGTGAGCACATTTCGCCTACGGCTTAGGCCGCCCACCTAGTGTGGCTGCTCGGTGTCTGCAGGCAGCGAGGGGCTGCAAGCTTCCCGTGTTCGCGCCTGTGTCACCTCTGCTTGCTTGTCAGAGACAGAGTATCGCAAAACATACAACTCACTCCATGAATTGATTGCTACGGCATCTGTCATCAGCAGTCACAACTAGCAACACCAGTAGCAGCCGACTGCACGTAAAGAATGGGAATGTGCAGTGGGATTTTTGTGAACTCGGCGCAAGGCAGATCTTTCCGACATAGGTTTGAGAATCTTAAGGGCAGACTTGTACTGTTTCTAAATTCAGTGTAGCGGTGGGAGGAGGGTGCTTCCTGCGCGTAACATCACGCTTGCCAGTTGTGACTGCTAATCGTTCGCTCGTATCTGCCTTGACACATTCGCTGGCTGTGAATTATCCCACTTGCGTGGCAGTGTGCGCATGTAGGTGTGTTAAAAATTCTGGAGGCGCTGGGTATCGATCCCAGTACCTCTCGCATGCTAAGCGAGCGCTCTACCATCTGAGCTACGCCCCCTGATGACAAATAGTGCTACATACAACCATATCAATATCACAGACCCCTTGCACTCCCATTATTCCGCAGACAAACACTATTCTCAATGTGTCCGTGAGGGTGTCTTTCAGGTTTCCTGCATTCTGTATCGAATCGTAGTTGGCCAAAATTAAAGTGGCGCGCACAACGTCGAAAATAGCGTTCGGCCACCGCTCTGAGTAAGACGAACGTGTTGTCCACTCTCTAGACTTCTTTGAGGTTAGGCCGTTATACCTAAGACAGATTTGCACTCGATGACACCTCGACAACAGCCGGTCCTCACATTTACGTCTTGCTCTCCTTACGTCAGTATACATCACATGAGCTGTGACGCTGGCTTTGCAACATCTTGCGTGTCTTTAGGCTCGCCGCGACCAACACTTACCATGCACTGTCCACAAAACATGGAGGCGCCGGGGCTTGAACCCGGTACCTTTCACATGCAAAGCGAACGCTCTACCAACTGAGCTACGCCCCCAAGCGCAACAAAGCTGCGCTGTTTTCCATTCTTTGCTACTCTGATGTGCACGGACCTGATGGTTGGTTGGTTTGTAGGGGTGAAGGGACCAGTGTACAAAGGCGCGGTCAAGTTCATATACACAAGAGTTCCAAGTAGTTTCGATGCTCTGGTATTACGACTACAAATTACGTCTGTATTTAACGTCTTAAATTGAAAGGACAGTCGACTGATGACCACAGCAGTTGAGTCCCATAGTGCTCAGAGCCATTTTTTGAAAGGACAGTCACAAACCTTGTCGACAATCACACCGCGCCTGAGGTAACAAGCACATCTGAAGCCCAATTGTGCACTCGACTGTTCATGCCAACTCACTGCCTCGCACTTTACTACTGTGTACCACTCTTGTCGTCCAACTGCAAAACACTGGGCCACAACACGTTTCCGCGTCTCCATTGCACTGCGCAAACTACGAAACGCTCCCCAAACATGGCACTCACCCATGCAGACGACTTTTCCGACCTTCCACGACGCTCACGCAACGCTCACGCTAGTGAAAGCCTTATTTAGAGCTTGACGTCGCGCCCAAGCGAGTGAGCACATTTCGCCTACGGCTTAGGCCGCCCACCTAGTGTGGCTGCTCGGTGTCTGCAGGCAGCGAGGGGCTGCAAGCTTCCCGTGTTCGCGCCTGTGTCACCTCTGCTTGCTTGTCAGAGACAGAGTATCGCAAAACATACAACTCACTCCATGAATTGATTGCTACGGCATCTGTCATCAGCAGTCACAACTAGCAACACCAGTAGCAGCCGACTGCACGTAAAGAATGGGAATGTGCAGTGGGATTTTTGTGAACTCGGCGCAAGGCAGATCTTTCCGACATAGGTTTGAGAATCTTAAGGGCAGACTTGTACTGTTTCTAAATTCAGTGTAGCGGTGGGAGGAGGGTGCTTCCTGCGCGTAACATCACGCTTGCCAGTTGTGACTGCTAATCGTTCGCTCGTATCTGCCTTGACACATTCGCTGGCTGTGAATTATCCCACTTGCGTGGCAGTGTGCGCATGTAGGTGTGTTAAAAATTCTGGAGGCGCTGGGTATCGATCCCAGTACCTCTCGCATGCTAAGCGAGCGCTCTACCATCTGAGCTACGCCCCCTGATGACAAATAGTGCTACATACAACCATATCAATATCACAGACCCCTTGCACTCCCATTATTCCGCAGACAAACACTATTCTCAATGTGTCCGTGAGGGTGTCTTTCAGGTTTCCTGCATTCTGTATCGAATCGTAGTTGGCCAAAATTAAAGTGGCGCGCACAACGTCGAAAATAGCGTTCGGCCACCGCTCTGAGTAAGACGAACGTGTTGTCCACTCTCTAGACTTCTTTGAGGTTAGGCCGTTATACCTAAGACAGATTTGCACTCGATGACACCTCGACAACAGCCGGTCCTCACATTTACGTCTTGCTCTCCTTACGTCAGTATACATCACATGAGCTGTGACGCTGGCTTTGCAACATCTTGCGTGTCTTTAGGCTCGCCGCGACCAACACTTACCATGCACTGTCCACAAAACATGGAGGCGCCGGGGCTTGAACCCGGTACCTTTCACATGCAAAGCGAACGCTCTACCAACTGAGCTACGCCCCCAAGCGCAACAAAGCTGCGCTGTTTTCCATTCTTTGCTACTCTGATGTGCACGGACCTGATGGTTGGTTGGTTTGTAGGGGTGAAGGGACCAGTGTACAAAGGCGCGGTCAAGTTCATATACACAAGAGTTCCAAGTAGTTTCGATGCTCTGGTATTACGACTACAAATTACGTCTGTATTTAACGTCTTAAATTGAAAGGACAGTCGACTGATGACCACAGCAGTTGAGTCCCATAGTGCTCAGAGCCATTTTTTGAAAGGACAGTCACAAACCTTGTCGACAATCACACCGCGCCTGAGGTAACAAGCACATCTGAAGCCCAATTGTGCACTCGACTGTTCATGCCAACTCACTGCCTCGCACTTTACTACTGTGTACCACTCTTGTCGTCCAACTGCAAAACACTGGGCCACAACACGTTTCCGCGTCTCCATTGCACTGCGCAAACTACGAAACGCTCCCCAAACATGGCACTCACCCATGCAGACGACTTTTCCGACCTTCCACGACGCTCACGCAACGCTCACGCTAGTGAAAGCCTTATTTAGAGCTTGACGTCGCGCCCAAGCGAGTGAGCACATTTCGCCTACGGCTTAGGCCGCCCACCTAGTGTGGCTGCTCGGTGTCTGCAGGCAGCGAGGGGCTGCAAGCTTCCCGTGTTCGCGCCTGTGTCACCTCTGCTTGCTTGTCAGAGACAGAGTATCGCAAAACATACAACTCACTCCATGAATTGATTGCTACGGCATCTGTCATCAGCAGTCACAACTAGCAACACCAGTAGCAGCCGACTGCACGTAAAGAATGGGAATGTGCAGTGGGATTTTTGTGAACTCGGCGCAAGGCAGATCTTTCCGACATAGGTTTGAGAATCTTAAGGGCAGACTTGTACTGTTTCTAAATTCAGTGTAGCGGTGGGAGGAGGGTGCTTCCTGCGCGTAACATCACGCTTGCCAGTTGTGACTGCTAATCGTTCGCTCGTATCTGCCTTGACACATTCGCTGGCTGTGAATTATCCCACTTGCGTGGCAGTGTGCGCATGTAGGTGTGTTAAAAATTCTGGAGGCGCTGGGTATCGATCCCAGTACCTCTCGCATGCTAAGCGAGCGCTCTACCATCTGAGCTACGCCCCCTGATGACAAATAGTGCTACATACAACCATATCAATATCACAGACCCCTTGCACTCCCATTATTCCGCAGACAAACACTATTCTCAATGTGTCCGTGAGGGTGTCTTTCAGGTTTCCTGCATTCTGTATCGAATCGTAGTTGGCCAAAATTAAAGTGGCGCGCACAACGTCGAAAATAGCGTTCGGCCACCGCTCTGAGTAAGACGAACGTGTTGTCCACTCTCTAGACTTCTTTGAGGTTAGGCCGTTATACCTAAGACAGATTTGCACTCGATGACACCTCGACAACAGCCGGTCCTCACATTTACGTCTTGCTCTCCTTACGTCAGTATACATCACATGAGCTGTGACGCTGGCTTTGCAACATCTTGCGTGTCTTTAGGCTCGCCGCGACCAACACTTACCATGCACTGTCCACAAAACATGGAGGCGCCGGGGCTTGAACCCGGGACCTTTCACATGCAAAGCGAACGCTCTACCAACTGAGCTACGCCCCCAAGCGCAACAAAGCTGCGCTGTTTTCCATTCTTTGCTACTCTGATGTGCACGGACCTGATGGTTGGTTGGTTTGTAGGGGTGAAGGGACCAGTGTACAAAGGCGCGGTCAAGTTCATATACACAAGAGTTCCAAGTAGTTTCGATGCTCTGGTATTACGACTACAAATTACGTCTGTATTTAACGTCTTAAATTGAAAGGACAGTCGACTGATGACCACAGCAGTTGAGTCCCATAGTGCTCAGAGCCATTTTTTGAAAGGACAGTCACAAACCTTGTCGACAATCACACCGCGCCTGAGGTAACAAGCACATCTGAAGCCCAATTGTGCACTCGACTGTTCATGCCAACTCACTGCCTCGCACTTTACTACTGTGTACCACTCTTGTCGTCCAACTGCAAAACACTGGGCCACAACACGTTTCCGCGTCTCCATTGCACTGCGCAAACTACGAAACGCTCCCCAAACATGGCACTCACCCATGCAGACGACTTTTCCGACCTTCCACGACGCTCACGCAACGCTCACGCTAGTGAAAGCCTTATTTAGAGCTTGACGTCGCGCCCAAGCGAGTGAGCACATTTCGCCTACGGCTTAGGCCGCCCACCTAGTGTGGCTGCTCGGTGTCTGCAGGCAGCGAGGGGCTGCAAGCTTCCCGTGTTCGCGCCTGTGTCACCTCTGCTTGCTTGTCAGAGACAGAGTATCGCAAAACATACAACTCACTCCATGAATTGATTGCTACGGCATCTGTCATCAGCAGTCACAACTAGCAACACCAGTAGCAGCCGACTGCACGTAAAGAATGGGAATGTGCAGTGGGATTTTTGTGAACTCGGCGCAAGGCAGATCTTTCCGACATAGGTTTGAGAATCTTAAGGGCAGACTTGTACTGTTTCTAAATTCAGTGTAGCGGTGGGAGGAGGGTGCTTCCTGCGCGTAACATCACGCTTGCCAGTTGTGACTGCTAATCGTTCGCTCGTATCTGCCTTGACACATTCGCTGGCTGTGAATTATCCCACTTGCGTGGCAGTGTGCGCATGTAGGTGTGTTAAAAATTCTGGAGGCGCTGGGTATCGATCCCAGTACCTCTCGCATGCTAAGCGAGCGCTCTACCATCTGAGCTACGCCCCCTGATGACAAATAGTGCTACATACAACCATATCAATATCACAGACCCCTTGCACTCCCATTATTCCGCAGACAAACACTATTCTCAATGTGTCCGTGAGGGTGTCTTTCAGGTTTCCTGCATTCTGTATCGAATCGTAGTTGGCCAAAATTAAAGTGGCGCGCACAACGTCGAAAATAGCGTTCGGCCACCGCTCTGAGTAAGACGAACGTGTTGTCCACTCTCTAGACTTCTTTGAGGTTAGGCCGTTATACCTAAGACAGATTTGCACTCGATGACACCTCGACAACAGCCGGTCCTCACATTTACGTCTTGCTCTCCTTACGTCAGTATACATCACATGAGCTGTGACGCTGGCTTTGCAACATCTTGCGTGTCTTTAGGCTCGCCGCGACCAACACTTACCATGCACTGTCCACAAAACATGGAGGCGCCGGGGCTTGAACCCGGGACCTTTCACATGCAAAGCGAACGCTTTACCAACTGAGCTACGCCCCCAAGCGCAACAAAGCTGCGCTGTTTTCCATTCTTTGCTACTCTGATGTGCACGGACCTGATGGTTGGTTGGTTTGTAGGGGTGAAGGGACCAGTGTACAAAGGCGCGGTCAAGTTCATATACACAAGAGTTCCAAGTAGTTTCGATGCTCTGGTATTACGACTACAAATTACGTCTGTATTTAACGTCTTAAATTGAAAGGACAGTCGACTGATGACCACAGCAGTTGAGTCCCATAGTGCTCAGAGCCATTTTTTGAAAGGACAGTCACAAACCTTGTCGACAATCACACCGCGCCTGAGGTAACAAGCACATCTGAAGCCCAATTGTGCACTCGACTGTTCATGCCAACTCACTGCCTCGCACTTTACTACTGTGTACCACTCTTGTCGTCCAACTGCAAAACACTGGGCCACAACACGTTTCCGCGTCTCCATTGCACTGCGCAAACTACGAAACGCTCCCCAAACATGGCACTCACCCATGCAGACGACTTTTCCGACCTTCCACGACGCTCACGCAACGCTCACGCTAGTGAAAGCCTTATTTAGAGCTTGACGTCGCGCCCAAGCGAGTGAGCACATTTCGCCTACGGCTTAGGCCGCCCACCTAGTGTGGCTGCTCGGTGTCTGCAGGCAGCGAGGGGCTGCAAGCTTCCCGTGTTCGCGCCTGTGTCACCTCTGCTTGCTTGTCAGAGACAGAGTATCGCAAAACATACAACTCACTCCATGAATTGATTGCTACGGCATCTGTCATCAGCAGTCACAACTAGCAACACCAGTAGCAGCCGACTGCACGTAAAGAATGGGAATGTGCAGTGGGATTTTTGTGAACTCGGCGCAAGGCAGATCTTTCCGACATAGGTTTGAGAATCTTAAGGGCAGACTTGTACTGTTTCTAAATTCAGTGTAGCGGTGGGAGGAGGGTGCTTCCTGCGCGTAACATCACGCTTGCCAGTTGTGACTGCTAATCGTTCGCTCGTATCTGCCTTGACACATTCGCTGGCTGTGAATTATCCCACTTGCGTGGCAGTGTGCGCATGTAGGTGTGTTAAAAATTCTGGAGGCGCTGGGTATCGATCCCAGTACCTCTCGCATGCTAAGCGAGCGCTCTACCATCTGAGCTACGCCCCCTGATGACAAATAGTGCTACATACAACCATATCAATATCACAGACCTCTTGCACTCCCATTATTCCGCAGACAAACACTATTCTCAATGTGTCCGTGAGGGTGTCTTTCAGGTTTCCTGCATTCTGTATCGAATCGTAGTTGGCCAAAATTAAAGTGGCGCGCACAACGTCGAAAATAGCGTTCGGCCACCGCTCTGAGTAAGACGAACGTGTTGTCCACTCTCTAGACTTCTTTGAGGTTAGGCCGTTATACCTAAGACAGATTTGCACTCGATGACACCTCGACAACAGCCGGTCCTCACATTTACGTCTTGCTCTCCTTACGTCAGTATACATCACATGAGCTGTGACGCTGGCTTTGCAACATCTTGCGTGTCTTTAGGCTCGCCGCGACCAACACTTACCATGCACTGTCCACAAAACATGGAGGCGCCGGGGCTTGAACCCGGGACCTTTCACATGCAAATCGAACGCTCTACCAACTGAGCTACGCCCCCAAGCGCAACAAAGCTGCGCTGTTTTCCATTCTTTGCTACTCTGATGTGCACGGACCTGATGGTTGGTTGGTTTGTAGGGGTGAAGGGACCAGTGTACAAAGGCGCGGTCAAGTTCATATACACAAGAGTTCCAAGTAGTTTCGATGCTCTGGTATTACGACTACAAATTACGTCTGTATTTAACGTCTTAAATTGAAAGGACAGTCGACTGATGACCACAGCAGTTGAGTCCCATAGTGCTCAGAGCCATTTTTTGAAAGGACAGTCACAAACCTTGTCGACAATCACACCGCGCCTGAGGTAACAAGCACATCTGAAGCCCAATTGTGCACTCGACTGTTCATGCCAACTCACTGCCTCGCACTTTACTACTGTGTACCACTCTTGTCGTCCAACTGCAAAACACTGGGCCACAACACGTTTCCGCGTCTCCATTGCACTGCGCAAACTACGAAACGCTCCCCAAACATGGCACTCACCCATGCAGACGACTTTTCCGACTTTCCACGACGCTCACGCAACGCTCACGCTAGTGAAAGCCTTATTTAGAGCTTGACGTCGCGCCCAAGCGAGTGAGCACATTTCGCCTACGGCTTAGGCCGCCCACCTAGTGTGGCTGCTCGGTGTCTGCAGGCAGCGAGGGGCTGCAAGCTTCCCGTGTTCGCGCCTGTGTCACCTCTGCTTGCTTGTCAGAGACAGAGTATCGCAAAACATACAACTCACTCCATGAATTGATTGCTACGGCATCTGTCATCAGCAGTCACAACTAGCAACACCAGTAGCAGCCGACTGCACGTAAAGAATGGGAATGTGCAGTGGGATTTTTGTGAACTCGGCGCAAGGCAGATCTTTCCGACATAGGTTTGAGAATCTTAAGGGCAGACTTGTACTGTTTCTAAATTCAGTGTAGCGGTGGGAGGAGGGTGCTTCCTGCGCGTAACATCACGCTTGCCAGTTGTGACTGCTAATCGTTCGCTCGTATCTGCCTTGACACATTCGCTGGCTGTGAATTATCCCACTTGCGTGGCAGTGTGCGCATGTAGGTGTGTTAAAAATTCTGGAGGCGCTGGGTATCGATCCCAGTACCTCTCGCATGCTAAGCGAGCGCTCTACTATCTGAGCTACGCCCCCTGATGACAAATAGTGCTACATACAACCATATCAATATCACAGACCCCTTGCACTCCCATTATTCCGCAGACAAACACTATTCTCAATGTGTCCGTGAGGGTGTCTTTCAGGTTTCCTGCATTCTGTATCGAATCGTAGTTGGCCAAAATTAAAGTGGCGCGCACAACGTCGAAAATAGCGTTCGGCCACCGCTCTGAGTAAGACGAACGTGTTGTCCACTCTCTAGACTTCTTTGAGGTTAGGCCGTTATACCTAAGACAGATTTGCACTCGATGACACCTCGACAACAGCCGGTCCTCACATTTACGTCTTGCTCTCCTTACGTCAGTATACATCACATGAGCTGTGACGCTGGCTTTGCAACATCTTGCGTGTCTTTAGGCTCGCCGCGACCAACACTTACCATGCACTGTCCACAAAACATGGAGGCGCCGGGGCTTGAACCCGGGACCTTTCACATGCAAAGCGAACGCTCTACCAACTGAGCTACGCCCCCAAGCGCAACAAAGCTGCGCTGTTTTCCATTCTTTGCTACTCTGATGTGCACGGACCTGATGGTTGGTTGGTTTGTAGGGGTGAAGGGACCAGTGTACAAAGGCGCGGTCAAGTTCATATACACAAGGGTTCCAAGTAGTTTCGATGCTCTGGTATTACGACTACAAATTACGTCTGTATTTAACGTCTTAAATTGAAAGGACAGTCGACTGATGACCACAGCAGTTGAGTCCCATAGTGCTCAGAGCCATTTTTTGAAAGGACAGTCACAAACCTTGTCGACAATCACACCGCGCCTGAGGTAACAAGCACATCTGAAGCCCAATTGTGCACTCGACTGTTCATGCCAACTCACTGCCTCGCACTTTACTACTGTGTACCACTCTTGTAGTCCAACTGCAAAACACTGGGCCACAACACGTTTCCGCGTCTCCATTGCACTGCGCAAACTACGAAACGCTCCCCAAACATGGCACTCACCCATGCAGACGACTTTTCCGACCTTCCACGACGCTCACGCAACGCTCACGCTAGTGAAAGCCTTATTTAGAGCTTGACGTCGCGCCCAAGCGAGTGAGCACATTTCGCCTACGGCTTAGGCCGCCCACCTAGTGTGGCTGCTCGGTGTCTGCAGGCAGCGAGGGGCTGCAAGCTTCCCGTGTTCGCGCCTGTGTCACCTCTGCTTGCTTGTCAGAGACAGAGTATCGCAAAACATACAACTCACTCCATGAATTGATTGCTACGGCATCTGTCATCAGCAGTCACAACTAGCAACACCAGTAGCAGCCGACTGCACGTAAAGAATGGGAATGTGCAGTGGGATTTTTGTGAACTCGGCGCAAGGCAGATCTTTCCGACATAGGTTTGAGAATCTTAAGGGCAGACTTGTACTGTTTCTAAATTCAGTGTAGCGGTGGGAGGAGGGTGCTTCCTGCGCGTAACATCACGCTTGCCAGTTGTGACTGCTAATCGTTCGCTCGTATCTGCCTTGACACATTCGCTGGCTGTGAATTATCCCACTTGCGTGGCAGTGTGCGCATGTAGGTGTGTTAAAAATTCTGGAGGCGCTGGGTATCGATCCCAGTACCTCTCGCATGCTAAGCGAGCGCTCTACTATCTGAGCTACGCCCCCTGATGACAAATAGTGCTACATACAACCATATCAATATCACAGACCCCTTGCACTCCCATTATTCCGCAGACAAACACTATTCTCAATGTGTCCGTGAGGGTGTCTTTCAGGTTTCCTGCATTCTGTATCGAATCGTAGTTGGCCAAAATTAAAGTGGCGCGCACAACGTCGAAAATAGCGTTCGGCCACCGCTCTGAGTAAGACGAACGTGTTGTCCACTCTCTAGACTTCTTTGAGGTTAGGCCGTTATACCTAAGACAGATTTGCACTCGATGACACCTCGACAACAGCCGGTCCTCACATTTACGTCTTGCTCTCCTTACGTCAGTATACATCACATGAGCTGTGACGCTGGCTTTGCAACATCTTGCGTGTCTTTAGGCTCGCCGCGACCAACACTTACCATGCACTGTCCACAAAACATGGAGGCGCCGGGGCTTGAACCCGGGACCTTTCACATGCAAAGCGAACGCTCTACCAACTGAGCTACGCCCCCAAGCGCAACAAAGCTGCGCTGTTTTCCATTCTTTGCTACTCTGATGTGCACGGACCTGATGGTTGGTTGGTTTGTAGGGGTGAAGGGACCAGTGTACAAAGGCGCGGTCAAGTTCATATACACAAGGGTTCCAAGTAGTTTCGATGCTCTGGTATTACGACTACAAATTACGTCTGTATTTAACGTCTTAAATTGAAAGGACAGTCGACTGATGACCACAGCAGTTGAGTCCCATAGTGCTCAGAGCCATTTTTTGAAAGGACAGTCACAAACCTTGTCGACAATCACACCGCGCCTGAGGTAACAAGCACATCTGAAGCCCAATTGTGCACTCGACTGTTCATGCCAACTCACTGCCTCGCACTTTACTACTGTGTACCACTCTTGTAGTCCAACTGCAAAACACTGGGCCACAACACGTTTCCGCGTCTCCATTGCACTGCGCAAACTACGAAACGCTCCCCAAACATGGCACTCACCCATGCAGACGACTTTTCCGACCTTCCACGACGCTCACGCAACGCTCACGCTAGTGAAAGCCTTATTTAGAGCTTGACGTCGCGCCCAAGCGAGTGAGCACATTTCGCCTACGGCTTAGGCCGCCCACCTAGTGTGGCTGCTCGGTGTCTGCAGGCAGCGAGGGGCTGCAAGCTTCCCGTGTTCGCGCCTGTGTCACCTCTGCTTGCTTGTCAGAGACAGAGTATCGCAAAACATACAACTCACTCCATGAATTGATTGCTACGGCATCTGTCATCAGCAGTCACAACTAGCAACACCAGTAGCAGCCGACTGCACGTAAAGAATGGGAATGTGCAGTGGGATTTTTGTGAACTCGGCGCAAGGCAGATCTTTCCGACATAGGTTTGAGAATCTTAAGGGCAGACTTGTACTGTTTCTAAATTCAGTGTAGCGGTGGGAGGAGGGTGCTTCCTGCGCGTAACATCACGCTTGCCAGTTGTGACTGCTAATCGTTCGCTCGTATCTGCCTTGACACATTCGCTGGCTGTGAATTATCCCACTTGCGTGGCAGTGTGCGCATGTAGGTGTGTTAAAAATTCTGGAGGCGCTGGGTATCGATCCCAGTACCTCTCGCATGCTAAGCGAGCGCTCTACTATCTGAGCTACGCCCCCTGATTACAAATAGTGCTACATACAACCATATCAATATCACAGACCCCTTGCACTCCCATTATTCCGCAGACAAACACTATTCTCAATGTGTCCGTGAGGGTGTCTTTCAGGTTTCCTGCATTCTGTATCGAATCGTAGTTGGCCAAAATTAAAGTGGCGCGCACAACGTCGAAAATAGCGTTCGGCCACCGCTCTGAGTAAGACGAACGTGTTGTCCACTCTCTAGACTTCTTTGAGGTTAGGCCGTTATACCTAAGACAGATTTGCACTCGATGACACCTCGACAACAGCCGGTCCTCACATTTACGTCTTGCTCTCCTTACGTCAGTATACATCACATGAGCTGTGACGCTGGCTTTGCAACATCTTGCGTGTCTTTAGGCTCGCCGCGACCAACACTTACCATGCACTGTCCACAAAACATGGAGGCGCCGGGGCTTGAACCCGGGACCTTTCACATGCAAAGCGAACGCTCTACCAACTGAGCTACGCCCCCAAGCGCAACAAAGCTGCGCTGTTTTCCATTCTTTGCTACTCTGATGTGCACGGACCTGATGGTTGGTTGGTTTGTAGGGGTGAAGGGACCAGTGTACAAAGGCGCGGTCAAGTTCATATACACAAGAGTTCCAAGTAGTTTCGATGCTCTGGTATTACGACTACAAATTACGTCTGTATTTAACGTCTTAAATTGAAAGGACAGTCGACTGATGACCACAGCAGTTGAGTCCCATAGTGCTCAGAGCCATTTTTTGAAAGGACAGTCACAAACCTTGTCGACAATCACACCGCGCCTGAGGTAACAAGCACATCTGAAGCCCAATTGTGCACTCGACTGTTCATGCCAACTCACTGCCTCGCACTTTACTACTGTGTACCACTCTTGTAGTCCAACTGCAAAACACTGGGCCACAACACGTTTCCGCGTCTCCATTGCACTGCGCAAACTACGAAACGCTCCCCAAACATGGCACTCACCCATGCAGACGACTTTTCCGACCTTCCACGACGCTCACGCAACGCTCACGCTAGTGAAAGCCTTATTTAGAGCTTGACGTCGCGCCCAAGCGAGTGAGCACATTTCGCCTACGGCTTAGGCCGCCCACCTAGTGTGGCTGCTCGGTGTCTGCAGGCAGCGAGGGGCTGCAAGCTTCCCGTGTTCGCGCCTGTGTCACCTCTGCTTGCTTGTCAGAGACAGAGTATCGCAAAACATACAACTCACTCCATGAATTGATTGCTACGGCATCTGTCATCAGCAGTCACAACTAGCAACACCAGTAGCAGCCGACTGCACGTAAAGAATGGGAATGTGCAGTGGGATTTTTGTGAACTCGGCGCAAGGCAGATCTTTCCGACATAGGTTTGAGAATCTTAAGGGCAGACTTGTACTGTTTCTAAATTCAGTGTAGCGGTGGGAGGAGGGTGCTTCCTGCGCGTAACATCACGCTTGCCAGTTGTGACTGCTAATCGTTCGCTCGTATCTGCCTTGACACATTCGCTGGCTGTGAATTATCCCACTTGCGTGGCAGTGTGCGCATGTAGGTGTGTTAAAAATTCTGGAGGCGCTGGGTATCGATCCCAGTACCTCTCGCATGCTAAGCGAGCGCTCTACTATCTGAGCTACGCCCCCTGATGACAAATAGTGCTACATACAACCATATCAATATCACAGACCCCTTGCACTCCCATTATTCCGCAGACAAACACTATTCTCAATGTGTCCGTGAGGGTGTCTTTCAGGTTTCCTGCATTCTGTATCGAATCGTAGTTGGCCAAAATTAAAGTGGCGCGCACAACGTCGAAAATAGCGTTCGGCCACCGCTCTGAGTAAGACGAACGTGTTGTCCACTCTCTAGACTTCTTTGAGGTTAGGCCGTTATACCTAAGACAGATTTGCACTCGATGACACCTCGACAACAGCCGGTCCTCACATTTACGTCTTGCTCTCCTTACGTCAGTATACATCACATGAGCTGTGACGCTGGCTTTGCAACATCTTGCGTGTCTTTAGGCTCGCCGCGACCAACACTTACCATGCACTGTCCACAAAACATGGAGGCGCCGGGGCTTGAACCCGGGACCTTTCACATGCAAAGCGAACGCTCTACCAACTGAGCTACGCCCCCAAGCGCAACAAAGCTGCGCTGTTTTCCATTCTTTGCTACTCTGATGTGCACGGACCTGATGGTTGGTTGGTTTGTAGGGGTGAAGGGACCAGTGTACAAAGGCGCGGTCAAGTTCATATACACAAGAGTTCCAAGTAGTTTCGATGCTCTGGTATTACGACTACAAATTACGTCTGTATTTAACGTCTTAAATTGAAAGGACAGTCGACTGATGACCACAGCAGTTGAGTCCCATAGTGCTCAGAGCCATTTTTTGAAAGGACAGTCACAAACCTTGTCGACAATCACACCGCGCCTGAGGTAACAAGCACATCTGAAGCCCAATTGTGCACTCGACTGTTCATGCCAACTCACTGCCTCGCACTTTACTACTGTGTACCACTCTTGTAGTCCAACTGCAAAACACTGGGCCACAACACGTTTCCGCGTCTCCATTGCACTGCGCAAACTACGAAACGCTCCCCAAACATGGCACTCACCCATGCAGACGACTTTTCCGACCTTCCACGACGCTCACGCAACGCTCACGCTAGTGAAAGCCTTATTTAGAGCTTGACGTCGCGCCCAAGCGAGTGAGCACATTTCGCCTACGGCTTAGGCCGCCCACCTAGTGTGGCTGCTCGGTGTCTGCAGGCAGCGAGGGGCTGCAAGCTTCCCGTGTTCGCGCCTGTGTCACCTCTGCTTGCTTGTCAGAGACAGAGTATCGCAAAACATACAACTCACTCCATGAATTGATTGCTACGGCATCTGTCATCAGCAGTCACAACTAGCAACACCAGTAGCAGCCGACTGCACGTAAAGAATGGGAATGTGCAGTGGGATTTTTGTGAACTCGGCGCAAGGCAGATCTTTCCGACATAGGTTTGAGAATCTTAAGGGCAGACTTGTACTGTTTCTAAATTCAGTGTAGCGGTGGGAGGAGGGTGCTTCCTGCGCGTAACATCACGCTTGCCAGTTGTGACTGCTAATCGTTCGCTCGTATCTGCCTTGACACATTCGCTGGCTGTGAATTATCCCACTTGCGTGGCAGTGTGCGCATGTAGGTGTGTTAAAAATTCTGGAGGCGCTGGGTATCGATCCCAGTACCTCTCGCATGCTAAGCGAGCGCTCTACTATCTGAGCTACGCCCCCTGATGACAAATAGTGCTACATACAACCATATCAATATCACAGACCCCTTGCACTCCCATTATTCCGCAGACAAACACTATTCTCAATGTGTCCGTGAGGGTGTCTTTCAGGTTTCCTGCATTCTGTATCGAATCGTAGTTGGCCAAAATTAAAGTGGCGCGCACAACGTCGAAAATAGCGTTCGGCCACCGCTCTGAGTAAGACGAACGTGTTGTCCACTCTCTAGACTTCTTTGAGGTTAGGCCGTTATACCTAAGACAGATTTGCACTCGATGACACCTCGACAACAGCCGGTCCTCACATTTACGTCTTGCTCTCCTTACGTCAGTATACATCACATGAGCTGTGACGCTGGCTTTGCAACATCTTGCGTGTCTTTAGGCTCGCCGCGACCAACACTTACCATGCACTGTCCACAAAACATGGAGGCGCCGGGGCTTGAACCCGGGACCTTTCACATGCAAAGCGAACGCTCTACCAACTGAGCTACGCCCCCAAGCGCAACAAAGCTGCGCTGTTTTCCATTCTTTGCTACTCTGATGTGCACGGACCTGATGGTTGGTTGGTTTGTAGGGGTGAAGGGACCAGTGTACAAAGGCGCGGTCAAGTTCATATACACAAGAGTTCCAAGTAGTTTCGATGCTCTGGTATTACGACTACAAATTACGTCTGTATTTAACGTCTTAAATTGAAAGGACAGTCGACTGATGACCACAGCAGTTGAGTCCCATAGTGCTCAGAGCCATTTTTTGAAAGGACAGTCACAAACCTTGTCGACAATCACACCGCGCCTGAGGTAACAAGCACATCTGAAGCCCAATTGTGCACTCGACTGTTCATGCCAACTCACTGCCTCGCACTTTACTACTGTGTACCACTCTTGTCGTCCAACTGCAAAACACTGGGCCACAACACGTTTCCGCGTCTCCATTGCACTGCGCAAACTACGAAACGCTCCCCAAACATGGCACTCACCCATGCAGACGACTTTTCCGACCTTCCACGACGCTCACGCAACGCTCACGCTAGTGAAAGCCTTATTTAGAGCTTGACGTCGCGCCCAAGCGAGTGAGCACATTTCGCCTACGGCTTAGGCCGCCCACCTAGTGTGGCTGCTCGGTGTCTGCAGGCAGCGAGGGGCTGCAAGCTTCCCGTGTTCGCGCCTGTGTCACCTCTGCTTGCTTGTCAGAGACAGAGTACCGCAAAACATACAACTCACTCCATGAATTGATTGCTACGGCATCTGTCATCAGCAGTCACAACTAGCAACACCAGTAGCAGCCGACTGCACGTAAAGAATGGGAATGTGCAGTGGGATTTTTGTGAACTCGGCGCAAGGCAGATCTTTCCGACATAGGTTTGAGAATCTTAAGGGCAGACTTGTACTGTTTCTAAATTCAGTGTAGCGGTGGGAGGAGGGTGCTTCCTGCGCGTAACATCACGCTTGCCAGTTGTGACTGCTAATCGTTCGCTCGTATCTGCCTTGACACATTCGCTGGCTGTGAATTATCCCACTTGCGTGGCAGTGTGCGCATGTAGGTGTGTTAAAAATTCTGGAGGCGCTGGGTATCGATCCCAGTACCTCTCGCATGCTAAGCGAGCGCTCTACCATCTGAGCTACGTCCCCTGATGACAAATAGTGCTACATACAACCATATCAATATCACAGACCCCTTGCACTCCCATTATTCCGCAGACAAACACTATTCTCAATGTGTCCGTGAGGGTGTCTTTCAGGTTTCCTGCATTCTGTATCGAATCGTAGTTGGCCAAAATTAAAGTGGCGCGCACAACGTCGAAAATAGCGTTCGGCCACCGCTCTGAGTAAGACGAACGTGTTGTCCACTCTCTAGACTTCTTTGAGGTTAGGCCGTTATACCTAAGACAGATTTGCACTCGATGACACCTCGACAACAGCCGGTCCTCACATTTACGTCTTGCTCTCCTTACGTCAGTATACATCACATGAGCTGTGACGCTGGCTTTGCAATATCTTGCGTGTCTTTAGGCTCGCCGCGACCAACACTTACCATGCACTGTCCACAAAACATGGAGGCGCCGGGGCTTGAACCCGGTACCTTTCACATGCAAAGCGAACGCTCTACCAATTGAGCTACGCCCCCAAGCGCAACAAAGCTGCGCTGTTTTCCATTCTTTGCTACTCTGATGTGCACGGACCTGATGGTTGGTTGGTTTGTAGGGGTGAAGGGACCAGTGTACAAAGGCGCGGTCAAGTTCATATACACAAGAGTTCCAAGTAGTTTCGATGCTCTGGTATTACGACTACAAATTACGTCTGTATTTAACGTCTTAAATTGAAAGGACAGTCGACTGATGACCACAGCAGTTGAGTCCCATAGTGCTCAGAGCCATTTTTTGAAAGGACAGTCACAAACCTTGTCGACAATCACACCGCGCCTGAGGTAACAAGCACATCTGAAGCCCAATTGTGCACTCGACTGTTCATGCCAACTCACTGCCTCGCACTTTACTACTGTGTACCACTCTTGTCGTCCAACTGCAAAACACTGGGCCACAACACGTTTCCGCGTCTCCATTGCACTGCGCAAACTACGAAACGCTCCCCAAACATGGCACTCACCCATGCAGACGACTTTTCCGACCTTCCACGACGCTCACGCAACGCTCACGCTAGTGAAAGCCTTATTTAGAGCTTGACGTCGCGCCCAAGCGAGTGAGCACATTTCGCCTACGGCTTAGGCCGCCCACCTAGTGTGGCTGCTCGGTGTCTGCAGGCAGCGAGGGGCTGCAAGCTTCCCGTGTTCGCGCCTGTGTCACCTCTGCTTGCTTGTCAGAGACAGAGTATCGCAAAACATACAACTCACTCCATGAATTGATTGCTACGGCATCTGTCATCAGCAGTCACAACTAGCAACACCAGTAGCAGCCGACTGCACGTAAAGAATGGGAATGTGCAGTGGGATTTTTGTGAACTCGGCGCAAGGCAGATCTTTCCGACATAGGTTTGAGAATCTTAAGGGCAGACTTGTACTGTTTCTAAATTCAGTGTAGCGGTGGGAGGAGGGTGCTTCCTGCGCGTAACATCACGCTTGCCAGTTGTGACTGCTAATCGTTCGCTCGTATCTGCCTTGACACATTCGCTGGCTGTGAATTATCCCACTTGCGTGGCAGTGTGCGCATGTAGGTGTGTTAAAAATTCTGGAGGCGCTGGGTATCGATCCCAGTACCTCTCGCATGCTAAGCGAGCGCTCTACCATCTGAGCTACGCCCCCTGATGACAAATAGTGCTACATACAACCATATCAATATCACAGACCCCTTGCACTCCCATTATTCCGCAGACAAACACTATTCTCAATGTGTCCGTGAGGGTGTCTTTCAGGTTTCCTGCATTCTGTATCGAATCGTAGTTGGCCAAAATTAAAGTGGCGCGCACAACGTCGAAAATAGCGTTCGGCCACCGCTCTGAGTAAGACGAACGTGTTGTCCACTCTCTAGACTTCTTTGAGGTTAGGCCGTTATACCTAAGACAGATTTGCACTCGATGACACCTCGACAACAGCCGGTCCTCACATTTACGTCTTGCTCTCCTTACGTCAGTATACATCACATGAGCTGTGACGCTGGCTTTGCAACATCTTGCGTGTCTTTAGGCTCGCCGCGACCAACACTTACCATGCACTGTCCACAAAACATGGAGGCGCCGGGGCTTGAACCCGGGACCTTTCACATGCAAAGCGAACGCTCTACCAACTGAGCTACGCCCCCAAGCGCAACAAAGCTGCGCTGTTTTCCATTCTTTGCTACTCTGATGTGCACGGACCTGATGGTTGGTTGGTTTGTAGGGGTGAAGGGACCAGTGTACAAAGGCGCGGTCAAGTTCATATACACAAGAGTTCCAAGTAGTTTCGATGCTCTGGTATTACGACTACAAATTACGTCTGTATTTAACGTCTTAAATTGAAAGGACAGTCGACTGATGACCACAGCAGTTGAGTCCCATAGTGCTCAGAGCCATTTTTTGAAAGGACAGTCACAAACCTTGTCGACAATCACACCGCGCCTGAGGTAACAAGCACATCTGAAGCCCAATTGTGCACTCGACTGTTCATGCCAACTCACTGCCTCGCACTTTACTACTGTGTACCACTCTTGTAGTCCAACTGCAAAACACTGGGCCACAACACGTTTCCGCGTCTCCATTGCACTGCGCAAACTACGAAACGCTCCCCAAACATGGCACTCACCCATGCAGACGACTTTTCCGACCTTCCACGACGCTCACGCAACGCTCACGCTAGTGAAAGCCTTATTTAGAGCTTGACGTCGCGCCCAAGCGAGTGAGCACATTTCGCCTACGGCTTAGGCCGCCCACCTAGTGTGGCTGCTCGGTGTCTGCAGGCAGCGAGGGGCTGCAAGCTTCCCGTGTTCGCGCCTGTGTCACCTCTGCTTGCTTGTCAGAGACAGAGTATCGCAAAACATACAACTCACTCCATGAATTGATTGCTACGGCATCTGTCATCAGCAGTCACAACTAGCAACACCAGTAGCAGCCGACTGCACGTAAAGAATGGGAATGTGCAGTGGGATTTTTGTGAACTCGGCGCAAGGCAGATCTTTCCGACATAGGTTTGAGAATCTTAAGGGCAGACTTGTACTGTTTCTAAATTCAGTGTAGCGGTGGGAGGAGGGTGCTTCCTGCGCGTAACATCACGCTTGCCAGTTGTGACTGCTAATCGTTCGCTCGTATCTGCCTTGACACATTCGCTGGCTGTGAATTATCCCACTTGCGTGGCAGTGTGCGCATGTAGGTGTGTTAAAAATTCTGGAGGCGCTGGGTATCGATCCCAGTACCTCTCGCATGCTAAGCGAGCGCTCTACCATCTGAGCTACGCCCCCTGATGACAAATAGTGCTACATACAACCATATCAATATCACAGACCCCTTGCACTCCCATTATTCCGCAGACAAACACTATTCTCAATGTGTCCGTGAGGGTGTCTTTCAGGTTTCCTGCATTCTGTATCGAATCGTAGTTGGCCAAAATTAAAGTGGCGCGCACAACGTCGAAAATAGCGTTCGGCCACCGCTCTGAGTAAGACGAACGTGTTGTCCACTCTCTAGACTTCTTTGAGGTTAGGCCGTTATACCTAAGACAGATTTGCACTCGATGACACCTCGACAACAGCCGGTCCTCACATTTACGTCTTGCTCTCCTTACGTCAGTATACATCACATGAGCTGTGACGCTGGCTTTGCAACATCTTGCGTGTCTTTAGGCTCGCCGCGACCAACACTTACCATGCACTGTCCACAAAACATGGAGGCGCCGGGGCTTGAACCCGGGACCTTTCACATGCAAAGCGAACGCTTTACCAACTGAGCTACGCCCCCAAGCGCAACAAAGCTGCGCTGTTTTCCATTCTTTGCTACTCTGATGTGCACGGACCTGATGGTTGGTTGGTTTGTAGGGGTGAAGGGACCAGTGTACAAAGGCGCGGTCAAGTTCATATACACAAGAGTTCCAAGTAGTTTCGATGCTCTGGTATTACGACTACAAATTACGTCTGTATTTAACGTCTTAAATTGAAAGGACAGTCGACTGATGACCACAGCAGTTGAGTCCCATAGTGCTCAGAGCCATTTTTTGAAAGGACAGTCACAAACCTTGTCGACAATCACACCGCGCCTGAGGTAACAAGCACATCTGAAGCCCAATTGTGCACTCGACTGTTCATGCCAACTCACTGCCTCGCACTTTACTACTGTGTACCACTCTTGTCGTCCAACTGCAAAACACTGGGCCACAACACGTTTCCGCGTCTCCATTGCACTGCGCAAACTACGAAACGCTCCCCAAACATGGCACTCACCCATGCAGACGACTTTTCCGACCTTCCACGACGCTCACGCAACGCTCACGCTAGTGAAAGCCTTATTTAGAGCTTGACGTCGCGCCCAAGCGAGTGAGCACATTTCGCCTACGGCTTAGGCCGCCCACCTAGTGTGGCTGCTCGGTGTCTGCAGGCAGCGAGGGGCTGCAAGCTTCCCGTGTTCGCGCCTGTGTCACCTCTGCTTGCTTGTCAGAGACAGAGTATCGCAAAACATACAACTCACTCCATGAATTGATTGCTACGGCATCTGTCATCAGCAGTCACAACTAGCAACACCAGTAGCAGCCGACTGCACGTAAAGAATGGGAATGTGCAGTGGGATTTTTGTGAACTCGGCGCAAGGCAGATCTTTCCGACATAGGTTTGAGAATCTTAAGGGCAGACTTGTACTGTTTCTAAATTCAGTGTAGCGGTGGGAGGAGGGTGCTTCCTGCGCGTAACATCACGCTTGCCAGTTGTGACTGCTAATCGTTCGCTCGTATCTGCCTTGACACATTCGCTGGCTGTGAATTATCCCACTTGCGTGGCAGTGTGCGCATGTAGGTGTGTTAAAAATTCTGGAGGCGCTGGGTATCGATCCCAGTACCTCTCGCATGCTAAGCGAGCGCTCTACCATCTGAGCTACGCCCCCTGATGACAAATAGTGCTACATACAACCATATCAATATCACAGACCCCTTGCACTCCCATTATTCCGCAGACAAACACTATTCTCAATGTGTCCGTGAGGGTGTCTTTCAGGTTTCCTGCATTCTGTATCGAATCGTAGTTGGCCAAAATTAAAGTGGCGCGCACAACGTCGAAAATAGCGTTCGGCCACCGCTCTGAGTAAGACGAACGTGTTGTCCACTCTCTAGACTTCTTTGAGGTTAGGCCGTTATACCTAAGACAGATTTGCACTCGATGACACCTCGACAACAGCCGGTCCTCACATTTACGTCTTGCTCTCCTTACGTCAGTATACATCACATGAGCTGTGACGCTGGCTTTGCAACATCTTGCGTGTCTTTAGGCTCGCCGCGACCAACACTTACCATGCACTGTCCACAAAACATGGAGGCGCCGGGGCTTGAACCCGGGACCTTTCACATGCAAATCGAACGCTCTACCAACTGAGCTACGCCCCCAAGCGCAACAAAGCTGCGCTGTTTTCCATTCTTTGCTACTCTGATGTGCACGGACCTGATGGTTGGTTGGTTTGTAGGGGTGAAGGGACCAGTGTACAAAGGCGCGGTCAAGTTCATATACACAAGAGTTCCAAGTAGTTTCGATGCTCTGGTATTACGACTACAAATTACGTCTGTATTTAACGTCTTAAATTGAAAGGACAGTCGACTGATGACCACAGCAGTTGAGTCCCATAGTGCTCAGAGCCATTTTTTGAAAGGACAGTCACAAACCTTGTCGACAATCACACCGCGCCTGAGGTAACAAGCACATCTGAAGCCCAATTGTGCACTCGACTGTTCATGCCAACTCACTGCCTCGCACTTTACTACTGTGTACCACTCTTGTCGTCCAACTGCAAAACACTGGGCCACAACACGTTTCCGCGTCTCCATTGCACTGCGCAAACTACGAAACGCTCCCCAAACATGGCACTCACCCATGCAGACGACTTTTCCGACTTTCCACGACGCTCACGCAACGCTCACGCTAGTGAAAGCCTTATTTAGAGCTTGACGTCGCGCCCAAGCGAGTGAGCACATTTCGCCTACGGCTTAGGCCGCCCACCTAGTGTGGCTGCTCGGTGTCTGCAGGCAGCGAGGGGCTGCAAGCTTCCCGTGTTCGCGCCTGTGTCACCTCTGCTTGCTTGTCAGAGACAGAGTATCGCAAAACATACAACTCACTCCATGAATTGATTGCTACGGCATCTGTCATCAGCAGTCACAACTAGCAACACCAGTAGCAGCCGACTGCACGTAAAGAATGGGAATGTGCAGTGGGATTTTTGTGAACTCGGCGCAAGGCAGATCTTTCCGACATAGGTTTGAGAATCTTAAGGGCAGACTTGTACTGTTTCTAAATTCAGTGTAGCGGTGGGAGGAGGGTGCTTCCTGCGCGTAACATCACGCTTGCCAGTTGTGACTGCTAATCGTTCGCTCGTATCTGCCTTGACACATTCGCTGGCTGTGAATTATCCCACTTGCGTGGCAGTGTGCGCATGTAGGTGTGTTAAAAATTCTGGAGGCGCTGGGTATCGATCCCAGTACCTCTCGCATGCTAAGCGAGCGCTCTACCATCTGAGCTACGCCCCCTGATGACAAATAGTGCTACATACAACCATATCAATATCACAGACCCCTTGCACTCCCATTATTCCGCAGACAAACACTATTCTCAATGTGTCCGTGAGGGTGTCTTTCAGGTTTCCTGCATTCTGTATCGAATCGTAGTTGGCCAAAATTAAAGTGGCGCGCACAACGTCGAAAATAGCGTTCGGCCACCGCTCTGAGTAAGACGAACGTGTTGTCCACTCTCTAGACTTCTTTGAGGTTAGGCCGTTATACCTAAGACAGATTTGCACTCGATGACACCTCGACAACAGCCGGTCCTCACATTTACGTCTTGCTCTCCTTACGTCAGTATACATCACATGAGCTGTGACGCTGGCTTTGCAACATCTTGCGTGTCTTTAGGCTCGCCGCGACCAACACTTACCATGCACTGTCCACAAAACATGGAGGCGCCGGGGCTTGAACCCGGGACCTTTCACATGCAAAGCGAACGCTCTACCAACTGAGCTACGCCCCCAAGCGCAACAAAGCTGCGCTGTTTTCCATTCTTTGCTACTCTGATGTGCACGGACCTGATGGTTGGTTGGTTTGTAGGGGTGAAGGGACCAGTGTACAAAGGCGCGGTCAAGTTCATATACACAAGAGTTCCAAGTAGTTTCGATGCTCTGGTATTACGACTACAAATTACGTCTGTATTTAACGTCTTAAATTGAAAGGACAGTCGACTGATGACCACAGCAGTTGAGTCCCATAGTGCTCAGAGCCATTTTTTGAAAGGACAGTCACAAACCTTGTCGACAATCACACCGCGCCTGAGGTAACAAGCACATCTGAAGCCCAATTGTGCACTCGACTGTTCATGCCAACTCACTGCCTCGCACTTTACTACTGTGTACCACTCTTGTCGTCCAACTGCAAAACACTGGGCCACAACACGTTTCCGCGTCTCCATTGCACTGCGCAAACTACGAAACGCTCCCCAAACATGGCACTCACCCATGCAGACGACTTTTCCGACCTTCCACGACGCTCACGCAACGCTCACGCTAGTGAAAGCCTTATTTAGAGCTTGACGTCGCGCCCAAGCGAGTGAGCACATTTCGCCTACGGCTTAGGCCGCCCACCTAGTGTGGCTGCTCGGTGTCTGCAGGCAGCGAGGGGCTGCAAGCTTCCCGTGTTCGCGCCTGTGTCACCTCTGCTTGCTTGTCAGAGACAGAGTATCGCAAAACATACAACTCACTCCATGAATTGATTGCTACGGCATCTGTCATCAGCAGTCACAACTAGCAACACCAGTAGCAGCCGACTGCACGTAAAGAATGGGAATGTGCAGTGGGATTTTTGTGAACTCGGCGCAAGGCAGATCTTTCCGACATAGGTTTGAGAATCTTAAGGGCAGACTTGTACTGTTTCTAAATTCAGTGTAGCGGTGGGAGGAGGGTGCTTCCTGCGCGTAACATCACGCTTGCCAGTTGTGACTGCTAATCGTTCGCTCGTATCTGCCTTGACACATTCGCTGGCTGTGAATTATCCCACTTGCGTGGCAGTGTGCGCATGTAGGTGTGTTAAAAATTCTGGAGGCGCTGGGTATCGATCCCAGTACCTCTCGCATGCTAAGCGAGCGCTCTACCATCTGAGCTACGCCCGCTGATGACAAATAGTGCTACATACAACCATATCAATATCACAGACCCCTTGCACTCCCATTATTCCGCAGACAAACACTATTCTCAATGTGTCCGTGAGGGTGTCTTTCAGGTTTCCTGCATTCTGTATCGAATCGTAGTTGGCCAAAATTAAAGTGGCGCGCACAACGTCGAAAATAGCGTTCGGCCACCGCTCTGAGTAAGACGAACGTGTTGTCCACTCTCTAGACTTCTTTGAGGTTAGGCCGTTATACCTAAGACAGATTTGCACTCGATGACACCTCGACAACAGCCGGTCCTCACATTTACGTCTTGCTCTCCTTACGTCAGTATACATCACATGAGCTGTGACGCTGGCTTTGCAACATCTTGCGTGTCTTTAGGCTCGCCGCGACCAACACTTACCATGCACTGTCCACAAAACATGGAGGCGCCGGGGCTTGAACCCGGGACCTTTCACATGCAAAGCGAACGCTCTACCAACTGAGCTACGCCCCCAAGCGCAACAAAGCTGCGCTGTTTTCCATTCTTTGCTACTCTGATGTGCACGGACCTGATGGTTGGTTGGTTTGTAGGGGTGAAGGGACCAGTGTACAAAGGCGCGGTCAAGTTCATATACACAAGAGTTCCAAGTAGTTTCGATGCTCTGGTATTACGACTACAAATTACGTCTGTATTTAACGTCTTAAATTGAAAGGACAGTCGACTGATGACCACAGCAGTTGAGTCCCATAGTGCTCAGAGCCATTTTTTGAAAGGACAGTCACAAACCTTGTCGACAATCACACCGCGCCTGAGGTAACAAGCACATCTGAAGCCCAATTGTGCACTCGACTGTTCATGCCAACTCACTGCCTCGCACTTTACTACTGTGTACCACTCTTGTCGTCCAACTGCAAAACACTGGGCCACAACACGTTTCCGCGTCTCCATTGCACTGCGCAAACTACGAAACGCTCCCCAAACATGGCACTCACCCATGCAGACGACTTTTCCGACCTTCCACGACGCTCACGCAACGCTCACGCTAGTGAAAGCCTTATTTAGAGCTTGACGTCGCGCCCAAGCGAGTGAGCACATTTCGCCTACGGCTTAGGCCGCCCACCTAGTGTGGCTGCTCGGTGTCTGCAGGCAGCGAGGGGCTGCAAGCTTCCCGTGTTCGCGCCTGTGTCACCTCTGCTTGCTTGTCAGAGACAGAGTATCGCAAAACATACAACTCACTCCATGAATTGATTGCTACGGCATCTGTCATCAGCAGTCACAACTAGCAACACCAGTAGCAGCCGACTGCACGTAAAGAATGGGAATGTGCAGTGGGATTTTTGTGAACTCGGCGCAAGGCAGATCTTTCCGACATAGGTTTGAGAATCTTAAGGGCAGACTTGTACTGTTTCTAAATTCAGTGTAGCGGTGGGAGGAGGGTGCTTCCTGCGCGTAACATCACGCTTGCCAGTTGTGACTGCTAATCGTTCGCTCGTATCTGCCTTGACACATTCGCTGGCTGTGAATTATCCCACTTGCGTGGCAGTGTGCGCATGTAGGTGTGTTAAAAATTCTGGAGGCGCTGGGTATCGATCCCAGTACCTCTCGCATGCTAAGCGAGCGCTCTACCATCTGAGCTACGCCCCCTGATGACAAATAGTGCTACATACAACCATATCAATATCACAGACCCCTTGCACTCCCATTATTCCGCAGACAAACACTATTCTCAATGTGTCCGTGAGGGTGTCTTTCAGGTTTCCTGCATTCTGTATCGAATCGTAGTTGGCCAAAATTAAAGTGGCGCGCACAACGTCGAAAATAGCGTTCGGCCACCGCTCTGAGTAAGACGAACGTGTTGTCCACTCTCTAGACTTCTTTGAGGTTAGGCCGTTATACCTAAGACAGATTTGCACTCGATGACACCTCGACAACAGCCGGTCCTCACATTTACGTCTTGCTCTCCTTACGTCAGTATACATCACATGAGCTGTGACGCTGGCTTTGCAACATCTTGCGTGTCTTTAGGCTCGCCGCGACCAACACTTACCATGCACTGTCCACAAAACATGGAGGCGCCGGGGCTTGAACCCGGGACCTTTCACATGCAAATCGAACGCTCTACCAACTGAGCTACGCCCCCAAGCGCAACAAAGCTGCGCTGTTTTCCATTCTTTGCTACTCTGATGTGCACGGACCTGATGGTTGGTTGGTTTGTAGGGGTGAAGGGACCAGTGTACAAAGGCGCGGTCAAGTTCATATACACAAGAGTTCCAAGTAGTTTCGATGCTCTGGTATTACGACTACAAATTACGTCTGTATTTAACGTCTTAAATTGAAAGGACAGTCGACTGATGACCACAGCAGTTGAGTCCCATAGTGCTCAGAGCCATTTTTTGAAAGGACAGTCACAAACCTTGTCGACAATCACACCGCGCCTGAGGTAACAAGCACATCTGAAGCCCAATTGTGCACTCGACTGTTCATGCCAACTCACTGCCTCGCACTTTACTACTGTGTACCACTCTTGTCGTCCAACTGCAAAACACTGGGCCACAACACGTTTCCGCGTCTCCATTGCACTGCGCAAACTACGAAACGCTCCCCAAACATGGCACTCACCCATGCAGACGACTTTTCCGACTTTCCACGACGCTCACGCAACGCTCACGCTAGTGAAAGCCTTATTTAGAGCTTGACGTCGCGCCCAAGCGAGTGAGCACATTTCGCCTACGGCTTAGGCCGCCCACCTAGTGTGGCTGCTCGGTGTCTGCAGGCAGCGAGGGGCTGCAAGCTTCCCGTGTTCGCGCCTGTGTCACCTCTGCTTGCTTGTCAGAGACAGAGTATCGCAAAACATACAACTCACTCCATGAATTGATTGCTACGGCATCTGTCATCAGCAGTCACAACTAGCAACACCAGTAGCAGCCGACTGCACGTAAAGAATGGGAATGTGCAGTGGGATTTTTGTGAACTCGGCGCAAGGCAGATCTTTCCGACATAGGTTTGAGAATCTTAATGGCAGACTTGTACTGTTTCTAAATTCAGTGTAGCGGTGGGAGGAGGGTGCTTCCTGCGCGTAACATCACGCTTGCCAGTTGTGACTGCTAATCGTTCGCTCGTATCTGCCTTGACACATTCGCTGGCTGTGAATTATCCCACTTGCGTGGCAGTGTGCGCATGTAGGTGTGTTAAAAATTCTGGAGGCGCTGGGTATCGATCCCAGTACCTCTCGCATGCTAAGCGAGCGCTCTACTATCTGAGCTACGCCCCCTGATGACAAATAGTGCTACATACAACCATATCAATATCACAGACCCCTTGCACTCCCATTATTCCGCAGACAAACACTATTCTCAATGTGTCCGTGAGGGTGTCTTTCAGGTTTCCTGCATTCTGTATCGAATCGTAGTTGGCCAAAATTAAAGTGGCGCGCACAACGTCGAAAATAGCGTTCGGCCACCGCTCTGAGTAAGACGAACGTGTTGTCCACTCTCTAGACTTCTTTGAGGTTAGGCCGTTATACCTAAGACAGATTTGCACTCGATGACACCTCGACAACAGCCGGTCCTCACATTTACGTCTTGCTCTCCTTACGTCAGTATACATCACATGAGCTGTGACGCTGGCTTTGCAACATCTTGCGTGTCTTTAGGCTCGCCGCGACCAACACTTACCATGCACTGTCCACAAAACATGGAGGCGCCGGGGCTTGAACCCGGGACCTTTCACATGCAAAGCGAACGCTCTACCAACTGAGCTACGCCCCCAAGCGCAACAAAGCTGCGCTGTTTTCCATTCTTTGCTACTCTGATGTGCACGGACCTGATGGTTGGTTGGTTTGTAGGGGTGAAGGGACCAGTGTACAAAGGCGCGGTCAAGTTCATATACACAAGAGTTCCAAGTAGTTTCGATGCTCTGGTATTACGACTACAAATTACGTCTGTATTTAACGTCTTAAATTGAAAGGACAGTCGACTGATGACCACAGCAGTTGAGTCCCATAGTGCTCAGAGCCATTTTTTGAAAGGACAGTCACAAACCTTGTCGACAATCACACCGCGCCTGAGGTAACAAGCACATCTGAAGCCCAATTGTGCACTCGACTGTTCATGCCAACTCACTGCCTCGCACTTTACTACTGTGTACCACTCTTGTAGTCCAACTGCAAAACACTGGGCCACAACACGTTTCCGCGTCTCCATTGCACTGCGCAAACTACGAAACGCTCCCCAAACA
Organism: Schistocerca nitens; assembly: GCF_023898315.1. Classification (NCBI taxonomy): domain Eukaryota; kingdom Metazoa; phylum Arthropoda; class Insecta; order Orthoptera; family Acrididae; genus Schistocerca; species Schistocerca nitens. The sequence goes on from NC_064623.1 coordinate 132,375,750, forward strand.
TGGCACTCACCCATGCAGACGACTTTTCCGACCTTCCACGACGCTCACGCAACGCTCACGCTAGTGAAAGCCTTATTTAGAGCTTGACGTCGCGCCCAAGCGAGTGAGCACATTTCGCCTACGGCTTAGGCCGCCCACCTAGTGTGGCTGCTCGGTGTCTGCAGGCAGCGAGGGGCTGCAAGCTTCCCGTGTTCGCGCCTGTGTCACCTCTGCTTGCTTGTCAGAGACAGAGTATCGCAAAACATACAACTCACTCCATGAATTGATTGCTACGGCATCTGTCATCAGCAGTCACAACTAGCAACACCAGTAGCAGCCGACTGCACGTAAAGAATGGGAATGTGCAGTGGGATTTTTGTGAACTCGGCGCAAGGCAGATCTTTCCGACATAGGTTTGAGAATCTTAAGGGCAGACTTGTACTGTTTCTAAATTCAGTGTAGCGGTGGGAGGAGGGTGCTTCCTGCGCGTAACATCACGCTTGCCAGTTGTGACTGCTAATCGTTCGCTCGTATCTGCCTTGACACATTCGCTGGCTGTGAATTATCCCACTTGCGTGGCAGTGTGCGCATGTAGGTGTGTTAAAAATTCTGGAGGCGCTGGGTATCGATCCCAGTACCTCTCGCATGCTAAGCGAGCGCTCTACCATCTGAGCTACGCCCCCTGATGACAAATAGTGCTACATACAACCATATCAATATCACAGACCCCTTGCACTCCCATTATTCCGCAGACAAACACTATTCTCAATGTGTCCGTGAGGGTGTCTTTCAGGTTTCCTGCATTCTGTATCGAATCGTAGTTGGCCAAAATTAAAGTGGCGCGCACAACGTCGAAAATAGCGTTCGGCCACCGCTCTGAGTAAGACGAACGTGTTGTCCACTCTCTAGACTTCTTTGAGGTTAGGCCGTTATACCTAAGACAGATTTGCACTCGATGACACCTCGACAACAGCCGGTCCTCACATTTACGTCTTGCTCTCCTTACGTCAGTATACATCACATGAGCTGTGACGCTGGCTTTGCAACATCTTGCGTGTCTTTAGGCTCGCCGCGACCAACACTTACCATGCACTGTCCACAAAACATGGAGGCGCCGAGGCTTGAACCCGGGACCTTTCACATGCAAAGCGAACGCTCTACCAACTGAGCTACGCCCCCAAGCGCAACAAAGCTGCGCTGTTTTCCATTCTTTGCTACTCTGATGTGCACGGACCTGATGGTTGGTTGGTTTGTAGGGGTGAAGGGACCAGTGTACAAAGGCGCGGTCAAGTTCATATACACAAGAGTTCCAAGTAGTTTCGATGCTCTGGTATTACGACTACAAATTACGTCTGTATTTAACGTCTTAAATTGAAAGGACAGTCGACTGATGACCACAGCAGTTGAGTCCCATAGTGCTCAGAGCCATTTTTTGAAAGGACAGTCACAAACCTTGTCGACAATCACACCGCGCCTGAGGTAACAAGCACATCTGAAGCCCAATTGTGCACTCGACTGTTCATGCCAACTCACTGCCTCGCACTTTACTACTGTGTACCACTCTTGTCGTCCAACTGCAAAACACTGGGCCACAACACGTTTCCGCGTCTCCATTGCACTGCGCAAACTACGAAACGCTCCCCAAACATGGCACTCACCCATGCAGACGACTTTTCCGACCTTCCACGACGCTCACGCAACGCTCACGCTAGTGAAAGCCTTATTTAGAGCTTGACGTCGCGCCCAAGCGAGTGAGCACATTTCGCCTACGGCTTAGGCCGCCCACCTAGTGTGGCTGCTCGGTGTCTGCAGGCAGCGAGGGGCTGCAAGCTTCCCGTGTTCGCGCCTGTGTCACCTCTGCTTGCTTGTCAGAGACAGAGTATCGCAAAACATACAACTCACTCCATGAATTGATTGCTACGGCATCTGTCATCAGCAGTCACAACTAGCAACACCAGTAGCAGCCGACTGCACGTAAAGAATGGGAATGTGCAGTGGGATTTTTGTGAACTCGGCGCAAGGCAGATCTTTCCGACATAGGTTTGAGAATCTTAAGGGCAGACTTGTACTGTTTCTAAATTCAGTGTAGCGGTGGGAGGAGGGTGCTTCCTGCGCGTAACATCACGCTTGCCAGTTGTGACTGCTAATCGTTCGCTCGTATCTGCCTTGACACATTCGCTGGCTGTGAATTATCCCACTTGCGTGGCAGTGTGCGCATGTAGGTGTGTTAAAAATTCTGGAGGCGCTGGGTATCGATCCCAGTACCTCTCGCATGCTAAGCGAGCGCTCTACTATCTGAGCTACGCCCCCTGATGACAAATAGTGCTACATACAACCATATCAATATCACAGACCCCTTGCACTCCCATTATTCCGCAGACAAACACTATTCTCAATGTGTCCGTGAGGGTGTCTTTCAGGTTTCCTGCATTCTGTATCGAATCGTAGTTGGCCAAAATTAAAGTGGCGCGCACAACGTCGAAAATAGCGTTCGGCCACCGCTCTGAGTAAGACGAACGTGTTGTCCACTCTCTAGACTTCTTTGAGGTTAGGCCGTTATACCTAAGACAGATTTGCACTCGATGACACCTCGACAACAGCCGGTCCTCACATTTACGTCTTGCTCTCCTTACGTCAGTATACATCACATGAGCTGTGACGCTGGCTTTGCAACATCTTGCGTGTCTTTAGGCTCGCCGCGACCAACACTTACCATGCACTGTCCACAAAACATGGAGGCGCCGGGGCTTGAACCCGGGACCTTTCACATGCAAATCGAACGCTCTACCAACTGAGCTACGCCCCCAAGCGCAACAAAGCTGCGCTGTTTTCCATTCTTTGCTACTCTGATGTGCACGGACCTGATGGTTGGTTGGTTTGTAGGGGTGAAGGGACCAGTGTACAAAGGCGCGGTCAAGTTCATATACACAAGAGTTCCAAGTAGTTTCGATGCTCTGGTATTACGACTACAAATTACGTCTGTATTTAACGTCTTAAATTGAAAGGACAGTCGACTGATGACCACAGCAGTTGAGTCCCATAGTGCTCAGAGCCATTTTTTGAAAGGACAGTCACAAACCTTGTCGACAATCACACCGCGCCTGAGGTAACAAGCACATCTGAAGCCCAATTGTACACTCGACTGTTCATGCCAACTCACTGCCTCGCACTTTACTACTGTGTACCACTCTTGTAGTCCAACTGCAAAACACTTGGCCACAACACGTTTCCGCGTCTCCATTGCACTGCGCAAACTACGAAACGCTCCCCAAACATGGCACTCACCCATGCAGACGACTTTTCCGACCTTCCACGACGCTCACGCAACGCTCACGCTAGTGAAAGCCTTATTTAGAGCTTGACGTCGCGCCCAAGCGAGTGAGCACATTTCGCCTACGGCTTAGGCCGCCCACCTAGTGTGGCTGCTCGGTGTCTGCAGGCAGCGAGGGGCTGCAAGCTTCCCGTGTTCGCGCCTGTGTCACCTCTGCTTGCTTGTCAGAGACAGAGTATCGCAAAACATACAACTCACTCCATGAATTGATTGCTACGGCATCTGTCATCAGCAGTCACAACTAGCAACACCAGTAGCAGCCGACTGCACGTAAAGAATGGGAATGTGCAGTGGGATTTTTGTGAACTCGGCGCAAGGCAGATCTTTCCGACATAGGTTTGAGAATCTTAAGGGCAGACTTGTACTGTTTCTAAATTCAGTGTAGCGGTGGGAGGAGGGTGCTTCCTGCGCGTAACATCACGCTTGCCAGTTGTGACTGCTAATCGTTCGCTCGTATCTGCCTTGACACATTCGCTGGCTGTGAATTATCCCACTTGCGTGGCAGTGTGCGCATGTAGGTGTGTTAAAAATTCTGGAGGCGCTGGGTATCGATCCCAGTACCTCTCGCATGCTAAGCGAGCGCTCTACCATCTGAGCTACGCCCCCTGATGACAAATAGTGCTACATACAACCATATCAATATCACAGACCCCTTGCACTCCCATTATTCCGCAGACAAACACTATTCTCAATGTGTCCGTGAGGGTGTCTTTCAGGTTTCCTGCATTCTGTATCGAATCGTAGTTGGCCAAAATTAAAGTGGCGCGCACAACGTCGAAAATAGCGTTCGGCCACCGCTCTGAGTAAGACGAACGTGTTGTCCACTCTCTAGACTTCTTTGAGGTTAGGCCGTTATACCTAAGACAGATTTGCACTCGATGACACCTCGACAACAGCCGGTCCTCACATTTACGTCTTGCTCTCCTTACGTCAGTATACATCACATGAGCTGTGACGCTGGCTTTGCAACATCTTGCGTGTCTTTAGGCTCGCCGCGACCAACACTTACCATGCACTGTCCACAAAACATGGAGGCGCCGAGGCTTGAACCCGGGACCTTTCACATGCAAAGCGAACGCTCTACCAACTGAGCTACGCCCCCAAGCGCAACAAAGCTGCGCTGTTTTCCATTCTTTGCTACTCTGATGTGCACGGACCTGATGGTTGGTTGGTTTGTAGGGGTGAAGGGACCAGTGTACAAAGGCGCGGTCAAGTTCATATACACAAGAGTTCCAAGTAGTTTCGATGCTCTGGTATTACGACTACAAATTACGTCTGTATTTAACGTCTTAAATTGAAAGGACAGTCGACTGATGACCACAGCAGTTGAGTCCCATAGTGCTCAGAGCCATTTTTTGAAAGGACAGTCACAAACCTTGTCGACAATCACACCGCGCCTGAGGTAACAAGCACATCTGAAGCCCAATTGTGCACTCGACTGTTCATGCCAACTCACTGCCTCGCACTTTACTACTGTGTACCACTCTTGTCGTCCAACTGCAAAACACTGGGCCACAACACGTTTCCGCGTCTCCATTGCACTGCGCAAACTACGAAACGCTCCCCAAACATGGCACTCACCCATGCAGACGACTTTTCCGACCTTCCACGACGCTCACGCAACGCTCACGCTAGTGAAAGCCTTATTTAGAGCTTGACGTCGCGCCCAAGCGAGTGAGCACATTTCGCCTACGGCTTAGGCCGCCCACCTAGTGTGGCTGCTCGGTGTCTGCAGGCAGCGAGGGGCTGCAAGCTTCCCGTGTTCGCGCCTGTGTCACCTCTGCTTGCTTGTCAGAGACAGAGTATCGCAAAACATACAACTCACTCCATGAATTGATTGCTACGGCATCTGTCATCAGCAGTCACAACTAGCAACACCAGTAGCAGCCGACTGCACGTAAAGAATGGGAATGTGCAGTGGGATTTTTGTGAACTCGGCGCAAGGCAGATCTTTCCGACATAGGTTTGAGAATCTTAAGGGCAGACTTGTACTGTTTCTAAATTCAGTGTAGCGGTGGGAGGAGGGTGCTTCCTGCGCGTAACATCACGCTTGCCAGTTGTGACTGCTAATCGTTCGCTCGTATCTGCCTTGACACATTCGCTGGCTGTGAATTATCCCACTTGCGTGGCAGTGTGCGCATGTAGGTGTGTTAAAAATTCTGGAGGCGCTGGGTATCGATCCCAGTACCTCTCGCATGCTAAGCGAGCGCTCTACCATCTGAGCTACGCCCCCTGATGACAAATAGTGCTACATACAACCATATCAATATCACAGACCCCTTGCACTCCCATTATTCCGCAGACAAACACTATTCTCAATGTGTCCGTGAGGGTGTCTTTCAGGTTTCTTGCATTCTGTATCGAATCGTAGTTGGCCAAAATTAAAGTGGCGCGCACAACGTCGAAAATAGCGTTCGGCCACCGCTCTGAGTAAGACGAACGTGTTGTCCACTCTCTAGACTTCTTTGAGGTTAGGCCGTTATACCTAAGACAGATTTGCACTCGATGACACCTCGACAACAGCCGGTCCTCACATTTACGTCTTGCTCTCCTTACGTCAGTATACATCACATGAGCTGTGACGCTGGCTTTGCAACATCTTGCGTGTCTTTAGGCTCGCCGCGACCAACACTTACCATGCACTGTCCACAAAACATGGAGGCGCCGGGGCTTGAACCCGGGACCTTTCACATGCAAAGCGAACGCTCTACCAACTGAGCTACGCCCCCAAGCGCAACAAAGCTGCGCTGTTTTCCATTCTTTGCTACTCTGATGTGCACGGACCTGATGGTTGGTTGGTTTGTAGGGGTGAAGGGACCAGTGTACAAAGGCGCGGTCAAGTTCATATACACAAGAGTTCCAAGTAGTTTCGATGCTCTGGTATTACGACTACAAATTACGTCTGTATTTAACGTCTTAAATTGAAAGGACAGTCGACTGATGACCACAGCAGTTGAGTCCCATAGTGCTCAGAGCCATTTTTTGAAAGGACAGTCACAAACCTTGTCGACAATCACACCGCGCCTGAGGTAACAAGCACATCTGAAGCCCAATTGTGCACTCGACTGTTCATGCCAACTCACTGCCTCGCACTTTACTACTGTGTACCACTCTTGTAGTCCAACTGCAAAACACTGGGCCACAACACGTTTCCGCGTCTCCATTGCACTGCGCAAACTACGAAACGCTCCCCAAACATGGCACTCACCCATGCAGACGACTTTTCCGACCTTCCACGACGCTCACGCAACGCTCACGCTAGTGAAAGCCTTATTTAGAGCTTGACGTCGCGCCCAAGCGAGTGAGCACATTTCGCCTACGGCTTAGGCCGCCCACCTAGTGTGGCTGCTCGGTGTCTGCAGGCAGCGAGGGGCTGCAAGCTTCCCGTGTTCGCGCCTGTGTCACCTCTGCTTGCTTGTCAGAGACAGAGTATCGCAAAACATACAACTCACTCCATGAATTGATTGCTACGGCATCTGTCATCAGCAGTCACAACTAGCAACACCAGTAGCAGCCGACTGCACGTAAAGAATGGGAATGTGCAGTGGGATTTTTGTGAACTCGGCGCAAGGCAGATCTTTCCGACATAGGTTTGAGAATCTTAAGGGCAGACTTGTACTGTTTCTAAATTCAGTGTAGCGGTGGGAGGAGGGTGCTTCCTGCGCGTAACATCACGCTTGCCAGTTGTGACTGCTAATCGTTCGCTCGTATCTGCCTTGACACATTCGCTGGCTGTGAATTATCCCACTTGCGTGGCAGTGTGCGCATGTAGGTGTGTTAAAAATTCTGGAGGCGCTGGGTATCGATCCCAGTACCTCTCGCATGCTAAGCGAGCGCTCTACCATCTGAGCTACGCCCCCTGATGACAAATAGTGCTACATACAACCATATCAATATCACAGACCCCTTGCACTCCCATTATTCCGCAGACAAACACTATTCTCAATGTGTCCGTGAGGGTGTCTTTCAGGTTTCCTGCATTCTGTATCGAATCGTAGTTGGCCAAAATTAAAGTGGCGCGCACAACGTCGAAAATAGCGTTCGGCCACCGCTCTGAGTAAGACGAACGTGTTGTCCACTCTCTAGACTTCTTTGAGGTTAGGCCGTTATACCTAAGACAGATTTGCACTCGATGACACCTCGACAACAGCCGGTCCTCACATTTACGTCTTGCTCTCCTTACGTCAGTATACATCACATGAGCTGTGACGCTGGCTTTGCAACATCTTGCGTGTCTTTAGGCTCGCCGCGACCAACACTTACCATGCACTGTCCACAAAACATGGAGGCGCCGGGGCTTGAACCCGGGACCTTTCACATGCAAAGCGAACGCTCTACCAACTGAGCTACGCCCCCAAGCGCAACAAAGCTGCGCTGTTTTCCATTCTTTGCTACTCTGATGTGCACGGACCTGATGGTTGGTTGGTTTGTAGGGGTGAAGGGACCAGTGTACAAAGGCGCGGTCAAGTTCATATACACAAGAGTTCCAAGTAGTTTCGATGCTCTGGTATTACGACTACAAATTACGTCTGTATTTAACGTCTTAAATTGAAAGGACAGTCGACTGATGACCACAGCAGTTGAGTCCCATAGTGCTCAGAGCCATTTTTTGAAAGGACAGTCACAAACCTTGTCGACAATCACACCGCGCCTGAGGTAACAAGCACATCTGAAGCCCAATTGTGCACTCGACTGTTCATGCCAACTCACTGCCTCGCACTTTACTACTGTGTACCACTCTTGTCGTCCAACTGCAAAACACTGGGCCACAACACGTTTCCGCGTCTCCATTGCACTGCGCAAACTACGAAACGCTCCCCAAACATGGCACTCACCCATGCAGACGACTTTTCCGACCTTCCACGACGCTCACGCAACGCTCACGCTAGTGAAAGCCTTATTTAGAGCTTGACGTCGCGCCCAAGCGAGTGAGCACATTTCGCCTACGGCTTAGGCCGCCCACCTAGTGTGGCTGCTCGGTGTCTGCAGGCAGCGAGGGGCTGCAAGCTTCCCGTGTTCGCGCCTGTGTCACCTCTGCTTGCTTGTCAGAGACAGAGTATCGCAAAACATACAACTCACTCCATGAATTGATTGCTACGGCATCTGTCATCAGCAGTCACAACTAGCAACACCAGTAGCAGCCGACTGCACGTAAAGAATGGGAATGTGCAGTGGGATTTTTGTGAACTCGGCGCAAGGCAGATCTTTCCGACATAGGTTTGAGAATCTTAAGGGCAGACTTGTACTGTTTCTAAATTCAGTGTAGCGGTGGGAGGAGGGTGCTTCCTGCGCGTAACATCACGCTTGCCAGTTGTGGCTGCTAATCGTTCGCTCGTATCTGCCTTGACACATTCGCTGGCTGTGAATTATCCCACTTGCGTGGCAGTGTGCGCATGTAGGTGTGTTAAAAATTCTGGAGGCGCTGGGTATCGATCCCAGTACCTCTCGCATGCTAAGCGAGCGCTCTACCATCTGAGCTACGCCCCCTGATGACAAATAGTGCTACATACAACCATATCAATATCACAGACCCCTTGCACTCCCATTATTCCGCAGACAAACACTATTCTCAATGTGTCCGTGAGGGTGTCTTTCAGGTTTCCTGCATTCTGTATCGAATCGTAGTTGGCCAAAATTAAAGTGGCGCGCACAACGTCGAAAATAGCGTTCGGCCACCGCTCTGAGTAAGACGAACGTGTTGTCCACTCTCTAGACTTCTTTGAGGTTAGGCCGTTATACCTAAGACAGATTTGCACTCGATGACACCTCGACAACAGCCGGTCCTCACATCTACGTCTTGCTCTCCTTACGTCAGTATACATCACATGAGCTGTGACGCTGGCTTTGCAACATCTTGCGTGTCTTTAGGCTCGCCGCGACCAACACTTACCATGCACTGTCCACAAAACATGGAGGCGCCGGGGCTTGAACCCGGGACCTTTCACATGCAAAGCGAACGCTCTACCAACTGAGCTACGCCCCCAAGCGCAACAAAGCTGCGCTGTTTTCCATTCTTTGCTACTCTGATGTGCACGGACCTGATGGTTGGTTGGTTTGTAGGGGTGAAGGGACCAGTGTACAAAGGCGCGGTCAAGTTCATATACACAAGAGTTCCAAGTAGTTTCGATGCTCTGGTATTACGACTACAAATTACGTCTGTATTTAACGTCTTAAATTGAAAGGACAGTCGACTGATGACCACAGCAGTTGAGTCCCATAGTGCTCAGAGCCATTTTTTGAAAGGACAGTCACAAACCTTGTCGACAATCACACCGCGCCTGAGGTAACAAGCACATCTGAAGCCCAATTGTGCACTCGACTGTTCATGCCAACTCACTGCCTCGCACTTTACTACTGTGTACCACTCTTGTCGTCCAACTGCAAAACACTGGGCCACAACACGTTTCCGCGTCTCCATTGCACTGCGCAAACTACGAAACGCTCCCCAAACATGGCACTCACCCATGCAGACGACTTTTCCGACCTTCCACGACGCTCACGCAACGCTCACGCTAGTGAAAGCCTTATTTAGAGCTTGACGTCGCGCCCAAGCGAGTGAGCACATTTCGCCTACGGCTTAGGCCGCCCACCTAGTGTGGCTGCTCGGTGTCTGCAGGCAGCGAGGGGCTGCAAGTTCCCGTGTTCGCGCCTGTGTCACCTCTGCTTGCTTGTCAGAGACAGAGTATCGCAAAACATACAACTCACTCCATGAATTGATTGCTACGGCATCTGTCATCAGCAGTCACAACTAGCAACACCAGTAGCAGCCGACTGCACGTAAAGAATGGGAATGTGCAGTGGGATTTTTGTGAACTCGGCGCAAGGCAGATCTTTCCGACATAGGTTTGAGAATCTTAAGGGCAGACTTGTACTGTTTCTAAATTCAGTGTAGCGGTGGGAGGAGGGTGCTTCCTGCGCGTAACATCACGCTTGCCAGTTGTGACTGCTAATCGTTCGCTCGTATCTGCCTTGACACATTCGCTGGCTGTGAATTATCCCACTTGCGTGGCAGTGTGCGCATGTAGGTGTGTTAAAAATTCTGGAGGCGCTGGGTATCGATCCCAGTACCTCTCGCATGCTAAGCGAGCGCTCTACCATCTGAGCTACGCCCCCTGATGACAAATAGTGCTACATACAACCATATCAATATCACAGACCCCTTGCACTCCCATTATTCCGCAGACAAACACTATTCTCAATGTGTCCGTGAGGGTGTCTTTCAGGTTTCCTGCATTCTGTATCGAATCGTAGTTGGCCAAAATTAAAGTGGCGCGCACAACGTCGAAAATAGCGTTCGGCCACCGCTCTGAGTAAGACGAACGTGTTGTCCACTCTCTAGACTTCTTTGAGGTTAGGCCGTTATACCTAAGACAGATTTGCACTCGATGACACCTCGACAACAGCCGGTCCTCACATTTACGTCTTGCTCTCCTTACGTCAGTATACATCACATGAGCTGTGACGCTGGCTTTGCAACATCTTGCGTGTCTTTAGGCTCGCCGCGACCAACACTTACCATGCACTGTCCACAAAACATGGAGGCGCCGGGGCTTGAACCCGGGACCTTTCACATGCAAAGCGAACGCTCTACCAACTGAGCTACGCCCCCAAGCGCAACAAAGCTGCGCTGCTTTCCATTCTTTGCTACTCTGATGTGCACGGACCTGATGGTTGGTTGGTTTGTAGGGGTGAAGGGACCAGTGTACAAAGGCGCGGTCAAGTTCATATACACAAGAGTTCCAAGTAGTTTCGATGCTCTGGTATTACGACTACAAATTACGTCTGTATTTAACGTCTTAAATTGAAAGGACAGTCGACTGATGACCACAGCAGTTGAGTCCCATAGTGCTCAGAGCCATTTTTTGAAAGGACAGTCACAAACCTTGTCGACAATCACACCGCGCCTGAGGTAACAAGCACATCTGAAGCCCAATTGTGCACTCGACTGTTCATGCCAACTCACTGCCTCGCACTTTACTACTGTGTACCACTCTTGTCGTCCAACTGCAAAACACTGGGCCACAACACGTTTCCGCGTCTCCATTGCACTGCGCAAACTACGAAACGCTCCCCAAACATGGCACTCACCCATGCAGACGACTTTTCCGACTTTCCACGACGCTCACGCTAGTGAAAGCCTTATTTAGAGCTTGACGTCGCGCCCAAGCGAGTGAGCACATTTCGCCTACGGCTTAGGCCGCCCACCTAGTGTGGCTGCTCGGTGTCTGCAGGCAGCGAGGGGCTGCAAGCTTCCCGTGTTCGCGCCTGTGTCACCTCTGCTTGCTTGTCAGAGACAGAGTATCGCAAAACATACAACTCACTCCATGAATTGATTGCTACGGCATCTGTCATCAGCAGTCACAACTAGCAACACCAGTAGCAGCCGACTGCACGTAAAGAATGGGAATGTGCAGTGGGATTTTTGTGAACTCGGCGCAAGGCAGATCTTTCCGACATAGGTTTGAGAATCTTAAGGGCAGACTTGTACTGTTTCTAAATTCAGTGTAGCGGTGGGAGGAGGGTGCTTCCTGCGCGTAACATCACGCTTGCCAGTTGTGACTGCTAATCGTTCGCTCGTATCTGCCTTGACACATTCGCTGGCTGTGAATTATCCCACTTGCGTGGCAGTGTGCGCATGTAGGTGTGTTAAAAATTCTGGAGGCGCTGGGTATCGATCCCAGTACCTCTCGCATGCTAAGCGAGCGCTCTACCATCTGAGCTACGCCCCCTGATGACAAATAGTGCTACATACAACCATATCAATATCACAGACCCCTTGCACTCCCATTATTCCGCAGACAAACACTATTCTCAATGTGTCCGTGAGGGTGTCTTTCAGGTTTCCTGCATTCTGTATCGAATCGTAGTTGGCCAAAATTAAAGTGGCGCGCACAACGTCGAAAATAGCGTTCGGCCACCGCTCTGAGTAAGACGAACGTGTTGTCCACTCTCTAGACTTCTTTGAGGTTAGGCCGTTATACCTAAGACAGATTTGCACTCGATGACACCTCGACAACAGCCGGTCCTCACATTTACGTCTTGCTCTCCTTACGTCAGTATACATCACATGAGCTGTGACGCTGGCTTTGCAACATCTTGCGTGTCTTTAGGCTCGCCGCGACCAACACTTACCATGCACTGTCCACAAAACATGGAGGCGCCGGGGCTTGAACCCGGGACCTTTCACATGCAAAGCGAACGCTCTACCAACTGAGCTACGCCCCCAAGCGCAACAAAGCTGCGCTGTTTTCCATTCTTTGCTACTCTGATGTGCACGGACCTGATGGTTGGTTGGTTTGTAGGGGTGAAGGGACCAGTGTACAAAGGCGCGGTCAAGTTCATATACACAAGAGTTCCAAGTAGTTTCGATGCTCTGGTATTACGACTACAAATTACGTCTGTATTTAACGTCTTAAATTGAAAGGACAGTCGACTGATGACCACAGCAGTTGAGTCCCATAGTGCTCAGAGCCATTTTTTGAAAGGACAGTCACAAACCTTGTCGACAATCACACCGCGCCTGAGGTAACAAGCACATCTGAAGCCCAATTGTGCACTCGACTGTTCATGCCAACTCACTGCCTCGCACTTTACTACTGTGTACCACTCTTGTCGTCCAACTGCAAAACACTGGGCCACAACACGTTTCCGCGTCTCCATTGCACTGCGCAAACTACGAAACGCTCCCCAAACATGGCACTCACCCATGCAGACGACTTTTCCGACCTTCCACGACGCTCACGCAACGCTCACGCTAGTGAAAGCCTTATTTAGAGCTTGACGTCGCGCCCAAGCGAGTGAGCACATTTCGCCTACGGCTTAGGCCGCCCACCTAGTGTGGCTGCTCGGTGTCTGCAGGCAGCGAGGGGCTGCAAGCTTCCCGTGTTCGCGCCTGTGTCACCTCTGCTTGCTTGTCAGAGACAGAGTATCGCAAAACATACAACTCACTCCATGAATTGATTGCTACGGCATCTGTCATCAGCAGTCACAACTAGCAACACCAGTAGCAGCCGACTGCACGTAAAGAATGGGAATGTGCAGTGGGATTTTTGTGAACTCGGCGCAAGGCAGATCTTTCCGACATAGGTTTGAGAATCTTAAGGGCAGACTTGTACTGTTTCTAAATTCAGTGTAGCGGTGGGAGGAGGGTGCTTCCTGCGCGTAACATCACGCTTGCCAGTTGTGGCTGCTAATCGTTCGCTCGTATCTGCCTTGACACATTCGCTGGCTGTGAATTATCCCACTTGCGTGGCAGTGTGCGCATGTAGGTGTGTTAAAAATTCTGGAGGCGCTGGGTATCGATCCCAGTACCTCTCGCATGCTAAGCGAGCGCTCTACCATCTGAGCTACGCCCCCTGATGACAAATAGTGCTACATACAACCATATCAATATCACAGACCCCTTGCACTCCCATTATTCCGCAGACAAACACTATTCTCAATGTGTCCGTGAGGGTGTCTTTCAGGTTTCCTGCATTCTGTATCGAATCGTAGTTGGCCAAAATTAAAGTGGCGCGCACAACGTCGAAAATAGCGTTCGGCCACCGCTCTGAGTAAGACGAACGTGTTGTCCACTCTCTAGACTTCTTTGAGGTTAGGCCGTTATACCTAAGACAGATTTGCACTCGATGACACCTCGACAACAGCCGGTCCTCACATTTACGTCTTGCTCTCCTTACGTCAGTATACATCACATGAGCTGTGACGCTGGCTTTGCAACATCTTGCGTGTCTTTAGGCTCGCCGCGACCAACACTTACCTTGCACTGTCCACAAAACATGGATGCGCCGGGGCTTGAACCCGGGACCTTTCACATGCAAATCGAACGCTCTACCAACTGAGCTACGCCCCCAAGCGCAACAAAGCTGCGCTGTTTTCCATTCTTTGCTACTCTGATGTGCACGGACCTGATGGTTGGTTGGTTTGTAGGGGTGAAGGGACCAGTGTACAAAGGCGCGGTCAAGTTCATATACACAAGAGTTCCAAGTAGTTTCGATGCTCTGGTATTACGACTACAAATTACGTCTGTATTTAACGTCTTAAATTGAAAGGACAGTCGACTGATGACCACAGCAGTTGAGTCCCATAGTGCTCAGAGCCATTTTTTGAAAGGACAGTCACAAACCTTGTCGACAATCACACCGCGCCTGAGGTAACAAGCACATCTGAAGCCCAATTGTGCACTCGACTGTTCATGCCAACTCACTGCCTCGCACTTTACTACTGTGTACCACTCTTGTCGTCCAACTGCAAAACACTGGGCCACAACACGTTTCCGCGTCTCCATTGCACTGCGCAAACTACGAAACGCTCCCCAAACATGGCACTCACCCATGCAGACGACTTTTCCGACCTTCCACGACGCTCACGCAACGCTCACGCTAGTGAAAGCCTTATTTAGAGCTTGACGTCGCGCCCAAGCGAGTGAGCACATTTCGCCTACGGCTTAGGCCGCCCACCTAGTGTGGCTGCTCGGTGTCTGCAGGCAGCGAGGGGCTGCAAGCTTCCCGTGTTCGCGCCTGTGTCACCTCTGCTTGCTTGTCAGAGACAGAGTATCGCAAAACATACAACTCACTCCATGAATTGATTGCTACGGCATCTGTCATCAGCAGTCACAACTAGCAACACCAGTAGCAGCCGACTGCACGTAAAGAATGGGAATGTGCAGTGGGATTTTTGTGAACTCGGCGCAAGGCAGATCTTTCCGACATAGGTTTGAGAATCTTAAGGGCAGACTTGTACTGTTTCTTAATTCAGTGTAGCGGTGGGAGGAGGGTGCTTCCTGCGCGTAACATCACGCTTGCCAGTTGTGGCTGCTAATCGTTCGCTCGTATCTGCCTTGACACATTCGCTGGCTGTGAATTATCCCACTTGCGTGGCAGTGTGCGCATGTAGGTGTGTTAAAAATTCTGGAGGCGCTGGGTATCGATCCCAGTACCTCTCGCATGCTAAGCGAGCGCTCTACCATCTGAGCTACGCCCCCTGATGACAAATAGTGCTACATACAACCATATCAATATCACAGACCCCTTGCACTCCCATTATTCCGCAGACAAACACTATTCTCAATGTGTCCGTGAGGGTGTCTTTCAGGTTTCCTGCATTCTGTATCGAATCGTAGTTGGCCAAAATTAAAGTGGCGCGCACAACGTCGAAAATAGCGTTCGGCCACCGCTCTGAGTAAGACGAACGTGTTGTCCACTCTCTAGACTTCTTTGAGGTTAGGCCGTTATACCTAAGACAGATTTGCACTCGATGACACCTCGACAACAGCCGGTCCTCACATTTACGTCTTGCTCTCCTTACGTCAGTATACATCACATGAGCTGTGACGCTGGCTTTGCAACATCTTGCGTGTCTTTAGGCTCGCCGCGACCAACACTTACCTTGCACTGTCCACAAAACATGGAGGCGCCGGGGCTTGAACCCGGGACCTTTCACATGCAAATCGAACGCTCTACCAACTGAGCTACGCCCCCAAGCGCAACAAAGCTGCGCTGTTTTCCATTCTTTGCTACTCTGATGTGCACGGACCTGATGGTTGGTTGGTTTGTAGGGGTGAAGGGACCAGTGTACAAAGGCGCGGTCAAGTTCATATACACAAGAGTTCCAAGTAGTTTCGATGCTCTGGTATTACGACTACAAATTACGTCTGTATTTAACGTCTTAAATTGAAAGGACAGTCGACTGATGACCACAGCAGTTGAGTCCCATAGTGCTCAGAGCCATTTTTTGAAAGGACAGTCACAAACCTTGTCGACAATCACACCGCGCCTGAGGTAACAAGCACATCTGAAGCCCAATTGTGCACTCGACTGTTCATGCCAACTCACTGCCTCGCACTTTACTACTGTGTACCACTCTTGTCGTCCAACTGCAAAACACTGGGCCACAACACGTTTCCGCGTCTCCATTGCACTGCGCAAACTACGAAACGCTCCCCAAACATGGCACTCACCCATGCAGACGACTTTTCCGACCTTCCACGACGCTCACGCAACGCTCACGCTAGTGAAAGCCTTATTTAGAGCTTGACGTCGCGCCCAAGCGAGTGAGCACATTTCGCCTACGGCTTAGGCCGCCCACCTAGTGTGGCTGCTCGGTGTCTGCAGGCAGCGAGGGGCTGCAAGCTTCCCGTGTTCGCGCCTGTGTCACCTCTGCTTGCTTGTCAGAGACAGAGTATCGCAAAACATACAACTCACTCCATGAATTGATTGCTACGGCATCTGTCATCAGCAGTCACAACTAGCAACACCAGTAGCAGCCGACTGCACGTAAAGAATGGGAATGTGCAGTGGGATTTTTGTGAACTCGGCGCAAGGCAGATCTTTCCGACATAGGTTTGAGAATCTTAAGGGCAGACTTGTACTGTTTCTAAATTCAGTGTAGCGGTGGGAGGAGGGTGCTTCCTGCGCGTAACATCACGCTTGCCAGTTGTGGCTGCTAATCGTTCGCTCGTATCTGCCTTGACACATTCGCTGGCTGTGAATTATCCCACTTGCGTGGCAGTGTGCGCATGTAGGTGTGTTTAAAATTCTGGAGGCGCTGGGTATCGATCCCAGTACCTCTCGCATGCTAAGCGAGCGCTCTACCATCTGAGCTACGCCCCCTGATGACAAATAGTGCTACATACAACCATATCAATATCACAGACCCCTTGCACTCCCATTATTCCGCAGACAAACACTATTCTCAATGTGTCCGTGAGGGTGTCTTTCAGGTTTCCTGCATTCTGTATCGAATCGTAGTTGGCCAAAATTAAAGTGGCGCGCACAACGTCGAAAATAGCGTTCGGCCACCGCTCTGAGTAAGACGAACGTGTTGTCCACTCTCTAGACTTCTTTGAGGTTAGGCCGTTATACCTAAGACAGATTTGCACTCGATGACACCTCGACAACAGCCGGTCCTCACATTTACGTCTTGCTCTCCTTACGTCAGTATACATCACATGAGCTGTGACGCTGGCTTTGCAACATCTTGCGTGTCTTTAGGCTCGCCGCGACCAACACTTACCTTGCACTGTCCACAAAACATGGAGGCGCCGGGGCTTGAACCCGGGACCTTTCACATGCAAATCGAACGCTCTACCAACTGAGCTACGCCCCCAAGCGCAACAAAGCTGCGCTGTTTTCCATTCTTTGCTACTCTGATGTGCACGGACCTGATGGTTGGTTGGTTTGTAGGGGTGAAGGGACCAGTGTACAAAGGCGCGGTCAAGTTCATATACACAAGAGTTCCAAGTAGTTTCGATGCTCTGGTATTACGACTACAAATTACGTCTGTATTTAACGTCTTAAATTGAAAGGACAGTCGACTGATGACCACAGCAGTTGAGTCCCATAGTGCTCAGAGCCATTTTTTGAAAGGACAGTCACAAACCTTGTCGACAATCACACCGCGCCTGAGGTAACAAGCACATCTGAAGCCCAATTGTGCACTCGACTGTTCATGCCAACTCACTGCCTCGCACTTTACTACTGTGTACCACTCTTGTCGTCCAACTGCAAAACACTGGGCCACAACACGTTTCCGCGTCTCCATTGCACTGCGCAAACTACGAAACGCTCCCCAAACATGGCACTCACCCATGCAGACGACTTTTCCGACCTTCCACGACGCTCACGCAACGCTCACGCTAGTGAAAGCCTTATTTAGAGCTTGACGTCGCGCCCAAGCGAGTGAGCACATTTCGCCTACGGCTTAGGCCGCCCACCTAGTGTGGCTGCTCGGTGTCTGCAGGCAGCGAGGGGCTGCAAGCTTCCCGTGTTCGCGCCTGTGTCACCTCTGCTTGCTTGTCAGAGACAGAGTATCGCAAAACATACAACTCACTCCATGAATTGATTGCTACGGCATCTGTCATCAGCAGTCACAACTAGCAACACCAGTAGCAGCCGACTGCACGTAAAGAATGGGAATGTGCAGTGGGATTTTTGTGAACTCGGCGCAAGGCAGATCTTTCCGACATAGGTTTGAGAATCTTAAGGGCAGACTTGTACTGTTTCTAAATTCAGTGTAGCGGTGGGAGGAGGGTGCTTCCTGCGCGTAACATCACGCTTGCCAGTTGTGGCTGCTAATCGTTCGCTCGTATCTGCCTTGACACATTCGCTGGCTGTGAATTATCCCACTTGCGTGGCAGTGTGCGCATGTAGGTGTGTTAAAAATTCTGGAGGCGCTGGGTATCGATCCCAGTACCTCTCGCATGCTAAGCGAGCGCTCTACCATCTGAGCTACGCCCCCTGATGACAAATAGTGCTACATACAACCATATCAATATCACAGACCCCTTGCACTCCCATTATTCCGCAGACAAACACTATTCTCAATGTGTCCGTGAGGGTGTCTTTCAGGTTTCCTGCATTCTGTATCGAATCGTAGTTGGCCAAAATTAAAGTGGCGCGCACAACGTCGAAAATAGCGTTCGGCCACCGCTCTGAGTAAGACGAACGTGTTGTCCACTCTCTAGACTTCTTTGAGGTTAGGCCGTTATACCTAAGACAGATTTGC
The DNA here is from genome assembly GCF_023898315.1 of Schistocerca nitens. Classification (NCBI taxonomy): domain Eukaryota; kingdom Metazoa; phylum Arthropoda; class Insecta; order Orthoptera; family Acrididae; genus Schistocerca; species Schistocerca nitens. The sequence continues at coordinate 132,394,564 of NC_064623.1, forward strand.
ACTCGATGACACCTCGACAACAGCCGGTCCTCACATTTACGTCTTGCTCTCCTTACGTCAGTATACATCACATGAGCTGTGACGCTGGCTTTGCAACATCTTGCGTGTCTTTAGCCTCGCCGCGACCAACACTTACCTTGCACTGTCCACAAAACATGGAGGCGCCGGGGCTTGAACCCGGGACCTTTCACATGCAAATCGAACGCTCTACCAACTGAGCTACGCCCCCAAGCGCAACAAAGCTGCCCTGTTTTCCATTCTTTGCTACTCTGATGTGCACGGACCTGATGGTTGGTTGGTTTGTAGGGGTGAAGGGACCAGTGTACAAAGGCGCGGTCAAGTTCATATACACAAGAGTTCCAAGTAGTTTCGATGCTCTGGTATTACGACTACAAATTACGTCTGTATTTAACGTCTTAAATTGAAAGGACAGTCGACTGATGACCACAGCAGTTGAGTCCCATAGTGCTCAGAGCCATTTTTTGAAAGGACAGTCACAAACCTTGTCGACAATCACACCGCGCCTGAGGTAACAAGCACATCTGAAGCTCAATTGTGCACTCGACTGTTCATGCCAACTCACTGCCTCGCACTTTACTACTGTGTACCACTCTTGTCGTCCAACTGCAAAACACTGGGCCACAACACGTTTCCGCGTCTCCATTGCACTGCGCAAACTACGAAACGCTCCCCAAACATGGCACTCACCCATGCAGACGACTTTTCCGACCTTCCACGACGCTCACGCAACGCTCACGCTAGTGAAAGCCTTATTTAGAGCTTGACGTCGCGCCCAAGCGAGTGAGCACATTTCGCCTACGGCTTAGGCCGCCCACCTAGTGTGGCTGCTCGGTGTCTGCAGGCAGCGAGGGGCTGCAAGCTTCCCGTGTTCGCGCCTGTGTCACCTCTGCTTGCTTGTCAGAGACAGAGTATCGCAAAACATACAACTCACTCCATGAATTGATTGCTACGGCATCTGTCATCAGCAGTCACAACTAGCAACACCAGTAGCAGCCGACTGCACGTAAAGAATGGGAATGTGCAGTGGGATTTTTGTGAACTCGGCGCAAGGCAGATCTTTCCGACATAGGTTTGAGAATCTTAAGGGCAGACTTGTACTGTTTCTAAATTCAGTGTAGCGGTGGGAGGAGGGTGCTTCCTGCGCGTAACATCACGCTTGCCAGTTGTGGCTGCTAATCGTTCGCTCGTATCTGCCTTGACACATTCGCTGGCTGTGAATTATCCCACTTGCGTGGCAGTGTGCGCATGTAGGTGTGTTAAAAATTCTGGAGGCGCTGGGTATCGATCCCAGTACCTCTCGCATGCTAAGCGAGCGCTCTACCATCTGAGCTACGCCCCCTGATGACAAATAGTGCTACATACAACCATATCAATATCACAGACCCCTTGCACTCCCATTATTCCGCAGACAAACACTATTCTCAATGTGTCCGTGAGGGTGTCTTTCAGGTTTCCTGCATTCTGTATCGAATCGTAGTTGGCCAAAATTAAAGTGGCGCGCACAACGTCGAAAATAGCGTTCGGCCACCGCTCTGAGTAAGACGAACGTGTTGTCCACTCTCTAGACTTCTTTGAGGTTAGGCCGTTATACCTAAGACAGATTTGCACTCGATGACACCTCGACAACAGCCGGTCCTCACATTTACGTCTTGCTCTCCTTACGTCAGTATACATCACATGAGCTGTGACGCTGGCTTTGCAACATCTTGCGTGTCTTTAGGCTCGCCGCGACCAACACTTACCTTGCACTGTCCACAAAACATGGAGGCGCCGGGGCTTGAACCCGGGACCTTTCACATGCAAATCGAACGCTCTACCAACTGAGCTACGCCCCCAAGCGCAACAAAGCTGCGCTGTTTTCCATTCTTTGCTACTCTGATGTGCACGGACCTGATGGTTGGTTGGTTTGTAGGGGTGAAGGGACCAGTGTACAAAGGCGCGGTCAAGTTCATATACACAAGAGTTCCAAGTAGTTTCGATGCTCTGGTATTACGACTACAAATTACGTCTGTATTTAACGTCTTAAATTGAAAGGACAGTCGACTGATGACCACAGCAGTTGAGTCCCATAGTGCTCAGAGCCATTTTTTGAAAGGACAGTCACAAACCTTGTCGACAATCACACCGCGCCTGAGGTAACAAGCACATCTGAAGCCCAATTGTGCACTCGACTGTTCATGCCAACTCACTGCCTCGCACTTTACTACTGTGTACCACTCTTGTCGTCCAACTGCAAAACACTGGGCCACAACACGTTTCCGCGTCTCCATTGCACTGCGCAAACTACGAAACGCTCCCCAAACATGGCACTCACCCATGCAGACGACTTTTCCGACCTTCCACGACGCTCACGCAACGCTCACGCTAGTGAAAGCCTTATTTAGAGCTTGACGTCGCGCCCAAGCGAGTGAGCACATTTCGCCTACGGCTTAGGCCGCCCACCTAGTGTGGCTGCTCGGTGTCTGCAGGCAGCGAGGGGCTGCAAGCTTCCCGTGTTCGCGCCTGTGTCACCTCTGCTTGCTTGTCAGAGACAGAGTATCGCAAAACATACAACTCACTCCATGAATTGATTGCTACGGCATCTGTCATCAGCAGTCACAACTAGCAACACCAGTAGCAGCCGACTGCACGTAAAGAATGGGAATGTGCAGTGGGATTTTTGTGAACTCGGCGCAAGGCAGATCTTTCCGACATAGGTTTGAGAATCTTAAGGGCAGACTTGTACTGTTTCTAAATTCAGTGTAGCGGTGGGAGGAGGGTGCTTCCTGCGCGTAACATCACGCTTGCCAGTTGTGGCTGCTAATCGTTCGCTCGTATCTGCCTTGACACATTCGCTGGCTGTGAATTATCCCACTTGCGTGGCAGTGTGCGCATGTAGGTGTGTTAAAAATTCTGGAGGCGCTGGGTATCGATCCCAGTACCTCTCGCATGCTAAGCGAGCGCTCTACCATCTGAGCTACGCCCCCTGATGACAAATAGTGCTACATACAACCATATCAATATCACAGACCCCTTGCACTCCCATTATTCCGCAGACAAACACTATTCTCAATGTGTCCGTGAGGGTGTCTTTCAGGTTTCCTGCATTCTGTATCGAATCGTAGTTGGCCAAAATTAAAGTGGCGCGCACAACGTCGAAAATAGCGTTCGGCCACCGCTCTGAGTAAGACGAACGTGTTGTCCACTCTCTAGACTTCTTTGAGGTTAGGCCGTTATACCTAAGACAGATTTGCACTCGATGACACCTCGACAACAGCCGGTCCTCACATTTACGTCTTGCTCTCCTTACGTCAGTATACATCACATGAGCTGTGACGCTGGCTTTGCAACATCTTGCGTGTCTTTAGGCTCGCCGCGACCAACACTTACCTTGCACTGTCCACAAAACATGGAGGCGCTGGGGCTTGAACCCGGGACCTTTCACATGCAAATCGAACGCTCTACCAACTGAGCTACGCCCCCAAGCGCAACAAAGCTGCGCTGTTTTCCATTCTTTGCTACTCTGATGTGCACGGACCTGATGGTTGGTTGGTTTGTAGGGGTGACGGGACCAGTGTACAAAGGCGCGGTCAAGTTCATATACACAAGAGTTCCAAGTAGTTTCGATGCTCTGGTATTACGACTACAAATTACGTCTGTATTTAACGTCTTAAATTGAAAGGACAGTCGACTGATGACCACAGCAGTTGAGTCCCATAGTGCTCAGAGCCATTTTTTGAAAGGACAGTCACAAACCTTGTCGACAATCACACCGCGCCTGAGGTAACAAGCACATCTGAAGCCCAATTGTGCACTCGACTGTTCATGCCAACTCACTGCCTCGCACTTTACTACTGTGTACCACTCTTGTCGTCCAACTGCAAAACACTGGGCCACAACACGTTTCCGCGTCTCCATTGCACTGCGCAAACTACGAAACGCTCCCCAAACATGGCACTCACCCATGCAGACGACTTTTCCGACCTTCCACGACGCTCACGCAACGCTCACGCTAGTGAAAGCCTTATTTAGAGCTTGACGTCGCGCCCAAGCGAGTGAGCACATTTCGCCTACGGCTTAGGCCGCCCACCTAGTGTGGCTGCTCGGTGTCTGCAGGCAGCGAGGGGCTGCAAGCTTCCCGTGTTCGCGCCTGTGTCACCTCTGCTTGCTTGTCAGAGACAGAGTATCGCAAAACATACAACTCACTCCATGAATTGATTGCTACGGCATCTGTCATCAGCAGTCACAACTAGCAACACCAGTAGCAGCCGACTGCACGTAAAGAATGGGAATGTGCAGTGGGATTTTTGTGAACTCGGCGCAAGGCAGATCTTTCCGACATAGGTTTGAGAATCTTAAGGGCAGACTTGTACTGTTTCTAAATTCAGTGTAGCGGTGGGAGGAGGGTGCTTCCTGCGCGTAACAGCACGCTTGCCAGTTGTGACTGCTAATCGTTCGCTCGTATCTGCCTTGACACATTCGCTGGCTGTGAATTATCCCACTTGCGTGGCAGTGTGCGCATGTAGGTGTGTTAAAAATTCTGGAGGCGCTGGGTATCGATCCCAGTACCTCTCGCATGCTAAGCGAGCGCTCTACCATCTGAGCTACGCCCCCTGATGACAAATAGTGCTACATACAACCATATCAATATCACAGACCCCTTGCACTCCCATTATTCCGTAGACAAACACTATTCTCAATGTGTCCGTGAGGGTGTCTTTCAGGTTTCCTGCATTCTGTATCGAATCGTAGTTGGCCAAAATTAAAGTGGCGCGCACAACGTCGAAAATAGCGTTCGGCCACCGCTCTGAGTAAGACGAACGTGTTGTCCACTCTCTAGACTTCTTTGAGGTTAGGCCGTTATACCTAAGACAGATTTGCACTCGATGACACCTCGACAACAGCCGGTCCTCACATTTACGTCTTGCTCTCCTTACGTCAGTATACATCACATGAGCTGTGACGCTGGCTTTGCAACATCTTGCGTGTCTTTAGGCTCGCCGCGACCAACACTTACCATGCACTGTCCACAAAACATGGAGGCGCCGGGGCTTGAACCCGGGACCTTTCACATGCAAAGCGAACGCTCTACCAACTGAGCTACGCCCCCAAGTGCAACAAAGCTGCGCTGTTTTCCATTCTTTGCTACTCTGATGTGCACGGACCTGATGGTTGGTTGGTTTGTAGGGGTGAAGGGACCAGTGTACAAAGGCGCGGTCAAGTTCATATACACAAGAGTTCCAAGTAGTTTCGATGCTCTGGTATTACGACTACAAATTACGTCTGTATTTAACGTCTTAAATTGAAAGGACAGTCGACTGATGACCACAGCAGTTGAGTCCCATAGTGCTCAGAGCCATTTTTTGAAAGGACAGTCACAAACCTTGTCGACAATCACACCGCGCCTGAGGTAACAAGCACATCTGAAGCCCAATTGTGCACTCGACTGTTCATGCCAACTCACTGCCTCGCACTTTACTACTGTGTACCACTCTTGTCGTCCAACTGCAAAACACTGGGCCACAACACGTTTCCGCGTCTCCATTGCACTGCGCAAACTACGAAACGCTCCCCAAACATGGCACTCACCCATGCAGACGACTTTTCCGACCTTCCACGACGCTCACGCAACGCTCACGCTAGTGAAAGCCTTATTTAGAGCTTGACGTCGCGCCCAAGCGAGTGAGCACATTTCGCCTACGGCTTAGGCCGCCCACCTAGTGTGGCTGCTCGGTGTCTGCAGGCAGCGAGGGGCTGCAAGCTTCCCGTGTTCGCGCCTGTGTCACCTCTGCTTGCTTGTCAGAGACAGAGTATCGCAAAACATACAACTCACTCCATGAATTGATTGCTACGGCATCTGTCATCAGCAGTCACAACTAGCAACACCAGTAGCAGCCGACTGCACGTAAAGAATGGGAATGTGCAGTGGGATTTTTGTGAACTCGGCGCAAGGCAGATCTTTCCGACATAGGTTTGAGAATCTTAAGGGCAGACTTGTACTGTTTCTAAATTCAGTGTAGCGGTGGGAGGAGGGTGCTTCCTGCGCGTAACATCACGCTTGCCAGTTGTGGCTGCTAATCGTTCGCTCGTATCTGCCTTGACACATTCGCTGGCTGTGAATTATCCCACTTGCGTGGCAGTGTGCGCATGTAGGTGTGTTAAAAATTCTGGAGGCGCTGGGTATCGATCCCAGTACCTCTCGCATGCTAAGCGAGCGCTCTACCATCTGAGCTACGCCCCCTGATGACAAATAGTGCTACATACAACCATATCAATATCACAGACCCCTTGCACTCCCATTATTCCGCAGACAAACACTATTCTCAATGTGTCCGTGAGGGTGTCTTTCAGGTTTCCTGCATTCTGTATCGAATCGTAGTTGGCCAAAATTAAAGTGGCGCGCACAACGTCGAAAATAGCGTTCGGCCACCGCTCTGAGTAAGACGAACGTGTTGTCCACTCTCTAGACTTCTTTGAGGTTAGGCCGTTATACCTAAGACAGATTTGCACTCGATGACACCTCGACAACAGCCGGTCCTCACATTTACGTCTTGCTCTCCTTACGTCAGTATACATCACATGAGCTGTGACGCTGGCTTTGCAACATCTTGCGTGTCTTTAGGCTCGCCGCGACCAACACTTACCATGCACTGTCCACAAAACATGGAGGCGCCGGGGCTTGAACCCGGGACCTTTCACATGCAAAGCGAACGCTCTACCAACTGAGCTACGCCCCCAAGCGCAACAAAGCTGCGCTGTTTTCCATTCTTTGCTACTCTGATGTGCACGGACCTGATGGTTGGTTGGTTTGTAGGGGTGAAGGGACCAGTGTACAAAGGCGCGGTCAAGTTCATATACACAAGAGTTCCAAGTAGTTTCGATGCTCTGGTATTACGACTACAAATTACGTCTGTATTTAACGTCTTAAATTGAAAGGACAGTCGACTGATGACCACAGCAGTTGAGTCCCATAGTGCTCAGAGCCATTTTTTGAAAGGACAGTCACAAACCTTGTCGACAATCACACCGCGCCTGAGGTAACAAGCACATCTGAAGCCCAATTGTGCACTCGACTGTTCATGCCAACTCACTGCCTCGCACTTTACTACTGTGTACCACTCTTGTCGTCCAACTGCAAAACACTGGGCCACAACACGTTTCCGCGTCTCCATTGCACTGCGCAAACTACGAAACGCTCCCCAAACATGGCACTCACCCATGCAGACGACTTTTCCGACCTTCCACGACGCTCACGCAACGCTCACGCTAGTGAAAGCCTTATTTAGAGCTTGACGTCGCGCCCAAGCGAGTGAGCACATTTCGCCTACGGCTTAGGCCGCCCACCTAGTGTGGCTGCTCGGTGTCTGCAGGCAGCGAGGGGCTGCAAGCTTCCCGTGTTCGCGCCTGTGTCACCTCTGCTTGCTTGTCAGAGACAGAGTATCGCAAAACATACAACTCACTCCATGAATTGATTGCTACGGCATCTGTCATCAGCAGTCACAACTAGCAACACCAGTAGCAGCCGACTGCACGTAAAGAATGGGAATGTGCAGTGGGATTTTTGTGAACTCGGCGCAAGGCAGATCTTTCCGACATAGGTTTGAGAATCTTAAGGGCAGACTTGTACTGTTTCTAAATTCAGTGTAGCGGTGGGAGGAGGGTGCTTCCTGCGCGTAACATCACGCTTGCCAGTTGTGACTGCTAATCGTTCGCTCGTATCTGCCTTGACACATTCGCTGGCTGTGAATTATCCCACTTGCGTGGCAGTGTGCGCATGTAGGTGTGTTAAAAATTCTGGAGGCGCTGGGTATCGATCCCAGTACCTCTCGCATGCTAAGCGAGCGCTCTACCATCTGAGCTATGCCCCCTGATGACAAATAGTGCTGCATACAACCATATCAATATCACAGACCCCTTGCACTCCCATTATTCCGCAGACAAACACTATTCTCAATGTGTCCGTGAGGGTGTCTTTCAGGTTTCCTGCATTCTGTATCGAATCGTAGTTGGCCAAAATTAAAGTGGCGCGCACAACGTCGAAAATAGCGTTCGGCCACCGCTCTGAGTAAGACGAACGTGTTGTCCACTCTCTAGACTTCTTTGAGGTTAGGCCGTTATACCTAAGACAGATTTGCACTCGATGACACCTCGACAACAGCCGGTCCTCACATTTACGTCTTGCTCTCCTTACGTCAGTATACATCACATGAGCTGTGACGCTGGCTTTGCAACATCTTGCGTGTCTTTAGGCTCGCCGCGACCAACACTTACCATGCACTGTCCACAAAACATGGAGGCGCCGGGGCTTGAACCCGGGACCTTTCACATGCAAAGCGAACGCTCTACCAACTGAGCTACGCCCCCAAGCGCAACAAAGCTGCGCTGTTTTCCATTCTTTGCTACTCTGATGTGCACGGACCTGATGGTTGGTTGGTTTGTAGGGGTGAAGGGACCAGTGTACAAAGGCGCGGTCAAGTTCATATACACAAGAGTTCCAAGTAGTTTCGATGCTCTGGTATTACGACTACAAATTACGTCTGTATTTAACGTCTTAAATTGAAAGGACAGTCGACTGATGACCACAGCAGTTGAGTCCCATAGTGCTCAGAGCCATTTTTTGAAAGGACAGTCACAAACCTTGTCGACAATCACACCGCGCCTGAGGTAACAAGCACATCTGAAGCCCAATTGTGCACTCGACTGTTCATGCCAACTCACTGCCTCGCACTTTACTACTGTGTACCACTCTTGTCGTCCAACTGCAAAACACTGGGCCACAACACGTTTCCGCGTCTCCATTGCACTGCGCAAACTACGAAACGCTCCCCAAACATGGCACTCACCCATGCAGACGACTTTTCCGACCTTCCACGACGCTCACGCAACGCTCACGCTAGGGAAAGCCTTATTTAGAGCTTGACGTCGCGCCCAAGCGAGTGAGCACATTTCGCCTACGGCTTAGGCCGCCCACCTAGTGTGGCTGCTCGGTGTCTGCAGGCAGCGAGGGGCTGCAAGCTTCCCGTGTTCGCGCCTGTGTCACCTCTGCTTGCTTGTCAGAGACAGAGTATCGCAAAACATACAACTCACTCCATGAATTGATTGCTACGGCATCTGTCATCAGCAGTCACAACTAGCAACACCAGTAGCAGCCGACTGCACGTAAAGAATGGGAATGTGCAGTGGGATTTTTGTGAACTCGGCGCAAGGCAGATCTTTCCGACATAGGTTTGAGAATCTTAAGGGCAGACTTGTACTGTTTCTAAATTCAGTGTAGCGGTGGGAGGAGGGTGCTTCCTGCGCGTAACATCACGCTTGCCAGTTGTGGCTGCTAATCGTTCGCTCGTATCTGCCTTGACACATTCGCTGGCTGTGAATTATCCCACTTGCGTGGCAGTGTGCGCATGTAGGTGTGTTAAAAATTCTGGAGGCGCTGGGTATCGATCCCAGTACCTCTCGCATGCTAAGCGAGCGCTCTACCATCTGAGCTACGCCCGCTGATGACAAATAGTGCTACATACAACCATATCAATATCACAGACCCCTTGCACTCCCATTATTCCGCAGACAAACACTATTCTCAATGTGTCCGTGAGGGTGTCTTTCAGGTTTCCTGCATTCTGTATCGAATCGTAGTTGGCCAAAATTAAAGTGGCGCGCACAACGTCGAAAATAGCGTTCGGCCACCGCTCTGAGTAAGACGAACGTGTTGTCCACTCTCTAGACTTCTTTGAGGTTAGGCCGTTATACCTAAGACAGATTTGCACTCGATGACACCTCGACAACAGCCGGTCCTCACATTTACGTCTTGCTCTCCTTACGTCAGTATACATCACATGAGCTGTGACGCTGGCTTTGCAACATCTTGCGTGTCTTTAGGCTCGCCGCGACCAACACTTACCATGCACTGTCCACAAAACATGGAGGCGCCGGGGCTTGAACCCGGGACCTTTCACATGCAAAGCGAACGCTCTACCAACTGAGCTACGCCCCCAAGCGCAACAAAGCTGCGCTGTTTTCCATTCTTTGCTACTCTGATGTGCACGGACCTGATGGTTGGTTGGTTTGTAGGGGTGAAGGGACCAGTGTACAAAGGCGCGGTCAAGTTCATATACACAAGAGTTCCAAGTAGTTTCGATGCTCTGGTATTACGACTACAAATTACGTCTGTATTTAACGTCTTAAATTGAAAGGACAGTCGACTGATGACCACAGCAGTTGAGTCCCATAGTGCTCAGAGCCATTTTTTGAAAGGACAGTCACAAACCTTGTCGACAATCACACCGCGCCTGAGGTAACAAGCACATCTGAAGCCCAATTGTGCACTCGACTGTTCATGCCAACTCACTGCCTCGCACTTTACTACTGTGTACCACTCTTGTCGTCCAACTGCAAAACACTGGGCCACAACACGTTTCCGCGTCTCCATTGCACTGCGCAAACTACGAAACGCTCCCCAAACATGGCACTCACCCATGCAGACGACTTTTCCGACCTTCCACGACGCTCACGCAACGCTCACGCTAGTGAAAGCCTTATTTAGAGCTTGACGTCGCGCCCAAGCGAGTGAGCACATTTCGCCTACGGCTTAGGCCGCCCACCTAGTGTGGCTGCTCGGTGTCTGCAGGCAGCGAGGGGCTGCAAGCTTCCCGTGTTCGCGCCTGTGTCACCTCTGCTTGCTTGTCAGAGACAGAGTATCGCAAAACATACAACTCACTCCATGAATTGATTGCTACGGCATCTGTCATCAGCAGTCACAACTAGCAACACCAGTAGCAGCCGACTGCACGTAAAGAATGGGAATGTGCAGTGGGATTTTTGTGAACTCGGCGCAAGGCAGATCTTTCCGACATAGGTTTGAGAATCTTAAGGGCAGACTTGTACTGTTTCTAAATTCAGTGTAGCGGTGGGAGGAGGGTGCTTCCTGCGCGTAACATCACGCTTGCCAGTTGTGACTGCTAATCGTTCGCTCGTATCTGCCTTGACACATTCGCTGGCTGTGAATTATCCCACTTGCGTGGCAGTGTGCGCATGTAGGTGTGTTAAAAATTCTGGAGGCGCTGGGTATCGATCCCAGTACCTCTCGCATGCTAAGCGAGCGCTCTACCATCTGAGCTACGCCCGCTGATGACAAATAGTGCTACATACAACCATATCAATATCACAGACCCCTTGCACTCCCATTATTCCGCAGACAAACACTATTCTCAATGTGTCCGTGAGGGTGTCTTTCAGGTTTCCTGCATTCTGTATCGAATCGTAGTTGGCCAAAATTAAAGTGGCGCGCACAACGTCGAAAATAGCGTTCGGCCACCGCTCTGAGTAAGACGAACGTGTTGTCCACTCTCTAGACTTCTTTGAGGTTAGGCCGTTATACCTAAGACAGATTTGCACTCGATGACACCTCGACAACAGCCGGTCCTCACATTTACGTCTTGCTCTCCTTACGTCAGTATACATCACATGAGCTGTGACGCTGGCTTTGCAACATCTTGCGTGTCTTTAGGCTCGCCGCGACCAACACTTACCATGCACTGTCCACAAAACATGGAGGCGCCGGGGCTTGAACCCGGGACCTTTCACATGCAAAGCGAACGCTCTACCAACTGAGCTACGCCCCCAAGCGCAACAAAGCTGCGCTGTTTTCCATTCTTTGCTACTCTGATGTGCACGGACCTGATGGTTGGTTGGTTTGTAGGGGTGAAGGGACCAGTGTACAAAGGCGCGGTCAAGTTCATATACACAAGAGTTCCAAGTAGTTTCGATGCTCTGGTATTACGACTACAAATTACGTCTGTATTTAACGTCTTAAATTGAAAGGACAGTCGACTGATGACCACAGCAGTTGAGTCCCATAGTGCTCAGAGCCATTTTTTGAAAGGACAGTCACAAACCTTGTCGACAATCACACCGCGCCTGAGGTAACAAGCACATCTGAAGCCCAATTGTGCACTCGACTGTTCATGCCAACTCACTGCCTCGCACTTTACTACTGTGTACCACTCTTGTCGACCAACTGCAAAACACTGGGCCACAACACGTTTCCGCGTCTCCATTGCACTGCGCAAACTACGAAACGCTCCCCAAACATGGCACTCACCCATGCAGACGACTTTTCCGACTTTCCACGACGCTCACGCTAGTGAAAGCCTTATTTAGAGCTTGACGTCGCGCCCAAGCGAGTGAGCACATTTCGCCTACGGCTTAGGCCGCCCACCTAGTGTGGCTGCTCGGTGTCTGCAGGCAGCGAGGGGCTGCAAGCTTCGCGTGTTCGCGCCTGTGTCACCTCTGCTTGCTTGTCAGAGACAGAGTATCGCAAAACATACAACTCACTCCATGAATTGATTGCTACGGCATCTGTCATCAGCAGTCACAACTAGCAACACCAGTAGCAGCCGACTGCACGTAAAGAATGGGAATGTGCAGTGGGATTTTTGTGAACTCGGCGCAAGGCAGATCTTTCCGACATAGGTTTGAGAATCTTAAGGGCAGACTTGTACTGTTTCTAAATTCAGTGTAGCGGTGGGAGGAGGGTGCTTCCTGCGCGTAACATCACGCTTGCCAGTTGTGACTGCTAATCGTTCGCTCGTATCTGCCTTGACACATTCGCTGGCTGTGAATTATCCCACTTGCGTGGCAGTGTGCGCATGTAGGTGTGTTAAAAATTCTGGAGGCGCTGGGTATCGATCCCAGTACCTCTCGCATGCTAAGCGAGCGCTCTACCATCTGAGCTACGCCCCCTGATGACAAATAGTGCTACATACAACCATATCAATATCACAGACCCCTTGCACTCCCATTATTCCGCAGACAAACACTATTCTCAATGTGTCCGTGAGGGTGTCTTTCAGGTTTCCTGCATTCTGTATCGAATCGTAGTTGGCCAAAATTAAAGTGGCGCGCACAACGTCGAAAATAGCGTTCGGCCACCGCTCTGAGTAAGACGAACGTGTTGTCCACTCTCTAGACTTCTTTGAGGTTAGGCCGTTATACCTAAGACAGATTTGCACTCGATGACACCTCGACAACAGCCGGTCCTCACATTTACGTCTTGCTCTCCTTACGTCAGTATACATCACATGAGCTGTGACGCTGGCTTTGCAACATCTTGCGTGTCTTTAGGCTCGCCGCGACCAACACTTACCATGCACTGTCCACAAAACATGGAGGCGCCGGGGCTTGAACCCGGGACCTTTCACATGCAAAGCGAACGCTCTACCAACTGAGCTACGCCCCCATGCGCAACAAAGCTGCGCTGTTTTCCATTCTTTGCTACTCTGATGTGCACGGACCTGATGGTTGGTTGGTTTGTAGGGGTGAAGGGACCAGTGTACAAAGGCGCGGTCAAGTTCATATACACAAGAGTTCCAAGTAGTTTCGATGCTCTGGTATTACGACTACAAATTACGTCTGTATTTAACGTCTTAAATTGAAAGGACAGTCGACTGATGACCACAGCAGTTGAGTCCCATAGTGCTCAGAGCCATTTTTTGAAAGGACAGTCACAAACCTTGTCGACAATCACACCGCGCCTGAGGTAACAAGCACATCTGAAGCCCAATTGTGCACTCGACTGTTCATGCCAACTCACTGCCTCGCACTTTACTACTGTGTACCACTCTTGTCGTCCAACTGCAAAACACTGGGCCACAACACGTTTCCGCGTCTCCATTGCACTGCGCAAACTACGAAACGCTCCCCAAACATGGCACTCACCCATGCAGACGACTTTTCCGACCTTCCACGACGCTCACGCAACGCTCACGCTAGTGAAAGCCTTATTTAGAGCTTGACGTCGCGCCCAAGCGAGTGAGCACATTTCGCCTACGGCTTAGGCCGCCCACCTAGTGTGGCTGCTCGGTGTCTGCAGGCAGCGAGGGGCTGCAAGCTTCCCGTGTTCGCGCCTGTGTCACCTCTGCTTGCTTGTCAGAGACAGAGTATCGCAAAACATACAACTCACTCCATGAATTGATTGCTACGGCATCTGTCATCAGCAGTCACAACTAGCAACACCAGTAGCAGCCGACTGCACGTAAAGAATGGGAATGTGCAGTGGGATTTTTGTGAACTCGGCGCAAGGCAGATCTTTCCGACATAGGTTTGAGAATCTTAAGGGCAGACTTGTACTGTTTCTAAATTCAGTGTAGCGGTGGGAGGAGGGTGCTTCCTGCGCGTAACGTCACGCTTGCCAGTTGTGACTGCTAATCGTTCGCTCGTATCTGCCTTGACACATTCGCTGGCTGTGAATTATCCCACTTGCGTGGCAGTGTGCGCATGTAGGTGTGTTAAAAATTCTGGAGGCGCTGGGTATCGATCCCAGTACCTCTCACAGAAAGCGAGCGCTCTACCATCTGAGCTACGCCCCCTGATGACAAATAGTGCTACATACAACCATATCAATATCACAGACCCCTTGCACTCCCATTATTCCGCAGACAAACACTATTCTCAATGTGTCCGTGAGGGTGTCTTTCAGGTTTCCTGCATTCTGTATCGAATCGTAGTTGGCCAAAATTAAAGTGGCGCGCACAACGTCGAAAATAGCGTTCGGCCACCGCTCTGAGTAAGACGAACGTGTTGTCCACTCTCTAGACTTCTTTGAGGTTAGGCCGTTATACCTAAGACAGATTTGCACTCGATGACACCTCGACAACAGCCGGTCCTCACATTTACGTCTTGCTCTCCTTACGTCAGTATACATCACATGAGCTGTGACGCTGGCTTTGCAACATCTTGCGTGTCTTTAGGCTCGCCGCGACCAACACTTACCATGCACTGTCCACAAAACATAGAGGCGCCGGGGCTTGAACCCGGGACCTTTCACATGCAAAGCGAACGCTCTACCAACTGAGCTACGCCCCCAAGCGCAACAAAGCTGCGCTGTTTTCCATTCTTTGCTACTCTGATGTGCACGGACCTGATGGTTGGTTGGTTTGTAGGGGTGAAGGGACCAGTGTACAAAGGCGCGGTCAAGTTCATATACACAAGAGTTCCAAGTAGTTTCGATGCTCTGGTATTACGACTACAAATTACGTCTGTATTTAACGTCTTAAATTGAAAGGACAGTCGACTGATGACCACAGCAGTTGAGTCCCATAGTGCTCAGAGCCATTTTTTGAAAGGACAGTCACAAACCTTGTCGACAATCACACCGCGCCTGAGGTAACAAGCACATCTGAAGCCCAATTGTGCACTCGACTGTTCATGCCAACTCACTGCCTCGCACTTTACTACTGTGTACCACTCTTGTCGTCCAACTGCAAAACACTGGGCCACAACACGTTTCCGCGTCTCCATTGCACTGCGCAAACTACGAAACGCTCCCCAAACATGGCACTCACCCATGCAGACGACTTTTCCGACCTTCCACGACGCTCACGCAACGCTCACGCTAGTGAAAGCCTTATTTAGAGCTTGACGTCGCGCCCAAGCGAGTGAGCACATTTCGCCTACGGCTTAGGCCGCCCACCTAGTGTGGCTGCTCGGTGTCTGCAGGCAGCGAGGGGCTGCAAGCTTCCCGTGTTCGCGCCTGTGTCACCTCTGCTTGCTTGTCAGAGACAGAGTATCGCAAAACATACAACTCACTCCATGAATTGATTGCTACGGCATCTGTCATCAGCAGTCACAACTAGCAACACCAGTAGCAGCCGACTGCACGTAAAGAATGGGAATGTGCAGTGGGATTTTTGTGAACTCGGCGCAAGGCAGATCTTTCCGACATAGGTTTGAGAATCTTAAGGGCAGACTTGTACTGTTTCTAAATTCAGTGTAGCGGTGGGAGGAGGGTGCTTCCTGCGCGTAACATCACGCTTGCCAGTTGTGGCTGCTAATCGTTCGCTCGTATCTGCCTTGACACATTCGCTGGCTGTGAATTATCCCACTTGCGTGGCAGTGTGCGCATGTAGGTGTGTTAAAAATTCTGGAGGCGCTGGGTATCGATCCCAGTACCTCTCGCATGCTAAGCGAGCGCTCTACCATCTGAGCTACGCCCCCTGATGACAAATAGTGCTACATACAACCATATCAATATCACAGACCCCTTGCACTCCCATTATTCCGCAGACAAACACTATTCTCAATGTGTCCGTGAGGGTGTCTTTCAGGTTTCCTGCATTCTGTATCGAATCGTAGTTGGCCAAAATTAAAGTGGCGCGCACAACGTCGAAAATAGCGTTCGGCCACCGCTCTGAGTAAGACGAACGTGTTGTCCACTCTCTAGACTTCTTTGAGGTTAGGCCGTTATACCTAAGACAGATTTGCACTCGATGACACCTCGACAACAGCCGGTCCTCACATTTACGTCTTGCTCTCCTTACGTCAGTATACATCACATGAGCTGTGACGCTGGCTTTGC
This sequence comes from Schistocerca nitens, assembly GCF_023898315.1. Classification (NCBI taxonomy): domain Eukaryota; kingdom Metazoa; phylum Arthropoda; class Insecta; order Orthoptera; family Acrididae; genus Schistocerca; species Schistocerca nitens. The sequence continues at coordinate 132,410,915 of NC_064623.1, forward strand.
AACATCTTGCGTGTCTTTAGGCTCGCCGCGACCAACACTTACCTTGCACTGTCCACAAAACATGGAGGCGCCGGGGCTTGAACCCGGGACCTTTCACATGCAAAGCGAACGCTCTACCAACTGAGCTACGCCCCCAAGCGCAACAAAGCTGCGCTGTTTTCCATTCTTTGCTACTCTGATGTGCACGGACCTGATGGTTGGTTGGTTTGTAGGGGTGAAGGGACCAGTGTACAAAGGCGCGGTCAAGTTCATATACACAAGAGTTCCAAGTAGTTTCGATGCTCTGGTATTACGACTACAAATTACGTCTGTATTTAACGTCTTAAATTGAAAGGACAGTCGACTGATGACCACAGCAGTTGAGTCCCATAGTGCTCAGAGCCATTTTTTGAAAGGACAGTCACAAACCTTGTCGACAATCACACCGCGCCTGAGGTAACAAGCACATCTGAAGCCCAATTGTGCACTCGACTGTTCATGCCAACTCACTGCCTCGCACTTTACTACTGTGTACCACTCTTGTCGTCCAACTGCAAAACACTGGGCCACAACACGTTTCCGCGTCTCCTTTGCACTGCGCAAACTACGAAACGCTCCCCAAACATGGCACTCACCCATGCAGACGACTTTTCCGACCTTCCACGACGCTCACGCAACGCTCACGCTAGTGAAAGCCTTATTTAGAGCTTGACGTCGCGCCCAAGCGAGTGAGCACATTTCGCCTACGGCTTAGGCCGCCCACCTAGTGTGGCTGCTCGGTGTCTGCAGGCAGCGAGGGGCTGCAAGCTTCCCGTGTTCGCGCCTGTGTCACCTCTGCTTGCTTGTCAGAGACAGAGTATCGCAAAACATACAACTCACTCCATGAATTGATTGCTACGGCATCTGTCATCAGCAGTCACAACTAGCAACACCAGTAGCAGCCGACTGCACGTAAAGAATGGGAATGTGCAGTGGGATTTTTGTGAACTCGGCGTAAGGCAGATCTTTCCGACATAGGTTTGAGAATCTTAAGGGCAGACTTGTACTGTTTCTAAATTCAGTGTAGCGGTGGGAGGAGGGTGCTTCCTGCGCGTAACATCACGCTTGCCAGTTGTGGCTGCTAATCGTTCGCTCGTATCTGCCTTGACACATTCGCTGGCTGTGAATTATCCCACTTGCGTGGCAGTGTGCGCATGTAGGTGTGTTAAAAATTCTGGAGGCGCTGGGTATCGATCCCAGTACCTCTCGCATGCTAAGCGAGCGCTCTACCATCTGAGCTACGCCCGCTGATGACAAATAGTGCTACATACAACCATATCAATATCACAGACCCCTTGCACTCCCATTATTCCGCAGACAAACACTGTTCTCAATGTGTCCGTGAGGGTGTCTTTCAGGTTTCCTGCATTCTGTATCGAATCGTAGTTGGCCAAAATTAAAGTGGCGCGCACAACGTCGAAAATAGCGTTCGGCCACCGCTCTGAGTAAGACGAACGTGTTGTCCACTCTCTAGACTTCTTTGAGGTTAGGCCGTTATACCTAAGACAGATTTGCACTCGATGACACCTCGACAACAGCCGGTCCTCACATTTACGTCTTGCTCTCCTTACGTCAGTATACATCACATGAGCTGTGACGCTGGCTTTGCAACATCTTGCGTGTCTTTAGGATCGCCGCGACCAACACTTACCTTGCACTGTCCACAAAACATGGAGGCGCCGGGGCTTGAACCCGGGACCTTTCACATGCAAATCGAACGCTCTACCAACTGAGCTACGCCCCCAAGCGCAACAAAGCTGCGCTGTTTTCCATTCTTTGCTACTCTGATGTGCACGGACCTGATGGTTGGTTGGTTTGTAGGGGTGAAGGGACCAGTGTACAAAGGCGCGGTCAAGTTCATATACACAAGAGTTCCAAGTAGTTTCGATGCTCTGGTATTACGACTACAAATTACGTCTGTATTTAACGTCTTAAATTGAAAGGACAGTCGACTGATGACCACAGCAGTTGAGTCCCATAGTGCTCAGAGCCATTTTTTGAAAGGACAGTCACAAACCTTGTCGACAATCACACCGCGCCTGAGGTAACAAGCACATCTGAAGCCCAATTGTGCACTCGACTGTTCATGCCAACTCACTGCCTCGCACTTTACTACTGTGTACCACTCTTGTCGTCCAACTGCAAAACACTGGGCCACAACACGTTTCCGCGTCTCCATTGCACTGCGCAAACTACGAAACGCTCCCCAAACATGGCACTCACCCATGCAGACGACTTTTCCGACCTTCCACGACGCTCACGCAACGCTCACGCTAGTGAAAGCCTTATTTAGAGCTTGACGTCGCGCCCAAGCGAGTGAGCACATTTCGCCTACGGCTTAGGCCGCCCACCTAGTGTGGCTGCTCGGTGTCTGCAGGCAGCGAGGGGCTGCAAGCTTCCCGTGTTCGCGCCTGTGTCACCTCTGCTTGCTTGTCAGAGACAGAGTATCGCAAAACATACAACTCACTCCATGAATTGATTGCTACGGCATCTGTCATCAGCAGTCACAACTAGCAACACCAGTAGCAGCCGACTGCACGTAAAGAATGGGAATGTGCAGTGGGATTTTTGTGAACTCGGCGCAAGGCAGATCTTTCCGACATAGGTTTGAGAATCTTAAGGGCAGACTTGTACTGTTTCTAAATTCAGTGTAGCGGTGGGAGGAGGGTGCTTCCTGCGCGTAACATCACGCTTGCCAGTTGTGACTGCTAATCGTTCGCTCGTATCTGCCTTGACACATTCGCTGGCTGTGAATTATCCCACTTGCGTGGCAGTGTGCGCATGTAGGTGTGTTAAAAATTCTGGAGGCGCTGGGTATCGATCCCAGTACCTCTCGCATGCTAAGCGAGCGCTCTACCATCTGAGCTACGCCCGCTGATGACAAATAGTGCTACATACAACCATATCAATATCACAGACCCCTTGCACTCCCATTATTCCGCAGACAAACACTATTCTCAATGTGTCCGTGAGGGTGTCTTTCAGGTTTCCTGCATTCTGTATCGAATCGTAGTTGGCCAAAATTAAAGTGGCGCGCACAACGTCGAAAATAGCGTTCGGCCACCGCTCTGAGTAAGACGAACGTGTTGTCCACTCTCTAGACTTCTTTGAGGTTAGGCCGTTATACCTAAGACAGATTTGCACTCGATGACACCTCGACAACAGCCGGTCCTCACATTTACGTCTTGCTCTCCTTACGTCAGTATACATCACATGAGCTGTGACGCTGGCTTTGCAACATCTTGCGTGTCTTTAGGCTCGCCGCGACCAACACTTACCTTGCACTGTCCACAAAACATGGAGGCGCCGGGGCTTGAACCCGGGACCTTTCACATGCAAAGCGAACGCTCTACCAACTGAGCTACGTCCCCAAGCGCAACAAAGCTGCGCTGTTTTCCATTCTTTGCTACTCTGATGTGCACGGACCTGATGGTTGGTTGGTTTGTAGGGGTGAAGGGACCAGTGTACAAAGGCGCGGTCAAGTTCATATACACAAGAGTTCCAAGTAGTTTCGATGCTCTGGTATTACGACTACAAATTACGTCTGTATTTAACGTCTTAAATTGAAAGGACAGTCGACTGATGACCACAGCAGTTGAGTCCCATAGTGCTCAGAGCCATTTTTTGAAAGGACAGTCACAAACCTTGTCGACAATCACACCGCGCCTGAGGTAACAAGCACATCTGAAGCCCAATTGTGCACTCGACTGTTCATGCCAACTCACTGCCTCGCACTTTACTACTGTGTACCACTCTTGTCGTCCAACTGCAAAACACTGGGCCACAACACGTTTCCGCGTCTCCATTGCACTGCGCAAACTACGAAACGCTCCCCAAACATGGCACTCACCCATGCAGACGACTTTTCCGACCTTCCACGACGCTCACGCAACGCTCACGCTAGTGAAAGCCTTATTTAGAGCTTGACGTCGCGCCCAAGCGAGTGAGCACATTTCGCCTACGGCTTAGGCCGCCCACCTAGTGTGGCTGCTCGGTGTCTGCAGGCAGCGAGGGGCTGCAAGCTTCCCGTGTTCGCGCCTGTGTCACCTCTGCTTGCTTGTCAGAGACAGAGTATCGCAAAACATACAACTCACTCCATGAATTGATTGCTACGGCATCTGTCATCAGCAGTCACAACTAGCAACACCAGTAGCAGCCGACTGCACGTAAAGAATGGGAATGTGCAGTGGGATTTTTGTGAACTCGGCGCAAGGCAGATCTTTCCGACATAGGTTTGAGAATCTTAAGGGCAGACTTGTACTGTTTCTAAATTCAGTGTAGCGCTGGGAGGAGGGTGCTTCCTGCGCGTAACATCACGCTTGCCAGTTGTGGCTGCTAATCGTTCGCTCGTATCTGCCTTGACACATTCGCTGGCTGTGAATTATCCCACTTGCGTGGCAGTGTGCGCATGTAGGTGTGTTAAAAATTCTGGAGGCGCTGGGTATCGATCCCAGTACCTCTCGCATGCTAAGCGAGCGCTCTACCATCTGAGCTACGCCCGCTGATGACAAATAGTGCTACATACAACCATATCAATATCACAGACCCCTTGCACTCCCATTATTCCGCAGACAAACACTATTCTCAATGTGTCCGTGAGGGTGTCTTTCAGGTTTCCTGCATTCTGTATCGAATCGTAGTTGGCCAAAATTAAAGTGGCGCGCACAACGTCGAAAATAGCGTTCGGCCACCGCTCTGAGTAAGACGAACGTGTTGTCCACTCTCTAGACTTCTTTGAGGTTAGGCCGTTATACCTAAGACAGATTTGCACTCGATGACACCTCGACAACAGCCGGTCCTCACATTTACGTCTTGCTCTCCTTACGTCAGTATACATCACATGAGCTGTGACGCTGGCTTTGCAACATCTTGCGTGTCTTTAGGATCGCCGCGACCAACACTTACCTTGCACTGTCCACAAAACATGGAGGCGCCGGGGCTTGAACCCGGGACCTTTCACATGCAAATCGAACGCTCTACCAACTGAGCTACGCCCCCAAGCGCAACAAAGCTGCGCTGTTTTCCATTCTTTGCTACTCTGATGTGCACGGACCTGATGGTTGGTTGGTTTGTAGGGGTGAAGGGACCAGTGTACAAAGGCGCGGTCAAGTTCATATACACAAGAGTTCCAAGTAGTTTCGATGCTCTGGTATTACGACTACAAATTACGTCTGTATTTAACGTCTTAAATTGAAAGGACAGTCGACTGATGACCACAGCAGTTGAGTCCCATAGTGCTCAGAGCCATTTTTTGAAAGGACAGTCACAAACCTTGTCGACAATCACACCGCGCCTGAGGTAACAAGCACATCTGAAGCCCAATTGTGCACTCGACTGTTCATGCCAACTCACTGCCTCGCACTTTACTACTGTGTACCACTCTTGTCGTCCAACTGCAAAACACTGGGCCACAACACGTTTCCGCGTCTCCATTGCACTGCGCAAACTACGAAACGCTCCCCAAACATGGCACTCACCCATGCAGACGACTTTTCCGACCTTCCACGACGCTCACGCAACGCTCACGCTAGTGAAAGCCTTATTTAGAGCTTGACGTCGCGCCCAAGCGAGTGAGCACATTTCGCCTACGGCTTAGGCCGCCCACCTAGTGTGGCTGCTCGGTGTCTGCAGGCAGCGAGGGGCTGCAAGCTTCCCGTGTTCGCGCCTGTGTCACCTCTGCTTGCTTGTCAGAGACAGAGTATCGCAAAACATACAACTCACTCCATGAATTGATTGCTATGGCATCTGTCATCAGCAGTCACAACTAGCAACACCAGTAGCAGCCGACTGCACGTAAAGAATGGGAATGTGCAGTGGGATTTTTGTGAACTCGGCGCAAGGCAGATCTTTCCGACATAGGTTTGAGAATCTTAAGGGCAGACTTGTACTGTTTCTAAATTCAGTGTAGCGGTGGGAGGAGGGTGCTTCCTGCGCGTAACATCACGCTTGCCAGTTGTGACTGCTAATCGTTCGCTCGTATCTGCCTTGACACATTCGCTGGCTGTGAATTATCCCACTTGCGTGGCAGTGTGCGCATGTAGGTGTGTTAAAAATTCTGGAGGCGCTGGGTATCGATCCCAGTACCTCTCGCATGCTAAGCGAGCGCTCTACCATCTGAGCTACGCCCCCTGATGACAAATAGTGCTACATACAACCATATCAATATCACAGACCCCTTGCACTCCCATTATTCCGCAGACAAACACTATTCTCAATGTGTCCGTGAGGGTGTCTTTCAGGTTTCCTGCATTCTGTATCGAATCGTAGTTGGCCAAAATTAAAGTGGCGCGCACAACGTCGAAAATAGCGTTCGGCCACCGCTCTGAGTAAGACGAACGTGTTGTCCACTCTCTAGACTTCTTTGAGGTTAGGCCGTTATACCTAAGACAGATTTGCACTCGATGACACCTCGACAACAGCCGGTCCTCACATTTACGTCTTGCTCTCCTTACGTCAGTATACATCACATGAGCTGTGACGCTGGCTTTGCAACATCTTGCGTGTCTTTAGGCTCGCCGCGACCAACACTTACCATGCACTGTCCACAAAACATGGAGGCGCCGGGGCTTGAACCCGGGACCTTTCACATGCAAAGCGAACGCTCTACCAACTGAGCTACGCCCCCAAGCGCAACAAAGCTGCGCTGTTTTCCATTCTTTGCTACTCTGATGTGCACGGACCTGATGGTTGGTTGGTTTGTAGGGGTGAAGGGACCAGTGTACAAAGGCGCGGTCAAGTTCATATACACAAGAGTTCCAAGTAGTTTCGATGCTCTGGTATTACGACTACAAATTACGTCTGTATTTAACGTCTTAAATTGAAAGGACAGTCGACTGATGACCACAGCAGTTGAGTCCCATAGTGCTCAGAGCCATTTTTTGAAAGGACAGTCACAAACCTTGTCGACAATCACACCGCGCCTGAGGTAACAAGCACATCTGAAGCCCAATTGTGCACTCGATTGTTCATGCCAACTCACTGCCTCGCACTTTACTACTGTGTACCACTCTTGTCGTCCAACTGCAAAACACTGGGCCACAACACGTTTCCGCGTCTCCATTGCACTGCGCAAACTACGAAACGCTCCCCAAACATGGCACTCACCCATGCAGACGACTTTTCCGACTTCCCACGACGCTCACGCAACGCTCACGCTAGTGAAAGCCTTATTTAGAGCTTGACGTCGCGCCCAAGCGAGTGAGCACATTTCGCCTACGGCTTAGGCCGCCCACCTAGTGTGGCTGCTCGGTGTCTGCAGGCAGCGAGGGGCTGCAAGCTTCCCGTGTTCGCGCCTGTGTCACCTCTGCTTGCTTGTCAGAGACAGAGTATCGCAAAACATACAACTCACTCCATGAATTGATTGCTACGGCATCTGTCATCAGCAGTCACAACTAGCAACACCAGTAGCAGCCGACTGCACGTAAAGAATGGGAATGTGCAGTGGGATTTTTGTGAACTCGGCGCAAGGCAGATCTTTCCGACATAGGTTTGAGAATCTTAAGGGCAGACTTGTACTGTTTCTAAATTCAGTGTAGCGGTGGGAGGAGGGTGCTTCCTGCGCGTAACATCACGCTTGCCAGTTGTGACTGCTAATCGTTCGCTCGTATCTGCCTTGACACATTCGCTGGCTGTGAATTATCCCACTTGCGTGGCAGTGTGCGCATGTAGGTGTGTTAAAAATTCTGGAGGCGCTGGGTATCGATCCCAGTACCTCTCGCATGCTAAGCGAGCGCTCTTCCATCTGAGCTACGCCCCCTGATGACAAATAGTGCTACATACAACCATATCAATATCACAGACCCCTTGCACTCCCATTATTCCGCAGACAAACACTATTCTCAATGTGTCCGTGAGGGTGTCTTTCAGGTTTCCTGCATTCTGTATCGAATCGTAGTTGGCCAAAATTAAAGTGGCGCGCACAACGTCGAAAATAGCGTTCGGCCACCGCTCTGAGTAAGACGAACGTGTTGTCCACTCTCTAGACTTCTTTGAGGTTAGGCCGTTATACCTAAGACAGATTTGCACTCGATGACACCTCGACAACAGCCGGTCCTCACATTTACGTCTTGCTCTCCTTACGTCAGTATACATCACATGAGCTGTGACGCTGGCTTTGCAACATCTTGCGTGTCTTTAGGCTCGCCGCGACCAACACTTACCATGCACTGTCCACAAAACATGGAGGCGCCGGGGCTTGAACCCGGGACCTTTCACATGCAAATCGAACGCTCTACCAACTGAGCTACGCCCCCAAGCGCAACAAAGCTGCGCTGTTTTCCATTCTTTGCTACTCTGATGTGCACGGACCTGATGGTTGGTTGGTTTGTAGGGGTGAAGGGACCAGTGTACAAAGGCGCGGTCAAGTTCATATACACAAGAGTTCCAAGTAGTTTCGATGCTCTGGTATTACGACTACAAATTACGTCTGTATTTAACGTCTTAAATTGAAAGGACAGTCGACTGATGACCACAGCAGTTGAGTCCCATAGTGCTCAGAGCCATTTTTTGAAAGGACAGTCACAAACCTTGTCGACAATCACACCGCGCCTGAGGTAACAAGCACATCTGAAGCCCAATTGTGCACTCGACTGTTCATGCCAACTCACTGCCTCGCACTTTACTACTGTGTACCACTCTTGTCGTCCAACTGCAAAACACTGGGCCACAACACGTTTCCGCGTCTCCATTGCACTGCGCAAACTACGAAACGCTCCCCAAACATGGCACTCACCCATGCAGACGACTTTTCCGACCTTCCACGACGCTCACGCAACGCTCACGCTAGTGAAAGCCTTATTTAGAGCTTGACGTCGCGCCCAAGCGAGTGAGCACATTTCGCCTACGGCTTAGGCCGCCCACCTAGTGTGGCTGCTCGGTGTCTGCAGGCAGCGAGGGGCTGCAAGCTTCCCGTGTTCGCGCCTGTGTCACCTCTGCTTGCTTGTCAGAGACAGAGTATCGCAAAACATACAACTCACTCCATGAATTGATTGCTACGGCATCTGTCATCAGCAGTCACAACTAGCAACACCAGTAGCAGCCGACTGCACGTAAAGAATGGGAATGTGCAGTGGGATTTTTGTGAACTCGGCGCAAGGCAGATCTTTCCGACATAGGTTTGAGAATCTTAAGGGCAGACTTGTACTGTTTCTAAATTCAGTGTAGCGGTGGGAGGAGGGTGCTTCCTGCGCGTAACAGCACGCTTGCCAGTTGTGGCTGCTAATCGTTCGCTCGTATCTGCCTTGACACATTCGCTGGCCGTGAATTATCCCACTTGCGTGGCAGTGTGCGCATGTAGGTGTGTTAAAAATTCTGGAGGCGCTGGGTATCGATCCCAGTACCTCTCGCATGCTAAGCGAGCGCTCTACCATCTGAGCTACGCCCCCTGATGACAAATAGTGCTACATACAACCATATCAATATCACAGACCCCTTGCACTCCCATTATTCCGCAGACAAACACTATTCTCAATGTGTCCGTGAGGGTGTCTTTCAGGTTTCCTGCATTCTGTATCGAATCGTAGTTGGCCAAAATTAAAGTGGCGCGCACAACGTCGAAAATAGCGTTCGGCCACCGCTCTGAGTAAGACGAACGTGTTGTCCACTCTCTAGACTTCTTTGAGGTTAGGCCGTTATACCTAAGACAGATTTGCACTCGATGACACCTCGACAACAGCCGGTCCTCACATTTACGTCTTGCTCTCCTTACGTCAGTATACATCACATGAGCTGTGACGCTGGCTTTGCAACATCTTGCGTGTCTTTAGGCTCGCCGCGACCAACACTTACCATGCACTGTCCACAATACATGGAGGCGCCGGGGCTTGAACCCGGGACCTTTCACATGCAAAGCGAACGCTCTACCAACTGAGCTACGTCCCCAAGCGCAACAAAGCTGCGCTGTTTTCCATTCTTTGCTACTCTGATGTGCACGGACCTGATGGTTGGTTGGTTTGTAGGGGTGAAGGGACCAGTGTACAAAGGCGCGGTCAAGTTCATATACACAAGAGTTCCAAGTAGTTTCGATGCTCTGGTATTACGACTACAAATTACGTCTGTATTTAACGTCTTAAATTGAAAGGACAGTCGACTGATGACCACAGCAGTTGAGTCCCATAGTGCTCAGAGCCATTTTTTGAAAGGACAGTCACAAACCTTGTCGACAATCACACCGCGCCTGAGGTAACAAGCACATCTGAAGCCCAATTGTGCACTCGACTGTTCATGCCAACTCACTGCCTCGCACTTTACTACTGTGTACCACTCTTGTCGTCCAACTGCAAAACACTGGGCCACAACACGTTTCCGCGTCTCCATTGCACTGCGCAAACTACGAAACGCTCCCCAAACATGGCACTCACCCATGCAGACGACTTTTCCGACCTTCCACGACGCTCACGCAACGCTCACGCTAGTGAAAGCCTTATTTAGAGCTTGACGTCGCGCCCAAGCGAGTGAGCACATTTCGCCTACGGCTTAGGCCGCCCACCTAGTGTGGCTGCTCGGTGTCTGCAGGCAGCGAGGGGCTGCAAGCTTCCCGTGTTCGCGCCTGTGTCACCTCTGCTTGCTTGTCAGAGACAGAGTATCGCAAAACATACAACTCACTCCATGAATTGATTGCTACGGCATCTGTCATCAGCAGTCACAACTAGCAACACCAGTAGCAGCCGACTGCACGTAAAGAATGGGAATGTGCAGTGGGATTTTTGTGAACTCGGCGCAAGGCAGATCTTTCCGACATAGGTTTGAGAATCTTAAGGGCAGACTTGTACTGTTTCTAAATTCAGTGTAGCGGTGGGAGGAGGGTGCTTCCTGCGCGTAACATCACGCTTGCCAGTTGTGACTGCTAATCGTTCGCTCGTATCTGCCTTGACACATTCGCTGGCTGTGAATTATCCCACTTGCGTGGCAGTGTGCGCATGTAGGTGTGTTAAAAATTCTGGAGGCGCTGGGTATCGATCCCAGTACCTCTCGCATGCTAAGCGAGCGCTCTTCCATCTGAGCTACGCCCCCTGATGACAAATAGTGCTACATACAACCATATCAATATCACAGACCCCTTGCACTCCCATTATTCCGCAGACAAACACTATTCTCAATGTGTCCGTGAGGGTGTCTTTCAGGTTTCCTGCATTCTGTATCGAATCGTAGTTGGCCAAAATTAAAGTGGCGCGCACAACGTCGAAAATAGCGTTCGGCCACCGCTCTGAGTAAGACGAACGTGTTGTCCACTCTCTAGACTTCTTTGAGGTTAGGCCGTTATACCTAAGACAGATTTGCACTCGATGACACCTCGACAACAGCCGGTCCTCACATTTACGTCTTGCTCTCCTTACGTCAGTATACATCACATGAGCTGTGACGCTGGCTTTGCAACATCTTGCGTGTCTTTAGGCTCGCCGCGACCAACACTTACCATGCACTGTCCACAAAACATGGAGGCGCCGGGGCTTGAACCCGGGACCTTTCACATGCAAATCGAACGCTCTACCAACTGAGCTACGCCCCCAAGCGCAACAAAGCTGCGCTGTTTTCCATTCTTTGCTACTCTGATGTGCACGGACCTGATGGTTGGTTGGTTTGTAGGGGTGAAGGGACCAGTGTACAAAGGCGCGGTCAAGTTCATATACACAAGAGTTCCAAGTAGTTTCGATGCTCTGGTATTACGACTACAAATTACGTCTGTATTTAACGTCTTAAATTGAAAGGACAGTCGACTGATGACCACAGCAGTTGAGTCCCATAGTGCTCAGAGCCATTTTTTGAAAGGACAGTCACAAACCTTGTCGACAATCACACCGCGCCTGAGGTAACAAGCACATCTGAAGCCCAATTGTGCACTCGACTGTTCATGCCAACTCACTGCCTCGCACTTTACTACTGTGTACCACTCTTGTCGTCCAACTGCAAAACACTGGGCCACAACACGTTTCCGCGTCTCCATTGCACTGCGCAAACTACGAAACGCTCCCCAAACATGGCACTCACCCATGCAGACGACTTTTCCGACCTTCCACGACGCTCACGCAACGCTCACGCTAGTGAAAGCCTTATTTAGAGCTTGACGTCGCGCCCAAGCGAGTGAGCACATTTCGCCTACGGCTTAGGCCGCCCACCTAGTGTGGCTGCTCGGTGTCTGCAGGCAGCGAGGGGCTGCAAGCTTCCCGTGTTCGCGCCTGTGTCACCTCTGCTTGCTTGTCAGAGACAGAGTATCGCAAAACATACAACTCACTCCATGAATTGATTGCTACGGCATCTGTCATCAGCAGTCACAACTAGCAACACCAGTAGCAGCCGACTGCACGTAAAGAATGGGAATGTGCAGTGGGATTTTTGTGAACTCGGCGCAAGGCAGATCTTTCCGACATAGGTTTGAGAATCTTAAGGGCAGACTTGTACTGTTTCTAAATTCAGTGTAGCGGTGGGAGGAGGGTGCTTCCTGCGCGTAACAGCACGCTTGCCAGTTGTGGCTGCTAATCGTTCGCTCGTATCTGCCTTGACACATTCGCTGGCCGTGAATTATCCCACTTGCGTGGCAGTGTGCGCATGTAGGTGTGTTAAAAATTCTGGAGGCGCTGGGTATCGATCCCAGTACCTCTCGCATGCTAAGCGAGCGCTCTACCATCTGAGCTACGCCCCCTGATGACAAATAGTGCTACATACAACCATATCAATATCACAGACCCCTTGCACTCCCATTATTCCGCAGACAAACACTATTCTCAATGTGTCCGTGAGGGTGTCTTTCAGGTTTCCTGCATTCTGTATCGAATCGTAGTTGGCCAAAATTAAAGTGGCGCGCACAACGTCGAAAATAGCGTTCGGCCACCGCTCTGAGTAAGACGAACGTGTTGTCCACTCTCTAGACTTCTTTGAGGTTAGGCCGTTATACCTAAGACAGATTTGCACTCGATGACACCTCGACAACAGCCGGTCCTCACATTTACGTCTTGCTCTCCTTACGTCAGTATACATCACATGAGCTGTGACGCTGGCTTTGCAACATCTTGCGTGTCTTTAGGCTCGCCGCGACCAACACTTACCATGCACTGTCCACAATACATGGAGGCGCCGGGGCTTGAACCCGGGACCTTTCACATGCAAAGCGAACGCTCTACCAACTGAGCTACGTCCCCAAGCGCAACAAAGCTGCGCTGTTTTCCATTCTTTGCTACTCTGATGTGCACGGACCTGATGGTTGGTTGGTTTGTAGGGGTGAAGGGACCAGTGTACAAAGGCGCGGTCAAGTTCATATACACAAGAGTTCCAAGTAGTTTCGATGCTCTGGTATTACGACTACAAATTACGTCTGTATTTAACGTCTTAAATTGAAAGGACAGTCGACTGATGACCACAGCAGTTGAGTCCCATAGTGCTCAGAGCCATTTTTTGAAAGGACAGTCACAAACCTTGTCGACAATCACACCGCGCCTGAGGTAACAAGCACATCTGAAGCCCAATTGTGCACTCGACTGTTCATGCCAACTCACTGCCTCGCACTTTACTACTGTGTACCACTCTTGTCGTCCAACTGCAAAACACTGGGCCACAACACGTTTCCGCGTCTCCATTGCACTGCGCAAACTACGAAACGCTCCCCAAACATGGCACTCACCCATGCAGACGACTTTTCCGACCTTCCACGACGCTCACGCAACGCTCACGCTAGTGAAAGCCTTATTTAGAGCTTGACGTCGCGCCCAAGCGAGTGAGCACATTTCGCCTACGGCTTAGGCCGCCCACCTAGTGTGGCTGCTCGGTGTCTGCAGGCAGCGAGGGGCTGCAAGCTTCCCGTGTTCGCGCCTGTGTCACCTCTGCTTGCTTGTCAGAGACAGAGTATCGCAAAACATACAACTCACTCCATGAATTGATTGCTACGGCATCTGTCATCAGCAGTCACAACTAGCAACACCAGTAGCAGCCGACTGCACGTAAAGAATGGGAATGTGCAGTGGGATTTTTGTGAACTCGGCGCAAGGCAGATCTTTCCGACATAGGTTTGAGAATCTTAAGGGCAGACTTGTACTGTTTCTAAATTCAGTGTAGCGGTGGGAGGAGGGTGCTTCCTGCGCGTAACATCACGCTTGCCAGTTGTGACTGCTAATCGTTCGCTCGTATCTGCCTTGACACATTCGCTGGCTGTGAATTATCCCACTTGCGTGGCAGTGTGCGCATGTAGGTGTGTTAAAAATTCTGGAGGCGCTGGGTATCGATCCCAGTACCTCTCGCATGCTAAGCGAGCGCTCTTCCATCTGAGCTACGCCCCCTGATGACAAATAGTGCTACATACAACCATATCAATATCACAGACCCCTTGCACTCCCATTATTCCGCAGACAAACACTATTCTCAATGTGTCCGTGAGGGTGTCTTTCAGGTTTCCTGCATTCTGTATCGAATCGTAGTTGGCCAAAATTAAAGTGGCGCGCACAACGTCGAAAATAGCGTTCGGCCACCGCTCTGAGTAAGACGAACGTGTTGTCCACTCTCTAGACTTCTTTGAGGTTAGGCCGTTATACCTAAGACAGATTTGCACTCGATGACACCTCGACAACAGCCGGTCCTCACATTTACGTCTTGCTCTCCTTACGTCAGTATACATCACATGAGCTGTGACGCTGGCTTTGCAACATCTTGCGTGTCTTTAGGCTCGCCGCGACCAACACTTACCATGCACTGTCCACAAAACATGGAGGCGCCGGGGCTTGAACCCGGGACCTTTCACACGCAAATCGAACGCTCTACCAACTGAGCTACGCCCCCAAGCGCAACAAAGCTGCGCTGTTTTCCATTCTTTGCTACTCTGATGTGCACGGACCTGATGGTTGGTTGGTTTGTAGGGGTGAAGGGACCAGTGTACAAAGGCGCGGTCAAGTTCATATACACAAGAGTTCCAAGTAGTTTCGATGCTCTGGTATTACGACTACAAATTACGTCTGTATTTAACGTCTTAAATTGAAAGGACAGTCGACTGATGACCACAGCAGTTGAGTCCCATAGTGCTCAGAGCCATTTTTTGAAAGGACAGTCACAAACCTTGTCGACAATCACACCGCGCCTGAGGTAACAAGCACATCTGAAGCCCAATTGTGCACTCGACTGTTCATGCCAACTCACTGCCTCGCACTTTACTACTGTGTACCACTCTTGTCGTCCAACTGCAAAACACTGGGCCACAACACGTTTCCGCGTCTCCATTGCACTGCGCAAACTACGAAACGCTCCCCAAACATGGCACTCACCCATGCAGACGACTTTTCCGACCTTCCACGACGCTCACGCAACGCTCACGCTAGTGAAAGCCTTATTTAGAGCTTGACGTCGCGCCCAAGCGAGTGAGCACATTTCGCCTACGGCTTAGGCCGCCCACCTAGTGTGGCTGCTCGGTGTCTGCAGGCAGCGAGGGGCTGCAAGCTTCCCGTGTTCGCGCCTGTGTCACCTCTGCTTGCTTGTCAGAGACAGAGTATCGCAAAACATACAACTCACTCCATGAATTGATTGCTACGGCATCTGTCATCAGCAGTCACAACTAGCAACACCAGTAGCAGCCGACTGCACGTAAAGAATGGGAATGTGCAGTGGGATTTTTGTGAACTCGGCGCAAGGCAGATCTTTCCGACATAGGTTTGAGAATCTTAAGGGCAGACTTGTACTGTTTCTAAATTCAGTGTAGCGGTGGGAGGAGGGTGCTTCCTGCGCGTAACAGCACGCTTGCCAGTTGTGGCTGCTAATCGTTCGCTCGTATCTGCCTTGACACATTCGCTGGCCGTGAATTATCCCACTTGCGTGGCAGTGTGCGCATGTAGGTGTGTTAAAAATTCTGGAGGCGCTGGGTATCGATCCCAGTACCTCTCGCATGCTAAGCGAGCGCTCTACCATCTGAGCTACGCCCCCTGATGACAAATAGTGCTACATACAACCATATCAATATCACAGACCCCTTGCACTCCCATTATTCCGCAGACAAACACTATTCTCAATGTGTCCGTGAGGGTGTCTTTCAGGTTTCCTGCATTCTGTATCGAATCGTAGTTGGCCAAAATTAAAGTGGCGCGCACAACGTCGAAAATAGCGTTCGGCCACCGCTCTGAGTAAGACGAACGTGTTGTCCACTCTCTAGACTTCTTTGAGGTTAGGCCGTTATACCTAAGACAGATTTGCACTCGATGACACCTCGACAACAGCCGGTCCTCACATTTACGTCTTGCTCTCCTTACGTCAGTATACATCACATGAGCTGTGACGCTGGCTTTGCAACATCTTGCGTGTCTTTAGGCTCGCCGCGACCAACACTTACCATGCACTGTCCACAAAACATGGAGGCGCCGGGGCTTGAACCCGGGACCTTTCACATGCAAAGCGAACGCTATACCAACTGAGCTACGTCCCCAAGCGCAACAAAGCTGCGCTGTTTTCCATTCTTTGCTACTCTGATGTGCACGGACCTGATGGTTGGTTGGTTTGTAGGGGTGAAGGGACCAGTGTACAAAGGCGCGGTCAAGTTCATATACACAAGAGTTCCAAGTAGTTTCGATGCTCTGGTATTACGACTACAAATTACGTCTGTATTTAACGTCTTAAATTGAAAGGACAGTCGACTGATGACCACAGCAGTTGAGTCCCATAGTGCTCAGAGCCATTTTTTGAAAGGACAGTCACAAACCTTGTCGACAATCACACCGCGCCTGAGGTAACAAGCACATCTGAAGCCCAATTGTGCACTCGACTGTTCATGCCAACTCACTGCCTCGCACTTTACTACTGTGTACCACTCTTGTCGTCCAACTGCAAAACACTGGGCCACAACACGTTTCCGCGTCTCCATTGCACTGCGCAAACTACGAAACGCTCCCCAAACATGGCACTCACCCATGCAGACGACTTTTCCGACCTTCCACGACGCTCACGCAACGCTCACGCTAGTGAAAGCCTTATTTAGAGCTTGACGTCGCGCCCAAGCGAGTGAGCACATTTCGCCTACGGCTTAGGCCGCCCACCTAGTGTGGCTGCTCGGTGTCTGCAGGCAGCGAGGGGCTGCAAGCTTCCCGTGTTCGCGCCTGTGTCACCTCTGCTTGCTTGTCAGAGACAGAGTATCGCAAAACATGCAACTCACTCCATGAATTGATTGCTACGGCATCTGTCATCAGCAGTCACAACTAGCAACACCAGTAGCAGCCGACTGCACGTAAAGAATGGGAATGTGCAGTGGGATTTTTGTGAACTCGGCGCAAGGCAGATCTTTCCGACATAGGTTTGAGAATCTTAAGGGCAGACTTGTACTGTTTCTAAATTCAGTGTAGCGGTGGGAGGAGGGTGCTTCCTGCGCGTAACATCACGCTTGCCAGTTGTGGCTGCTAATCGTTCGCTCGTATCTGCCTTGACACATTCGCTGGCTGTGAATTATCCCACTTGCGTGGCAGTGTGCGCATGTAGGTGTGTTAAAAATTCTGGAGGCGCTGGGTATCGATCCCAGTACCTCTCGCATGCTAAGCGAGCGCTCTACCATCTTTTTTTTTTTTTTTTTTTACTTCTTTTGTAGTGGGCGTCGCTCTACTGCAGTGTCACACATGACGAATAAATAGGAAAACGGTAGAACGTCTGTGTAGGGCCATGTTTTTACCTATAGTGTCACTTGGCTGACTGTGTATAAGGCTCTGTGGCATCACTCAAACACAGCCAAATTGTCACGCTAGCTGTGTATCTCTAACAAAGTTGACGTATGTCCTCACCTCGGTGCCGGTTAAAACGATTTCGCCCCCGGGTGGGCTCGAACCACCAACCTTTCTTTTTTTTTCTTTTTTTTTTTTTTTAGTCAGACGCCTTAACCACTTTTTTTTTTTTTGTAGTATCCGTAGTCACTTCGCAATAATCAATAAAATAGTTGACTGAGTCCACTGTCGCCCGTTACGTCCTTATAGTTTCTGTCGTATTGTGGGTCGTTTTTAACCAATGCCTGTTCTCTCGAAGACTATATTCAACATGTTGCCGTAGAGGTTTGTATGGTTACTGAATTTTTTGGATTCCCAGTAAGCTGATTCCATGTAGACCATGAAATCAATTGAATTGTCAGATCCATTTCTACCAATGACGTAATGTGTGTAGTGACCCAAGAGCCACATGACAGTGTTATTTTTCCGTTCTGGGAAAAATATCTCTTCAGGCTGTAACAGCATTCGTGGCGTATAATTGCGGCCATCACTTCTGGTGAGGAGTGCCATCTTTCTTCTGATCCATGTCCAATTGTGAACTAGTCCACTGCAGGTGAATCTGTGTTGAAGTGTGTCCACGAATCCACACTTAGTGCAGTGATGTGTATCACTGAGTCCTATTCGATAAAGTTTTTCATTGGTTGGTACAGTGTCGCAGACCACCTTGTACCAAGTGGAAGCCACTTCTGTTGAATGGATTTTGAGGCTAATATTGTTCCATACAGTACGCCATATGACGTTCGGATACTTGATTTCTATGGTATTTTGTGTATCTGATTTATGCCATGTATTTAAAATCTCTCTTGTAGTTATATGTGACTTGTACACCGTGCCTGCCTCTAAGTAACTGACCTCAATATAAAAGTCCTTGACATGCGTGAGTTTGTTGTTTAGTTGGCCCACATTCACCGGGGGCTGCAGGGAACGTGGCTGGACAATTGTGAAGAGTCTGGAGGTAATGTTATTTCTGTCCTTATTAATCATAAACAGGGTTCTTTTGACGTAAAGTGCAGATGCTTTTTTAACCAAATTAGTTAGCCCTAATCCGCCCACCAGTCTTGCTTTGGTCACACTGTCGAGTCTAACTTTAAAAATGTTGCCTTTCCACAAGTATCTATTGGCAAGTCGCATTACCTTTTTCACCTGTAATTTCGGTGCTGGGAATATTTGTGCTACAAAACAGGCTTTAGAAAACATGTAGGTGTTAATTAATTGAACTTTCTGCAATAAATTCGCGGATCGCCAACAAAGTTCGTTGAACGCACCCTGCATTTTGGTCGCCGTGTCCCGCCAATTTACTGCAGCCATCTTCATTGGACAATTGTTTATAGTAATACCTAGTGTTTTGTGGGAATCAACTAGTGTAGCCCATTGGCTGCGTACCCTGTCAAATCCTCTTAAGTTTAGGATTTTACTCTTATGTATGTTCACCTTGGCACCAGAGGCGCGACTATATTGACGTATCGTCTCTTCCAGAATTGTAATTTCACCTCCGTGTCGAAGGACGACGCCCACGTCATCGGCATATGCTTTTGCTGTAAGCGTGACCCCGGATATTGTGACGCCACTTAATTTGCCTCTGAGATGCCGTAGCAAAGGCTCAAGTGCAAGAACATACAATAGCATTGATAATGGGCTCCCTTGTGGAACGCCCCTCTGTATATGAATAGTTTTCGTCGGCTGCCCGTTTACGTAAGCCTTTGCAGTGATACCGGTCATCATCTGGTGGATTACACTAACTGCTCGATCGTCAAAAGCCAGGTGTTTAAATATGAGATCGACGTACCGGTGGCTGACATGGTCAAATGCCTTGCAGAAATCGATGAAGTATAGTGCACATCTGATGTCAGTGACTGCCACAATAGAAATGAGGTCTCTGTATTCGGAGATGACCGACATGATTGTCCTGCCTGGGAAGCAGGCTTGATGGCCGTTTATTACAGTTCTTAGAAGGGGAGTGAGTCTCTCCTTCAGTGCTCGTGCAATGGTCTTGTAATCATAGTTCATCAACATTAAGGGGCGAAAATTATCGATTTTCTTTTGTCCTTTACTTTTCGGAATCAAGACTAGTTTTCTTTCCTTAAGTTCAGTTGGTAAGTCTCCTCCATGTAAGGTTTCGTTTATTACATCCGTGAACGTTGACCCAATTATATGCCAAAACTTTTGATAAAATTCTTTTGGTAATCCATCTGGACCCGCCGATTTGTTGGAAGGTGACGTCTTTACTAGATTAAATATTTCGTCCTCTGCAAATGCAGCAATCAGACAGTTATTTTCTTCAGTAGTGATCCGTTCCGTTAATAAGTGCAACATTTCAGTACTCGCAGTCTCGGCAGTCTGGTCTTTAGTGTAGAGGTGAGCGAAATGTTGTTGGATTGCGCGCACTATGTCATTTTGGTCTGTAATAACGGTCCCGTCTTCGAGTTTGAGGTCTTCAATAAAACCGCGTCGCCTATTAAGTTGGTGTTTGATCAGGTGAAACATTGAAGTAGTTTCTTCTTGTAGTAGAGACTTTGCCTTTGATTTAAGTTTTAATCCCTCTAACTGCTGTCGTGTGATGCTTAGAAGCTTCGCTTTGATTTGTCGAATCTGCTCTAGATGAGTAGTAGCTACGTCGTGTTTGTCATGTAGTTCTCGCAATACAGTGTAATAAAATTCGATTGTCTTTTTGCCATCTCTAGTTTTTTGAAAACTGTATGATTTTAAGGTTTGCCTAAGTTTAGGTTTGGCAAACTTGACCCACCATTCGATTTTAGATCCGTATTTATGCACTGATTTCAAACATGCCGTCCATGTGGCGTTGACCCACCCTTCTAGTTCGTCATCTTTGAGATGGGCAATGTTGAGCATCCACTGATTGCGGTAAAATTTTGTAGGTTGCTTTGCTAAATTGATAGTCACAGAAAACCCACAGTGATCCGAGCAGTATGTCGGGATTACTTCCACATCCAACACGTTATGACTTAGATTCTCCGACACATACTGCCTATCTATCCGACTGCATGATGTCGAAGTGAAATGCGTGAACTTGACTAGCGTAGGGAATTTGACTTCCCATGCATCTTTGTACTTCATGTTTTTGATTAAGTCATGCAGCTCCTTGGAGTAGTTAAAATGCGGTACCTGATCTTTCCTGTGAACTACACAATTAAAGTCGCCACCAATTATGACAGACGCAGGATTTTTCCTCAACAAGTAGATTACGTCTTCCTTGAAGAATTGAGCTCTCGCAGCTCTGTTGGTGGTACCGGACGGTGCATAAACATTTACAACAGTGACGTCAAATATTTTACAACTTAGGCCTCTTCCTGTAACTAGTTTATCCAACAACATGACCGGTATGCCTTCACGAGTTAAAATTGCGGTCCCTGTATTTTCGTCCGGTAGGACATTATAAAATATTTGAAAACCCGGCACGGTGAAATCAGTGAATAGCACTTCTTGCAACAAAGCAACATCCGCCTCTGTTTCATAGATAAATTGTTTTAACACAACTTTTTTCAAATCTGACGTTATCCTGTTAACGTTAATAGTTAATATTTTATAAGCTTGACTCATCCGAGAAGGTTAATGGTCATGTATGGACGACAAAGTAGAGTGAGTACAAAATCCGAGATTTACACTTCGCCCAATGTGTACAATGTATTTTAGGTGAAGAAGATCCAGTCGGAAATCCGCTGCTATTGCACTACTGTTTGTGAATCTGCGGAGGCTGTATGTCTATCTTTGCAATTATCTTGATCTACACTGACTGACACTTCAGGATTGCCAACTCCTTTACTGTCCGGTGATTTTTGCCGTCGTGTGCCCCCGTTGCGTTTCGCCTGCGCCCTGCCGACGTTGACGTTCGGCTGCGGCTTCAGGCGGCGCCGCTGTGTGTCTTGCGCGGTTCCGGCTGTATTTGGAATACCTGTCCCTTGTGCAGGTCCCTCTTGTTTTTGGGCTGCACTGTGGGGGTCATTTAAGTCTTGAACGTGATCACTACTACCGACTTGATCAACAAGTTGCACCTTAGTGCCTTGTTCTACCGCAGGCGAGGAAGTGCCTTCAGTATGTTGATCACATTCCTGATTCGTATTTTCGGGTCCCTCTGGAATTGATGCCTGCACGGCTGCCTCGGCCGGTTCCATTTCAGCGACCGCATCATTAGCTGATGATGGAACATTGGCATTGGGTTGGCCTGATGATTCCGCCTCCAATGCAATGGCTGATTCCAGTGCTGTTTCATTACTGGCTTTTTGCTTTTGCACAGAGTGGGTGTGACCGGAACCATCCTCATCGGAAGAAATATCGGCTGAGTCCCAAGGGCGCTTATTGCCGGAGGCACTACGGTCACTAGCAGCCGGGGCAGATTGCTCCTCTACAATAGGCATTATCATGGCACTGTCATTCACTAAAGTGGGATCTTGCACGGTATCGGAATTCAGAGAGACAACGGGCTGTTCTACATTACTTCGCATCAGGACATCACTAAATGTAAGACGCTGTCGCTGTTGCAAATTGTTTTTTAAAACAAACATGCGACGGGGACAATCCTGCCTCAGGTGGCCGCTCTCGTTACAAAAATGGCACGTGGGAATTTGTCCGGTATAGGTAACTAGCCCCTTGTACCCACACACCATTATGTGCGACGGGATATTAACCTTTATTTCCATTTCAACGGATCGCACCCCGCTATAACACTGCAGCTTATGTTCCCTGGACCACATTTCATGTCTAACAGACCTAACGTCACCGTACTTCGACAAAACCTCCTTCAGGTAGCAATTTTCAACTTCAGGTGGGAGATTGAAAACACGGACATTTTTCAACTCTACATCAGCATGTGAAAGCGTAACGATACTCACAGTCCCGTTCCGATGGCGAAATTCAATGCGTCCCCCGAATTTCAGCAGAAGTCGCTCCATGATAACTGGATTGTGCAACTTGACGAAGAAACAGTACTGTTCCAAATCGTAATAGGCAGTGTGGACCTGTTCTGTAGTTATCCCGCAGACGTCGACAATCCACTCGTGGATCTCTAGTGAGCTTGGTTGCAGAGCACGGGTTGACTTATCAAATTCAAATTTCAGGGTATTCTTCCTGGGACACTGACGAAACATATCGCTAATTAACCCTTAACGGGCTAACAGCATCGAACGTTGACACGAAATACACAACAACACGCAGGCACAGCACAGTAATACGACACGCGACGGACACAAACTACACTTGTAAACAATCGCTAGCTTGGCGGAGCGGACGGTACCTCCTCACACTAGCGCGTCTCAAGCGCAACTGCCATCTGAGCTACGCCCCCTGATGACAAATAGTGCTACATACAACCATATCAATATCACAGACCCCTTGCACTCCCATTATTCCGCAGACAAACACTATTCTCAATGTGTCCGTGAGGGTGTCTTTCAGGTTTCCTGCATTCTGTATCGAATCGTAGTTGGCCAAAATTAAAGTGGCGCGCACAACGTCGAAAATAGCGTTCGGCCACCGCTCTGAGTAAGACGAACGTGTTGTCCACTCTCTAGACTTCTTTGAGGTTAGGCCGTTATACCTAAGACAGATTTGCACTCGATGACACCTCGACAACAGCCGGTCCTCACATTTACGTCTTGCTCTCCTTACGTCAGTATACATCACATGAGCTGTGACGCTGGCTTTGCAACATCTTGCGTGTCTTTAGGCTCGCCGCGACCAACACTTACCATGCACTGTCCACAAAACATGGAGGCGCCGGGGCTTGAACCCGGGACCTTTCACATGCAAAGCGAACGCTCTACCAACTGAGCTACGCCCCCAAGCGCAACAAAGCTGCGCTGTTTTCCATTCTTTGCTACTCTGATGTGCACGGACCTGATGGTTGGTTGGTTTGTAGGGGTGAAGGGACCAGTGTACAAAGGCGCGGTCAAGTTCATATACACAAGAGTTCCAAGTAGTTTCGATGCTCTGGTATTACGACTACAAATTACGTCTGTATTTAACGTCTTAAATTGAAAGGACAGTCGACTGATGACCACAGCAGTTGAGTCCCATAGTGCTCAGAGCCATTTTTTGAAAGGACAGTCACAAACCTTGTCGACAATCACACCGCGCCTGAGGTAACAAGCACATCTGAAGCCCAATTGTGCACTCGACTGTTCATGCCAACTCACTGCCTCGCACTTTACTACTGTGTACCACTCTTGTCGTCCAACTGCAAAACACTGGGCCACAACACGTTTCCGCGTCTCCATTGCACTGCGCAAACTACGAAACGCTCCCCAAACATGGCACTCACCCATGCAGACGACTTTTCCGACCTTCCACGACGCTCACGCAACGCTCACGCTAGTGAAAGCCTTATTTAGAGCTTGACGTCGCGCCCAAGCGAGTGAGCGCATTTCGCCTACGGCTTAGGCCGCCCACCTAGTGTGGCTGCTCGGTGTCTGCAGGCAGCGAGGGGCTGCAAGCTTCCCGTGTTCGCGCCTGTGTCACCTCTGCTTGCTTGTCAGAGACAGAGTATCGCAAAACATACAACTCACTCCATGAATTGATTGCTACGGCATCTGTCATCAGCAGTCACAACTAGCAACACCAGTAGCAGCCGACTGCACGTAAAGAATGGGAATGTGCAGTGGGATTTTTGTGAACTCGGCGCAAGGCAGATCTTTCCGACATAGGTTTGAGAATCTTAAGGGCAGACTTGTACTGTTTCTAAATTCAGTGTAGCGGTGGGAGGAGGGTGCTTCCTGCGCGTAACATCACGCTTGCCAGTTGTGGCTGCTAATCGTTCGCTCGTATCTGCCTTGACACATTCGCTGGCTGTGAATTATCCCACTTGCGTGGCAGTGTGCGCATGTAGGTGTGTTAAAAATTCTGGAGGCGCTGGGTATCGATCCCAGTACCTCTCGCATGCTAAGCGAGCGCTCTACCATCTGAGCTACGCCCCCTGATGACAAATAGTGCTACATACAACCATATCAATATCACAGACCCCTTGCACTCCCATTATTCCGCAGACAAACACTATTCTCAATGTGTCCGTGAGGGTGTCTTTCAGGTTTCCTGCATTCTGTATCGAATCGTAGTTGGCCAAAATTAAAGTGGCGCGCACAACGTCGAAAATAGCGTTCGGCCACCGCTCTGAGTAAGACGAACGTGTTGTCCACTCTCTAGACTTCATTGAGGTTAGGCCGTTATACCTAAGACAGATTTGCACTCGATGACACCTCGACAACAGCCGGTCCTCACATTTACGTCTTGCTCTCCTTACGTCAGTATACATCACATGAGCTGTGACGCTGGCTTTGCAACATCTTGCGTGTCTTTAGGCTCGCCGCGACCAACACTTACCATGCACTGTCCACAAAACATGGAGGCGCCGGGGCTTGAACCCGGGACCTTTCACATGCAAAGCGAACGCTCTACCAACTGAGCTACGCCCCCAAGCGCAACAAAGCTGCGCTGTTTTCCATTCTTTGCTACTCTGATGTGCACGGACCTGATGGTTGGTTGGTTTGTAGGGGTGAAGGGACCAGTGTACAAAGGCGCGGTCAAGTTCATATACACAAGAGTTCCAAGTAGTTTCGATGCTCTGGTATTACGACTACAAATTACGTCTGTATTTAACGTCTTAAATTGAAAGGACAGTCGACTGATGACCACAGCAGTTGAGTCCCATAGTGCTCAGAGCCATTTTTTGAAAGGACAGTCACAAACCTTGTCGACAATCACACCGCGCCTGAGGTAACAAGCACATCTGAAGCCCAATTGTGCACTCGACTGTTCATGCCAACTCACTGCCTCGCACTTTACTACTGTGTACCACTCTTGTCGTCCAACTGCAAAACACTGGGCCACAACACGTTTCCGCGTCTCCATTGCACTGCGCAAACTACGAAACGCTCCCCAAACATGGCACTCACCCATGCAGACGACTTTTCCGACCTTCCACGACGCTCACGCAACGCTCACGCTAGTGAAAGCCTTATTTAGAGCTTGACGTCGCGCCCAAGCGAGTGAGCACATTTCGCCTACGGCTTAGGCCGCCCACCTAGTGTGGCTGCTCGGTGTCTGCAGGCAGCGAGGGGCTGCAAGCTTCCCGTGTTCGCGCCTGTGTCACCTCTGCTTGCTTGTCAGAGACAGAGTATCGCAAAACATACAACTCACTCCATGAATTGATTGCTACGGCATCTGTCATCAGCAGTCACAACTAGCAACACCAGTAGCAGCCGACTGCACGTAAAGAATGGGAATGTGCAGTGGGATTTTTGTGAACTCGGCGCAAGGCAGATCTTTCCGACATAGGTTTGAGAATCTTAAGGGCAGACTTGTACTGTTTCTAAATTCAGTGTAGCGGTGGGAGGAGGGTGCTTCCTGCGCGTAACATCACGCTTGCCAGTTGTGGCTGCTAATCGTTCGCTCGTATCTGCCTTGACACATTCGCTGGCTGTGAATTATCCCACTTGCGTGGCAGTGTGCGCATGTAGGTGTGTTAAAAATTCTGGAGGCGCTGGGTATCGATCCCAGTACCTCTCGCATGCTAAGCGAGCGCTCTACCATCTGAGCTACGCCCCCTGATGACAAATAGTGCTACATACAACCATATCAATATCACAGACCCCTTGCACTCCCATTATTCCGCAGACAAACACTATTCTCAATGTGTCCGTGAGGGTGTCTTTCAGGTTTCCTGCATTCTGTATCGAATCGTAGTTGGCCAAAATTAAAGTGGCGCGCACAACGTCGAAAATAGCGTTCGGCCACCGCTCTGAGTAAGACGAACGTGTTGTCCACTCTCTAGACTTCTTTGAGGTTAGGCCGTTATACCTAAGACAGATTTGCACTCGATGACACCTCGACAACAGCCGGTCCTCACATTTACGTCTTGCTCTCCTTACGTCAGTATACATCACATGAGCTGTGACGCTGGCTTTGCAACATCTAGCGTGTCTCGCCGCGACCAACACTTACCATGCACTGTCCACAAAACATGGAGGCGCCGGGGCTTGAACCCGGGACCTTTTACATGCAAAGCGAACGCTCTACAAACTGAGCTACGCCCCCAAGCGCAACAAAGCTGCGCTGTTTTCCATTCTTTGCTACTCTGATGTGCACGGACCTGATGGTTGGTTGGTTTGTAGGGGTGAAGGGACCAGTGTACAAAGGCGCGGTCAAGTTCATATACACAAGAGTTCCAAGTAGTTTCGATGCTCTGGTATTACGACTACAAATTACGTCTGTATTTAACGTCTTAAATTGAAAGGACAGTCGACTGATGACCACAGCAGTTGAGTCCCATAGTGCTCAGAGCCATTTTTTGAAAGGACAGTCACAAACCTTGTCGACAATCACACCGCGCCTGAGGTAACAAGCACATCTGAAGCCCAATTGTGCACTCGACTGTTCATGCCAACTCACTGCCTCGCACTTTACTACTGTGTACCACTCTTGTCGTCCAACTGCAAAACACTGGGCCACAACACGTTTCCGCGTCTCCATTGCACTGCGCAAACTACGAAACGCTCCCCAAACATGGCACTCACCCATGCAGACGACTTTTCCGACCTTCCACGACGCTCACGCAACGCTCACGCTAGTGAAAGCCTTATTTAGAGCTTGACGTCGCGCCCAAGCGAGTGAGCACATTTCGCCTACGGCTTAGGCCGCCCACCTAGTGTGGCTGCTCGGTGTCTGCAGGCAGCGAGGGGCTGCAAGCTTCCCGTGTTCGCGCCTGTGTCACCTCTGCTTGCTTGTCAGAGACAGAGTATCGCAAAACATACAACTCACTCCATGAATTGATTGCTACGGCATCTGTCATCAGCAGTCACAACTAGCAACACCAGTAGCAGCCGACTGCACGTAAAGAATGGGAATGTGCAGTGGGATTTTTGTGAACTCGGCGCAAGGCAGATCTTTCCGACATAGGTTTGAGAATCTTAAGGGCAGACTTGTACTGTTTCTAAATTCAGTGTAGCGGTGGGAGGAGGGTGCTTCCTGCGCGTAACATCACGCTTGCCAGTTGTGACTGCTAATCGTTCGCTCGTATCTGCCTTGACACATTCGCTGGCTGTGAATTATCCCACTTGCGTGGCAGTGTGCGCATGTAGGTGTGTTAAAAATTCTGGAGGCGCTGGGTATCGATCCCAGTACCTCTCGCATGCTAAGCGAGCGCTCTACCATCTGAGCTACGCCCCCTGATGACAAATAGTGCTACATACAACCATATCAATATCACAGACCCCTTGCACTCCCATTATTCCGCAGACAAACACTATTCTCAATGTGTCCGTGAGGGTGTCTTTCAGGTTTCCTGCATTCTGTATCGAATCGTAGTTGGCCAAAATTAAAGTGGCGCGCACAACGTCGAAAATAGCGTTCGGCCACCGCTCTGAGTAAGACGAACGTGTTGTCCACTCTCTAGACTTCTTTGAGGTTAGGCCGTTATACCTAAGACAGATTTGCACTCGATGACACCTCGACAACAGCCGGTCCTCACATTTACGTCTTGCTCTCCTTACGTCAGTATACATCACATGAGCTGTGACGCTGGCTTTGCAACATCTTGCGTGTCTTTAGGCTCGCCGCGACCAACACTTACCATGCACTGTCCACAAAACATGGAGGCGCCGGGGCTTGAACCCGGGACCTTTCACATGCAAAGCGAACGCTCTACCAACTGAGCTACGCCCCCAAGCGCAACAAAGCTGCGCTGTTTTCCATTCTTTGCTACTCTGATGTGCACGGACCTGATGGTTGGTTGGTTTGTAGGGGTGAAGGGACCAGTGTACAAAGGCGCGGTCAAGTTCATATACACAAGAGTTCCAAGTAGTTTCGATGCTCTGGTATTACGACTACAAATTACGTCTGTATTTAACGTCTTAAATTGAAAGGACAGTCGACTGATGACCACAGCAGTTGAGTCCCATAGTGCTCAGAGCCATTTTTTGAAAGGACAGTCACAAACCTTGTCGACAATCACACCGCGCCTGAGGTAACAAGCACATCTGAAGCCCAATTGTGCACTCGACTGTTCATGCCAACTCACTGCCTCGCACTTTACTACTGTGTACCACTCTTGTCGTCCAACTGCAAAACACTGGGCCACAACACGTTTCCGCGTCTCCATTGCACTGCGCAAACTACGAAACGCTCCCCAAACATGGCACTCACCCATGCAGACGACTTTTCCGACCTTCCACGACGCTCACGCAACGCTCACGCTAGTGAAAGCCTTATTTAGAGCTTGACGTCGCGCCCAAGCGAGTGAGCACATTTCGCCTACGGCTTAGGCCGCCCACCTAGTGTGGCTGCTCGGTGTCTGCAGGCAGCGAGGGGCTGCAAGCTTCCCGTGTTCGCGCCTGTGTCACCTCTGCTTGCTTGTCAGAGACAGAGTATCGCAAAACATGCAACTCACTCCATGAATTGATTGCTACGGCATCTGTCATCAGCAGTCACAACTAGCAACACCAGTAGCAGCCGACTGCACGTAAAGAATGGGAATGTGCAGTGGGATTTTTGTGAACTCGGCGCAAGGCAGATCTTTCCGACATAGGTTTGAGAATCTTAAGGGCAGACTTGTACTGTTTCTAAATTCAGTGTAGCGGTGGGAGGAGGGTGCTTCCTGCGCGTAACATCACGCTTGCCAGTTGTGGCTGCTAATCGTTCGCTCGTATCTGCCTTGACACATTCGCTGGCTGTGAATTATCCCACTTGCGTGGCAGTGTGCGCATGTAGGTGTGTTAAAAATTCTGGAGGCGCTGGGTATCGATCCCAGTACCTCTCGCATGCTAAGCGAGCGCTCTACCATCTGAGCTACGCCCCCTGATGACAAATAGTGCTACATACAACCATATCAATATCACAGACCCCTTGCACTCCCATTATTCCGCAGACAAACACTATTCTCAATGTGTCCGTGAGGGTGTCTTTCAGGTTTCCTGCATTCTGTATCGAATCGTAGTTGGCCAAAATTAAAGTGGCGCGCACAACGTCGAAAATAGCGTTCGGCCACCGCTCTGAGTAAGACGAACGTGTTGTCCACTCTCTAGACTTCTTTGAGGTTAGGCCGTTATACCTAAGACAGATTTGCACTCGATGACACCTCGACAACAGCCGGTCCTCACATTTACGTCTTGCTCTCCTTACGTCAGTATACATCACATGAGCTGTGACGCTGGCTTTGCAACATCTTGCGTGTCTTTAGGCTCGCCGCGACCAACACTTACCATGCACTGTCCACAAAACATGGAGGCGCCGGGGCTTGAACCCGGGACCTTTCACATGCAAAGCGAACGCTCTACCAACTGAGCTACGCCCCCAAGCGCAACAAAGCTGCGCTGTTTTCCATTCTTTGCTACTCTGATGTGCACGGACCTGATGGTTGGTTGGTTTGTAGGGGTGAAGGGACCAGTGTACAAAGGCGCGGTCAAGTTCATATACACAAGAGTTCCAAGTAGTTTCGATGCTCTGGTATTACGACTACAAATTACGTCTGTATTTAACGTCTTAAATTGAAAGGACAGTCGACTGATGACCACAGCAGTTGAGTCCCATAGTGCTCAGAGCCATTTTTTGAAAGGACAGTCACAAACCTTGTCGACAATCACACCGCGCCTGAGGTAACAAGCACATCTGAAGCCCAATTGTGCACTCGACTGTTCATGCCAACTCACTGCCTCGCACTTTACTACTGTGTACCACTCTTGTCGTCCAACTGCAAAACACTGGGCCACAACACGTTTCCGCGTCTCCATTGCACTGCGCAAACTACGAAACGCTCCCCAAACATGGCACTCACCCATGCAGACGACTTTTCCGTCCTTCCACGACGCTCACGCTAGTGAAAGCCTTATTTAGAGCTTGACGTCGCGCCCAAGCGAGTGAGCGCATTTCGCCTACGGCTTAGGCCGCCCACCTAGTGTGGCTGCTCGGTGTCTGCAGGCAGCGAGGGGCTGCAAGCTTCCCGTGTTCGCGCCTGTGTCACCTCTGCTTGCTTGTCAGAGACAGAGTATCGCAAAACATACAACTCACTCCATGAATTGATTGCTACGGCATCTGTCATCAGCAGTCACAACTAGCAACACCAGTAGCAGCCGACTGCACGTAAAGAATGGGAATGTGCAGTGGGATTTTTGTGAACTCGGCGCAAGGCAGATCTTTCCGACATAGGTTTGAGAATCTTAAGGGCAGACTTGTACTGTTTCTAAATTCAGTGTAGCGGTGGGAGGAGGGTGCTTCCTGCGCGTAACATCACGCTTGCCAGTTGTGGCTGCTAATCGTTCGCTCGTATCTGCCTTGACACATTCGCTGGCTGTGAATTATCCCACTTGCGTGGCAGTGTGCGCATGTAGGTGTGTTAAAAATTCTGGAGGCGCTGGGTATCGATCCCAGTACCTCTCGCATGCTAAGCGAGCGCTCTACCATCTGAGCTACGCCCCCTGATGACAAATAGTGCTACATACAACCATATCAATATCACAGACCCCTTGCACTCCCATTATTCCGCAGACAAACACTATTCTCAATGTGTCCGTGAGGGTGTCTTTCAGGTTTCCTGCATTCTGTATCGAATCGTAGTTGGCCAAAATTAAAGTGGCGCGCACAACGTCGAAAATAGCGTTCGGCCACCGCTCTGAGTAAGACGAACGTGTTGTCCACTCTCTAGACTTCTTTGAGGTTAGGCCGTTATACCTAAGACAGATTTGCACTCGATGACACCTCGACAACAGCCGGTCCTCACATTTACGTCTTGCTCTCCTTACGTCAGTATACATCACATGAGCTGTGACGCTGGCTTTGCAACATCTTGCGTGTCTTTAGGCTCGCCGCGACCAACACTTACCATGCACTGTCCACAAAACATGGAGGCGCCGGGGCTTGAACCCGGGACCTTTCACATGCAAAGCGAACGCTCTACCAACTGAGCTACGCCCCCAAGCGCAACAAAGCTGCGCTGTTTTCCATTCTTTGCTACTCTGATGTGCACGGACCTGATGGTTGGTTGGTTTGTAGGGGTGAAGGGACCAGTGTACAAAGGCGCGGTCAAGTTCATATACACAAGAGTTCCAAGTAGTTTCGATGCTCTGGTATTACGACTACAAATTACGTCTGTATTTAACGTCTTAAATTGAAAGGACAGTCGACTGATGACCACAGCAGTTGAGTCCCATAGTGCTCAGAGCCATTTTTTGAAAGGACAGTCACAAACCTTGTCGACAATCACACCGCGCCTGAGGTAACAAGCACATCTGAAGCCCAATTGTGCACTCGACTGTTCATGCCAACTCACTGCCTCGCACTTTACTACTGTGTACCACTCTTGTCGTCCAACTGCAAAACACTGGGCCACAACACGTTTCCGCGTCTCCATTGCACTGCGCAAACTACGAAACGCTCCCCAAACATGGCACTCACCCATGCAGACGACTTTTCCGACCTTCCACGACGCTCACGCAACGCTCACGCTAGTGAAAGCCTTATTTAGAGCTTGACGTCGCGCCCAAGCGAGTGAGCACATTTCGCCTACGGCTTAGGCCGCCCACCTAGTGTGGCTGCTCGGTGTCTGCAGGCAGCGAGGGGCTGCAAGCTTCCCGTGTTCGCGCCTGTGTCACCTCTGCTTGCTTGTCAGAGACAGAGTATCGCAAAACATACAACTCACTCCATGAATTGATTGCTACGGCATCTGTCATCAGCAGTCACAACTAGCAACACCAGTAGCAGCCGACTGCACGTAAAGAATGGGAATGTGCAGTGGGATTTTTGTGAACTCGGCGCAAGGCAGATCTTTCCGACATAGGTTTGAGAATCTTAAGGGCAGACTTGTACTGTTTCTAAATTCAGTGTAGCGCTGGGAGGAGGGTGCTTCCTGCGCGTAACATCACGCTTGCCAGTTGTGGCTGCTAATCGTTCGCTCGTATCTGCCTTGACACATTCGCTGGCTGTGAATTATCCCACTTGCGTGGCAGTGTGCGCATGTAGGTGTGTTAAAAATTCTGGAGGCGCTGGGTATCGATCCCAGTACCTCTCGCATGCTAAGCGAGCGCTCTACCATCTGAGCTACGCCCCCTGATGAGAAATAGTGCTACATACAACCATATCAATATCACAGACCCCTTGCACTCCCATTATTCCGCAGACAAACACTATTCTCAATGTGTCCGTGAGGGTGTCTTTCAGGTTTCCTGCATTCTGTATCGAATCGTAGTTGGCCAAAATTAAAGTGGCGCGCACAACGTCGAAAATAGCGTTCGGCCACCGCTCTGAGTAAGACGAACGTGTTGTCCACTCTCTAGACTTCTTTGAGGTTAGGCCGTTATACCTAAGACAGATTTGCACTCGATGACACCTCGACAACAGCCGGTCCTCACATTTACGTCTTGCTCTCCTTACGTCAGTATACATCACATGAGCTGTGACGCTGGCTTTGCAACATCTTGCGTGTCTTTAGGCTCGCCGCGACCAACACTTACCATGCACTGTCCACAAAACATGGAGGCGCCGGGGCTTGAACCCGGGACCTTTCACATGCAAAGCGAACGCTCTACCAACTGAGCTACGCCCCCAAGCGCAACAAAGCTGCGCTGTTTTCCATTCTTTGCTACTCTGATGTGCACGGACCTGATGGTTGGTTGGTTTGTAGGGGTGAAGGGACCAGTGTACAAAGGCGCGGTCAAGTTCATATACACAAGAGTTCCAAGTAGTTTCGATGCTCTGGTATTACGACTACAAATTACGTCTGTATTTAACGTCTTAAATTGAAAGGACAGTCGACTGATGACCACAGCAGTTGAGTCCCATAGTGCTCAGAGCCATTTTTTGAAAGGACAGTCACAAACCTTGTCGACAATCACACCGCGCCTGAGGTAACAAGCACATCTGAAGCCCAATTGTGCACTCGACTGTTCATGCCAACTCACTGCCTCGCACTTTACTACTGTGTACCACTCTTGTCGTCCAACTGCAAAACACTGGGCCACAACACGTTTCCGCGTCTCCATTGCACTGCGCAAACTACGAAACGCTCCCCAAACATGGCACTCACCCATGCAGACGACTTTTCCGACCTTCCACGACGCTCACGCAACGCTCACGCTAGTGAAAGCCTTATTTAGAGCTTGACGTCGCGCCCAAGCGAGTGAGCACATTTCGCCTACGGCTTAGGCCGCCCACCTAGTGTGGCTGCTCGGTGTCTGCAGGCAGCGAGGGGCTGCAAGCTTCCCGTGTTCGCGCCTGTGTCACCTCTGCTTGCTTGTCAGAGACAGAGTATCGCAAAACATACAACTCACTCCATGAATTGATTGCTACGGCATCTGTCATCAGCAGTCACAACTAGCAACACCAGTAGCAGCCGACTGCACGTAAAGAATGGGAATGTGCAGTGGGATTTTTGTGAACTCGGCGCAAGGCAGATCTTTCCGACATAGGTTTGAGAATCTTAAGGGCAGACTTGTACTGTTTCTAAATTCAGTGTAGCGGTGGGAGGAGGGTGCTTCCTGCGCGTAACATCACGCTTGCCAGTTGTGGCTGCTAATCGTTCGCTCGTATCTGCCTTGACACATTCGCTGGCTGTGAATTATCCCACTTGCGTGGCAGTGTGCGCATGTAGGTGTGTTAAAAATTCTGGAGGCGCTGGGTATCGATCCCAGTACCTCTCGCATGCTAAGCGAGCGCTCTACCATCTGAGCTACGCCCCCTGATGACAAATAGTGCTACATACAACCATATCAATATCACAGACCCCTTGCACTCCCATTATTCCGCAGACAAACACTATTCTCAATGTGTCCGTGAGGGTGTCTTTCAGGTTTCCTGCATTCTGTATCGAATCGTAGTTGGCCAAACTTAAAGTGGCGCGCACAACGTCGTAAATAGCGTTCGGTCACCGCTCTGAGTAAGACGAACGTGTTGTCCACTCTCTAGACTTCTTTGAGGTTAGGCCGTTATACCTAAGACAGATTTGCACTCGATGACACCTCGACAACAGCCGGTCCTCACATTTACGTCTTGCTCTCCTTACGTCAGTATACATCACATGAGCTGTGACGCTGGCTTTGCAACATCTTGCGTGTCTTTAGGCTCGCCGCGACCAACACTTACCATGCACTGTCCACAAAACATGGAGGCGCCGGGGCTTGAACCCGGGACCTTTCACATGCAAAGCGAACGCTCTACCAACTGAGCTACGCCCCCAAGCGCAACAAACCTGCGCTGTTTTCCATTCTTTGCTACTCTGATGTGCACGGACCTGATGGTTGGTTGGTTTGTAGGGGTGAAGGGACCAGTGTACAAAGGCGCGGTCAAGTTCATATACACAAGAGTTCCAAGTAGTTTCGATGCTCTGGTATTACGACTACAAATTACGTCTGTATTTAACGTCTTAAATTGAAAGGACAGTCGACTGATGACCACAGCAGTTGAGTCCCATAGTGCTCAGAGCCATTTTTTGAAAGGACAGTCACAAACCTTGTCGACAATCACACCGCGCCTGAGGTAACAAGCACATCTGAAGCCCAATTGTGCACTCGACTGTTCATGCCAACTCACTGCCTCGCACTTTACTACTGTGTACCACTCTTGTCGTCCAACTGCAAAACACTGGGCCACAACACGTTTCCGCGTCTCCATTGCACTGCGCAAACTACGAAACGCTCCCCAAACATGGCACTCACCCATGCAGACGACTTTTCCGACTTTCCACGACGCTCACGCTAGTGAAAGCCTTATTTAGAGCTTGACGTCGCGCCCAAGCGAGTGAGCACATTTCGCCTACGGCTTAGGCCGCCCACCTAGTGTGGCTGCTCGGTGTCTGCAGGCAGCGAGGGGCTGCAAGCTTCCCGTGTTCGCGCCTGTGTCACCTCTGCTTGCTTGTCAGAGACAGAGTATCGCAAAACATACAACTCACTCCATGAATTGATTGCTACGGCATCTGTCATCAGCAGTCACAACTAGCAACACCAGTAGCAGCCGACTGCACGTAAAGAATGGGAATGTGCAGTGGGATTTTTGTGAACTCGGCGCAAGGCAGATCTTTCCGACATAGGTTTGAGAATCTTAAGGGCAGACTTGTACTGTTTCTAAATTCAGTGTAGCGGTGGGAGGAGGGTGCTTCCTGCGCGTAACATCACGCTTGCCAGTTGTGGCTGCTAATCGTTCGCTCGTATCTGCCTTGACACATTCGCTGGCTGTGAATTATCCCACTTGCGTGGCAGTGTGCGCATGTAGGTGTGTTAAAAATTCTGGAGGCGCTGGGTATCGATCCCAGTACCTCTCGCATGCTAAGCGAGCGCTCTACCATCTGAGCTACGCCCCCTGATGACAAATAGTGCTACATACAACCATATCAATATCACAGACCCCTTGCACTCCCATTATTCCGCAGACAAACACTATTCTCAATGTGTCCGTGAGGGTGTCTTTCAGGTTTCCTGCATTCTGTATCGAATCGTAGTTGGCCAAAATTAAAGTGGCGCGCACAACGTCGAAAATAGCGTTCGGCCACCGCTCTGAGTAAGACGAACGTGTTGTCCACTCTCTAGACTTCTTTGAGGTT
This sequence comes from Schistocerca nitens, assembly GCF_023898315.1. Taxonomy (NCBI): domain Eukaryota; kingdom Metazoa; phylum Arthropoda; class Insecta; order Orthoptera; family Acrididae; genus Schistocerca; species Schistocerca nitens. The sequence goes on from NC_064623.1 coordinate 132,447,164, forward strand.
AGGCCGTTATACCTAAGACAGATTTGCACTCGATGACACCTCGACAACAGCCGGTCCTCACATTTACGTCTTGCTCTCCTTACGTCAGTATACATCACATGAGCTGTGACGCTGGCTTTGCAACATCTTGCGTGTCTTTAGGCTCGCCGCGACCAACACTTACCATGCACTGTCCACAAAACATGGAGGCGCCGGGGCTTGAACCCGGGACCTTTCACATGCAAAGCGAACGCTCTACCAACTGAGCTACGCCCCCAAGCGCAACAAAGCTGCGCTGTTTTCCATTCTTTGCTACTCTGATGTGCACGGACCTGATGGTTGGTTGGTTTGTAGGGGTGAAGGGACCAGTGTACAAAGGCGCGGTCAAGTTCATATACACAAGAGTTCCAAGTAGTTTCGATGCTCTGGTATTACGACTACAAATTACGTCTGTATTTAACGTCTTAAATTGAAAGGACAGTCGACTGATGACCACAGCAGTTGAGTCCCATAGTGCTCAGAGCCATTTTTTGAAAGGACAGTCACAAACCTTGTCGACAATCACACCGCGCCTGAGGTAACAAGCACATCTGAAGCCCAATTGTGCACTCGACTGTTCATGCCAACTCACTGCCTCGCACTTTACTACTGTGTACCACTCTTGTCGTCCAACTGCAAAACACTGGGCCACAACACGTTTCCGCGTCTCCATTGCACTGCGCAAACTACGAAACGCTCCCCAAACATGGCACTCACCCATGCAGACGACTTTTCCGACCTTCCACGACGCTCACGCAACGCTCACGCTAGTGAAAGCCTTATTTAGAGCTTGACGTCGCGCCCAAGCGAGTGAGCACATTTCGCCTACGGCTTAGGCCGCCCACCTAGTGTGGCTGCTCGGTGTCTGCAGGCAGCGAGGGGCTGCAAGCTTCGCGTGTTCGCGCCTGTGTCACCTCTGCTTGCTTGTCAGAGACAGAGTATCGCAAAACATACAACTCACTCCATGAATTGATTGCTACGGCATCTGTCATCAGCAGTCACAACTAGCAACACCAGTAGCAGCCGACTGCACGTAAAGAATGGGAATGTGCAGTGGGATTTTTGTGAACTCGGCGCAAGGCAGATCTTTCCGACATAGGTTTGAGAATCTTAAGGGCAGACTTGTACTGTTTCTAAATTCAGTGTAGCGGTGGGAGGAGGGTGCTTCCTGCGCGTAACATCACGCTTGCCAGTTGTGGCTGCTAATCGTTCGCTCGTATCTGCCTTGACACATTCGCTGGCTGTGAATTATCCCACTTGCGTGGCAGTGTGCGCATGTAGGTGTGTTAAAAATTCTGGAGGCGCTGGGTATCGATCCCAGTACCTCTCGCATGCTAAGCGAGCGCTCTACCATCTGAGCTACGCCCCCTGATGACAAATAGTGCTACATACAACCATATCAATATCACAGACCCCTTGCACTCCCATTATTCCGCAGACAAACACTATTCTCAATGTGTCCGTGAGGGTGTCTTTCAGGTTTCCTGCATTCTGTATCGAATCGTAGTTGGCCAAAATTAAAGTGGCGCGCACAACGTCGAAAATAGCGTTCGGCCACCGCTCTGAGTAAGACGAACGTGTTGTCCACTCTCTAGACTTCTTTGAGGTTAGGCCGTTATACCTAAGACAGATTTGCACTCGATGACACCTCGACAACAGCCGGTCCTCACATTTACGTCTTGCTCTCCTTACGTCAGTATACATCACATGAGCTGTGACGCTGGCTTTGCAACATCTTGCGTGTCTTTAGGCTCGCCGCGACCAACACTTACCATGCACTGTCCACAAAACATGGAGGCGCCGGGGCTTGAACCCGGGACCTTTCACATGCAAAGCGAACGCTCTACCAACTGAGCTACGCCCCCAAGCGCAACAAAGCTGCGCTGTTTTCCATTCTTTGCTACTCTGATGTGCACGGACCTGATGGTTGGTTGGTTTGTAGGGGTGAAGGGACCAGTGTACAAAGGCGCGGTCAAGTTCATATACACAAGAGTTCCAAGTAGTTTCGATGCTCTGGTATTACGACTACAAATTACGTCTGTATTTAACGTCTTAAATTGAAAGGACAGTCGACTGATGACCACAGCAGTTGAGTCCCATAGTGCTCAGAGCCATTTTTTGAAAGGACAGTCACAAACCTTGTCGACAATCACACCGCGCCTGAGGTAACAAGCACATCTGAAGCCCAATTGTGCACTCGACTGTTCATGCCAACTCACTGCCTCGCACTTTACTACTGTGTACCACTCTTGTCGTCCAACTGCAAAACACTGGGCCACAACACGTTTCCGCGTCTCCATTGCACTGCGCAAACTACGAAACGCTCCCCAAACATGGCACTCACCCATGCAGACGACTTTTCCGACCTTCCACGACGCTCACGCAACGCTCACGCTAGTGAAAGCCTTATTTAGAGCTTGACGTCGCGCCCAAGCGAGTGAGCACATTTCGCCTACGGCTTAGGCCGCCCACCTAGTGTGGCTGCTCGGTGTCTGCAGGCAGCGAGGGGCTGCAAGCTTCCCGTGTTCGCGCCTGTGTCACCTCTGCTTGCTTGTCAGAGACAGAGTATCGCAAAACATACAACTCACTCCATGAATTGATTGCTACGGCATCTGTCATCAGCAGTCACAACTAGCAACACCAGTAGCAGCCGACTGCACGTAAAGAATGGGAATGTGCAGTGGGATTTTTGTGAACTCGGCGCAAGGCAGATCTTTCCGACATAGGTTTGAGAATCTTAAGGGCAGACTTGTAGTGTTTCTAAATTCAGTGTAGCGGTGGGAGGAGGGTGCTTCCTGCGCGTAACAGCACGCTTGCCAGTTGTGGCTGCTAATCGTTCGCTCGTATCTGCCTTGACACATTCGCTGGCTGTGAATTATCCCACTTGCGTGGCAGTGTGCGCATGTAGGTGTGTTAAAAATTCTGGAGGCGCTGGGTATCGATCCCAGTACCTCTCGCATGCTAAGCGAGCGCTCTACCATCTGAGCTACGCCCCCTGATGACAAGTAGTGCTACATACAACCATATCAATATCACAGACCCCTTGCACTCCCATTATTCCGCAGACAAACACTATTCTCAATGTGTCCGTGAGGGTGTCTTTCAGGTTTCCTGCATTCTGTATCGAATCGTAGTTGGCCAAAATTAAAGTGGCGCGCACAACGTCGAAAATAGCGTTCGGCCACCGCTCTGAGTAAGACGAACGTGTTGTCCACTCTCTAGACTTCTTTGAGGTTAGGCCGTTATACCTAAGACAGATTTGCACTCGATGACACCTCGACAACAGCCGGTCCTCACATTTACGTCTTGCTCTCCTTACGTCAGTATACATCACATGAGCTGTGACGCTGGCTTTGCAACATCTTGCGTGTCTTTAGGCTCGCCGCGACCAACACTTACCATGCACTGTCCACAAAACATGGAGGCGCCGGGGCTTGAACCCGGGACCTTTCACATGCAAAGCGAACGCTCTACCAACTGAGCTACGCCCCCAAGCGCAACAAAGCTGCGCTGTTTTCCATTCTTTGCTACTCTGATGTGCACGGACCTGATGGTTGGTTGGTTTGTAGGGGTGAAGGGACCAGTGTACAAAGGCGCGGTCAAGTTCATATACACAAGAGTTCCAAGTAGTTTCGATGCTCTGGTATTACGACTACAAATTACGTCTGTATTTAACGTCTTAAATTGAAAGGACAGTCGACTGATGACCACAGCAGTTGAGTCCCATAGTGCTCAGAGCCATTTTTTGAAAGGACAGTCACAAACCTTGTCGACAATCACACCGCGCCTGAGGTAACAAGCACATCTGAAGCCCAATTGTGCACTCGACTGTTCATGCCAACTCACTGCCTCGCACTTTACTACTGTGTACCACTCTTGTCGTCCAACTGCAAAACACTGGGCCACAACACGTTTCCGCGTCTCCATTGCACTGCGCAAACTACGAAACGCTCCCCAAACATGGCACTCACCCATGCAGACGACTTTTCCGACCTTCCACGACGCTCACGCAACGCTCACGCTAGTGAAAGCCTTATTTAGAGCTTGACGTCGCGCCCAAGCGAGTGAGCACATTTCGCCTACGGCTTAGGCCGCCCACCTAGTGTGGCTGCTCGGTGTCTGCAGGCAGCGAGGGGCTGCAAGCTTCCCGTGTTCGCGCCTGTGTCACCTCTGCTTGCTTGTCAGAGACAGAGTATCGCAAAACATACAACTCACTCCATGAATTGATTGCTACGGCATCTGTCATCAGCAGTCACAACTAGCAACACCAGTAGCAGCCGACTGCACGTAAAGAATGGGAATGTGCAGTGGGATTTTTGTGAACTCGGCGCAAGGCAGATCTTTCCGACATAGGTTTGAGAATCTTAAGGGCAGACTTGTACTGTTTCTAAATTCAGTGTAGCGGTGGGAGGAGGGTGCTTCCTGCGCGTAACAGCACGCTTGCCAGTTGTGGCTGCTAATCGTTCGCTCGTATCTGCCTTGACACATTCGCTGGCTGTGAATTATCCCACTTGCGTGGCAGTGTGCGCATGTAGGTGTGTTAAAAATTCTGGAGGCGCTGGGTATCGATCCCAGTACCTCTCGCATGCTAAGCGAGCGCTCTACCATCTGAGCTACGCCCCCTGATGACAAATAGTGCTACATACAACCATATCAATATCACAGACCCCTTGCACTCCCATTATTCCGCAGACAAACACTATTCTCAATGTGTCCGTGAGGGTGTCTTTCAGGTTTCCTGCATTCTGTATCGAATCGTAGTTGGCCAAAATTAAAGTGGCGCGCACAACGTCGAAAATAGCGTTCGGCCACCGCTCTGAGTAAGACGAACGTGTTGTCCACTCTCTAGACTTCTTTGAGGTTAGGCCGTTATACCTAAGACAGATTTGCACTCGATGACACCTCGACAACAGCCGGTCCTCACATTTACGTCTTGCTCTCCTTACGTCAGTATACATCACATGAGCTGTGACGCTGGCTTTGCAACATCTTGCGTGTCTTTAGGCTCGCCGCGACCAACACTTACCATGCACTGTCCACAAAACATGGAGGCGCCGGGGCTTGAACCCGGGACCTTTCACATGCAAAGCGAACGCTCTACCAACTGAGCTACGCCCCCAAGCGCAACAAAGCTGCGCTGTTTTCCATTCTTTGCTACTCTGATGTGCACGGACCTGATGGTTGGTTGGTTTGTAGGGGTGAAGGGACCAGTGTACAAAGGCGCGGTCAAGTTCATATACACAAGAGTTCCAAGTAGTTTCGATGCTCTGGTATTACGACTACAAATTACGTCTGTATTTAACGTCTTAAATTGAAAGGACAGTCGACTGATGACCACAGCAGTTGAGTCCCATAGTGCTCAGAGCCATTTTTTGAAAGGACAGTCACAAACCTTGTCGACAATCACACCGCGCCTGAGGTAACAAGCACATCTGAAGCCCAATTGTGCACTCGACTGTTCATGCCAACTCACTGCCTCGCACTTTACTACTGTGTACCACTCTTGTCGTCCAACTGCAAAACACTGGGCCACAACACGTTTCCGCGTCTCCATTGCACTGCGCAAACTACGAAACGCTCCCCAAACATGGCACTCACCCATGCAGACGACTTTTCCGACCTTCCACGACGCTCACGCAACGCTCACGCTAGTGAAAGCCTTATTTAGAGCTTGACGTCGCGCCCAAGCGAGTGAGCACATTTCGCCTACGGCTTAGGCCGCCCACCTAGTGTGGCTGCTCGGTGTCTGCAGGCAGCGAGGGGCTGCAAGCTTCCCGTGTTCGCGCCTGTGTCACCTCTGCTTGCTTGTCAGAGACAGAGTATCGCAAAACATACAACTCACTCCATGAATTGATTGCTACGGCATCTGTCATCAGCAGTCACAACTAGCAACACCAGTAGCAGCCGACTGCACGTAAAGAATGGGAATGTGCAGTGGGATTTTTGTGAACTCGGCGCAAGGCAGATCTTTCCGACATAGGTTTGAGAATCTTAAGGGCAGACTTGTACTGTTTCTAAATTCAGTGTAGCGGTGGGAGGAGGGTGCTTCCTGCGCGTAACATCACGCTTGCCAGTTGTGGCTGCTAATCGTTCGCTCGTATCTGCCTTGACACATTCGCTGGCTGTGAATTATCCCACTTGCGTGGCAGTGTGCGCATGTAGGTGTGTTAAAAATTCTGGAGGCGCTGGGTATCGATCCCAGTACCTCTCGCATGCTAAGCGAGCGCTCTACCATCTGAGCTACGCCCCCTGATGACAAATAGTGCTACATACAACCATATCAATATCACAGACCCCTTGCACTCCCATTATTCCGCAGACAAACACTATTCTCAATGTGTCCGTGAGGGTGTCTTTCAGGTTTCCTGCATTCTGTATCGAATCGTAGTTGGCCAAAATTAAAGTGGCGCGCACAACGTCGAAAATAGCGTTCGGCCACCGCTCTGAGTAAGACGAACGTGTTGTCCACTCTCTAGACTTCTTTGAGGTTAGGCCGTTATACCTAAGACAGATTTGCACTCGATGACACCTCGACAACAGCCGGTCCTCACATTTACGTCTTGCTCTCCTTACGTCAGTATACATCACATGAGCTGTGACGCTGGCTTTGCAACATCTTGCGTGTCTTTAGGCTCGCCGCGACCAACACTTACCATGCACTGTCCACAAAACATGGAGGCGCCGGGGCTTGAACCCGGGACCTTTCACATGCAAAGCGAACGCTCTACCAACTGAGCTACGCCCCCAAGCGCAACAAAGCTGCGCTGTTTTCCATTCTTTGCTACTCTGATGTGCACGGACCTGATGGTTGGTTGGTTTGTAGGGGTGAAGGGACCAGTGTACAAAGGCGCGGTCAAGTTCATATACACAAGAGTTCCAAGTAGTTTCGATGCTCTGGTATTACGACTACAAATTACGTCTGTATTTAACGTCTTAAATTGAAAGGACAGTCGACTGATGACCACAGCAGTTGAGTCCCATAGTGCTCAGAGCCATTTTTTGAAAGGACAGTCACAAACCTTGTCGACAATCACACCGCGCCTGAGGTAACAAGCACATCTGAAGCCCAATTGTGCACTCGACTGTTCATGCCAACTCACTGCCTCGCACTTTACTACTGTGTACCACTCTTGTCGTCCAACTGCAAAACACTGGGCCACAACACGTTTCCGCGTCTCCATTGCACTGCGCAAACTACGAAACGCTCCCCAAACATGGCACTCACCCATGCAGACGACTTTTCCGACCTTCCACGACGCTCACGCAACGCTCACGCTAGTGAAAGCCTTATTTAGAGCTTGACGTCGCGCCCAAGCGAGTGAGCACATTTCGCCTACGGCTTAGGCCGCCCACCTAGTGTGGCTGCTCGGTGTCTGCAGGCAGCGAGGGGCTGCAAGCTTCCCGTGTTCGCGCCTGTGTCACCTCTGCTTGCTTGTCAGAGACAGAGTATCGCAAAACATACAACTCACTCCATGAATTGATTGCTACGGCATCTGTCATCAGCAGTCACAACTAGCAACACCAGTAGCAGCCGACTGCACGTAAAGAATGGGAATGTGCAGTGGGATTTTTGTGAACTCGGCGCAAGGCAGATCTTTCCGACATAGGTTTGAGAATCTTAAGGGCAGGCTTGTACTGTTTCTAAATTCAGTGTAGCGGTGGGAGGAGGGTGCTTCCTGCGCGTAACATCACGCTTGCCAGTTGTGGCTGCTAATCGTTCGCTCGTATCTGCCTTGACACATTCGCTGGCTGTGAATTATCCCACTTGCGTGGCAGTGTGCGCATGTAGGTGTGTTGAAAATTCTGGAGGCGCTGGGTATCGATCCCAGTACCTCTCGCATGCTAAGCGAGCGCTCTACCATCTGAGCTACGCCCCCTGATGACAAATAGTGCTACATACAACCATATCAATATCACAGACCCCTTGCACTCCCATTATTCCGCAGACAAACACTATTCTCAATGTGTCCGTGAGGGTGTCTTTCAGGTTTCCTGCATTCTGTATCGAATCGTAGTTGGCCAAAATTAAAGTGGCGCGCACAACGTCGAAAATAGCGTTCGGCCACCGCTCTGAGTAAGACGAACGTGTTGTCCACTCTCTAGACTTCTTTGAGGTTAGGCCGTTATACCTAAGACAGATTTGCACTCGATGACACCTCGACAACAGCCGGTCCTCACATTTACGTCTTGCTCTCCTTACGTCAGTATACATCACATGAGCTGTGACGCTGGCTTTGCAACATCTTGCGTGTCTTTAGGCTCGCCGCGACCAACACTTACCATGCACTGTCCACAAAACATGGAGGCGCCGGGGCTTGAACCCGGGACCTTTCACATGCAAAGCGAACGCTCTACCAACTGAGCTACGCCCCCAAGCGCAACAAAGCTGCGCTGTTTTCCATTCTTTGCTACTCTGATGTGCACGGACCTGATGGTTGGTTGGTTTGTAGGGGTGAAGGGACCAGTGTACAAAGGCGCGGTCAAGTTCATATACACAAGAGTTCCAAGTAGTTTCGATGCTCTGGTATTACGACTACAAATTACGTCTGTATTTAACGTCTTAAATTGAAAGGACAGTCGACTGATGACCACAGCAGTTGAGTCCCATAGTGCTCAGAGCCATTTTTTGAAAGGACAGTCACAAACCTTGTCGACAATCACACCGCGCCTGAGGTAACAAGCACATCTGAAGCCCAATTGTGCACTCGACTGTTCATGCCAACTCACTGCCTCGCACTTTACTACTGTGTACCACTCTTGTCGTCCAACTGCAAAACACTGGGCCACAACACGTTTCCGCGTCTCCATTGCACTGCGCAAACTACGAAACGCTCCCCAAACATGGCACTCACCCATGCAGACGACTTTTCCGACCTTCCACGACGCTCACGCAACGCTCACGCTAGTGAAAGCCTTATTTAGAGCTTGACGTCGCGCCCAAGCGAGTGAGCACATTTCGCCTACGGCTTAGGCCGCCCACCTAGTGTGGCTGCTCGGTGTCTGCAGGCAGCGAGGGGCTGCAAGCTTCCCGTGTTCGCGCCTGTGTCACCTCTGCTTGCTTGTCAGAGACAGAGTATCGCAAAACATACAACTCACTCCATGAATTGATTGCTACGGCATCTGTCATCAGCAGTCACAACTAGCAACACCAGTAGCAGCCGACTGCACGTAAAGAATGGGAATGTGCAGTGGGATTTTTGTGAACTCGACGCAAGGCAGATCTTTCCGACATAGGTTTGAGAATCTTAAGGGCAGGCTTGTACTGTTTCTAAATTCAGTGTAGCGGTGGGAGGAGGGTGCTTCCTGCGCGTAACATCACGCTTGCCGGTTGTGGCTGCTAATCGTTCGCTCGTATCTGCCTTGACACATTCGCTGGCTGTGAATTATCCCACTTGCGTGGCAGTGTGCGCATGTAGGTGTGTTAAAAATTCTGGAGGCGCTGGGTATCGATCCCAGTACCTCTCGCATGCTAAGCGAGCGCTCTACCATCTGAGCTACGCCCCCTGATGACAAATAGTGCTACATACAACCATATCAATATCACAGACCCCTTGCACTCCCATTATTCCGCAGACAAACACTATTCTCAATGTGTCCGTGAGGGTGTCTTTCAGGTTTCCTGCATTCTGTATCGAATCGTAGTTGGCCAAAATTAAAGTGGCGCGCACAACGTCGAAAATAGCGTTCGGCCACCGCTCTGAGTAAGACGAACGTGTTGTCCACTCTCTAGACTTCTTTGAGGTTAGGCCGTTATACCTAAGACAGATTTGCACTCGATGACACCTCGACAACAGCCGGTCCTCACATTTACGTCTTGCTCTCCTTACGTCAGTATACATCACATGAGCTGTGACGCTGGCTTTGCAACATCTTGCGTGTCTTTAGGCTCGCCGCGACCAACACTTACCATGCACTGTCCACAAAACATGGAGGCGCCGGGGCTTGAACCCGGGACCTTTCACATGCAAAGCGAACGCTCTACCAACTGAGCTACGCCCCCAAGCGCAACAAAGCTGCGCTGTTTTCCATTCTTTGCTACTCTGATGTGCACGGACCTGATGGTTGGTTGGTTTGTAGGGGTGAAGGGACCAGTGTACAAAGGCGCGGTCAAGTTCATATACACAAGAGTTCCAAGTAGTTTCGATGCTCTGGTATTACGACTACAAATTACGTCTGTATTTAACGTCTTAAATTGAAAGGACAGTCGACTGATGACCACAGCAGTTGAGTCCCATAGTGCTCAGAGCCATTTTTTGAAAGGACAGTCACAAACCTTGTCGACAATCACACCGCGCCTGAGGTAACAAGCACATCTGAAGCCCAATTGTGCACTCGACTGTTCATGCCAACTCACTGCCTCGCACTTTACTACTGTGTACCACTCTTGTCGTCCAACTGCAAAACACTGGGCCACAACACGTTTCCGCGTCTCCATTGCACTGCGCAAACTACGAAACGCTCCCCAAACATGGCACTCACCCATGCAGACGACTTTTCCGACCTTCCACGACGCTCACGCAACGCTCACGCTAGTGAAAGCCTTATTTAGAGCTTGACGTCGCGCCCAAGCGAGTGAGCACATTTCGCCTACGGCTTAGGCCGCCCACCTAGTGTGGCTGCTCGGTGTCTGCAGGCAGCGAGGGGCTGCAAGCTTCCCGTGTTCGCGCCTGTGTCACCTCTGCTTGCTTGTCAGAGACAGAGTATCGCAAAACATACAACTCACTCCATGAATTGATTGCTACGGCATCTGTCATCAGCAGTCACAACTAGCAACACCAGTAGCAGCCGACTGCACGTAAAGAATGGGAATGTGCAGTGGGATTTTTGTGAACTCGGCGCAAGGCAGATCTTTCCGACATAGGTTTGAGAATCTTAAGGGCAGACTTGTACTGTTTCTAAATTCAGTGTAGCGGTGGGAGGAGGGTGCTTCCTGCGCGTAACAGCACGCTTGCCAGTTGTGGCTGCTAATCGTTCGCTCGTATCTGCCTTGACACATTCGCTGGCTGTGAATTATCCCACTTGCGTGGCAGTGTGCGCATGTAGGTGTGTTAAAAATTCTGGAGGCGCTGGGTATCGATCCCAGTACCTCTCGCATGCTAAGCGAGCGCTCTACCATCTGAGCTACGCCCCCTGATGACAAATAGTGCTACATACAACCATATCAATATCACAGACCCCTTGCACTCCCATTATTCCGCAGACAAACACTATTCTCAATGTGTCCGTGAGGGTGTCTTTCAGGTTTCCTGCATTCTGTATCGAATCGTAGTTGGCCAAAATTAAAGTGGCGCGCACAACGTCGAAAATAGCGTTCGGCCACCGCTCTGAGTAAGACGAACGTGTTGTCCACTCTCTAGACTTCTTTGAGGTTAGGCCGTTATACCTAAGACAGATTTGCACTCGATGACACCTCGACAACAGCCGGTCCTCACATTTACGTCTTGCTCTCCTTACGTCAGTATACATCACATGAGCTGTGACGCTGGCTTTGCAACATCTTGCGTGTCTCGCCGCGACCAACACTTACCATGCACTGTCCACAAAACATGGAGGCGCCGGGGCTTGAACCCGGGACCTTTCACATGCAAAGCGAACGCTCTACCAACTGAGCTACGCCCCCAAGCGCAACAAAGCTGCGCTGTTTTCCATTCTTTGCTACTCTGATGTGCACGGACCTGATGGTTGGTTGGTTTGTAGGGGTGAAGGGACCAGTGTACAAAGGCGCGGTCAAGTTCATATACACAAGAGTTCCAAGTAGTTTCGATGCTCTGGTATTACGACTACAAATTACGTCTGTATTTAACGTCTTAAATTGAAAGGACAGTCGACTGATGACCACAGCAGTTGAGTCCCATAGTGCTCAGAGCCATTTTTTGAAAGGACAGTCACAAACCTTGTCGACAATCACACCGCGCCTGAGGTAACAAGCACATCTGAAGCCCAATTGTGCACTCGACTGTTCATGCCAACTCACTGCCTCGCACTTTACTACTGTGTACCACTCTTGTCGTCCAACTGCAAAACACTGGGCCACAACACGTTTCCGCGTCTCCATTGCACTGCGCAAACTACGAAACGCTCCCCAAACATGGCACTCACCCATGCAGACGACTTTTCCGACCTTCCACGACGCTCACGCAACGCTCACGCTAGTGAAAGCCTTATTTAGAGCTTGACGTCGCGCCCAAGCGAGTGAGCACATTTCGCCTACGGCTTAGGCCGCCCACCTAGTGTGGCTGCTCGGTGTCTGCAGGCAGCGAGGGGCTGCAAGCTTCCCGTGTTCGCGCCTGTGTCACCTCTGCTTGCTTGTCAGAGACAGAGTATCGCAAAACATACAACTCACTCCATGAATTGATTGCTACGGCATCTGTCATCAGCAGTCACAACTAGCAACACCAGTAGCAGCCGACTGCACGTAAAGAATGGGAATGTGCAGTGGGATTTTTGTGAACTCGGCGCAAGGCAGATCTTTCCGACATAGGTTTGAGAATCTTAAGGGCAGACTTGTACTGTTTCTAAATTCAGTGTAGCGGTGGGAGGAGGGTGCTTCCTGCGCGTAACAGCACGCTTGCCAGTTGTGGCTGCTAATCGTTCGCTCGTATCTGCCTTGACACATTCGCTGGCTGTGAATTATCCCACTTGCGTGGCAGTGTGCGCATGTAGGTGTGTTAAAAATTCTGGAGGCGCTGGGTATCGATCCCAGTACCTCTCGCATGCTAAGCGAGCGCTCTACCATCTGAGCTACGCCCCCTGATGACAAATAGTGCTACATACAACCATATCAATATCACAGACCCCTTGCACTCCCATTATTCCGCAGACAAACACTATTCTCAATGTGTCCGTGAGGGTGTCTTTCAGGTTTCCTGCATTCTGTATCGAATCGTAGTTGGCCAAAATTAAAGTGGCGCGCACAACGTCGAAAATAGCGTTCGGCCACCGCTCTGAGTAAGACGAACGTGTTGTCCACTCTCTAGACTTCTTTGAGGTTAGGCCGTTATACCTAAGACAGATTTGCACTCGATGACACCTCGACAACAGCCGGTCCTCACATTTACGTCTTGCTCTCCTTACGTCAGTATACATCACATGAGCTGTGACGCTGGCTTTGCAACATCTTGCGTGTCTCGCCGCGACCAACACTTACCATGCACTGTCCACAAAACATGGAGGCGCCGGGGCTTGAACCCGGGACCTTTCACATGCAAAGCGAACGCTCTACCAACTGAGCTACGCCCCCAAGCGCAACAAAGCTGCGCTGTTTTCCATTCTTTGCTACTCTGATGTGCACGGACCTGATGGTTGGTTGGTTTGTAGGGGTGAAGGGACCAGTGTACAAAGGCGCGGTCAAGTTCATATACACAAGGGTTCCAAGTAGTTTCGATGCTCTGGTATTACGACTACAAATTACGTCTGTATTTAACGTCTTAAATTGAAAGGACAGTCGACTGATGACCACAGCAGTTGAGTCCCATAGTGCTCAGAGCCATTTTTTGAAAGGACAGTCACAAACCTTGTCGACAATCACACCGCGCCTGAGGTAACAAGCACATCTGAAGCCCAATTGTGCACTCGACTGTTCATGCCAACTCACTGCCTCGCACTTTACTACTGTGTACCACTCTTGTCATCCAACTGCAAAACACTGGGCCACAACACGTTTCCGCGTCTCCATTGCACTGCGCAAACTACGAAACGCTCCCCAAACATGGCACTCACCCATGCAGACGACTTTTCCGACCTTCCACGACGCTCACGCAACGCTCACGCTAGTGAAAGCCTTATTTAGAGCTTGACGTCGCGCCCAAGCGAGTGAGCACATTTCGCCTACGGCTTAGGCCGCCCACCTAGTGTGGCTGCTCGGTGTCTGCAGGCAGCGAGGGGCTGCAAGCTTCCCGTGTTCGCGCCTGTGTCACCTCTGCTTGCTTGTCAGAGACAGAGTATCGCAAAACATACAACTCACTCCATGAATTGATTGCTACGGCATCTGTCATCAGCAGTCACAACTAGCAACACCAGTAGCAGCCGACTGCACGTAAAGAATGGGAATGTGCAGTGGGATTTTTGTGAACTCGGCGCAAGGCAGATCTTTCCGACATAGGTTTGAGAATCTTAAGGGCAGACTTGTACTGTTTCTAAATTCAGTGTAGCGGTGGGAGGAGGGTGCTTCCTGCGCGTAACATCACGCTTGCCAGTTGTGGCTGCTAATCGTTCGCTCGTATCTGCCTTGACACATTCGCTGGCTGTGAATTATCCCACTTGCGTGGCAGTGTGCGCATGTAGGTGTGTTAAAAATTCTGGAGGCGCTGGGTATCGATCCCAGTACCTCTCGCATGCTAAGCGAGCGCTCTACCATCTGAGCTACGCCCCCTGATGACAAATAGTGCTACATACAACCATATCAATATCACAGACCCCTTGCACTCCCATTATTCCGCAGACAAACACTATTCTCAATGTGTCCGTGAGGGTGTCTTTCAGGTTTCCTGCATTCTGTATCGAATCGTAGTTGGCCAAAATTAAAGTGGCGCGCACAACGTCGAAAATAGCGTTCGGCCACCGCTCTGAGTAAGACGAACGTGTTGTCCACTCTCTAGACTTCTTTGAGGTTAGGCCGTTATACCTAAGACAGATTTGCACTCGATGACACCTCGACAACAGCCGGTCCTCACATTTACGTCTTGCTCTCCTTACGTCAGTATACATCACATGAGCTGTGACGCTGGCTTTGCAACATCTTGCGTGTCTTTAGGCTCGCCGCGACCAACACTTACCATGCACTGTCCACAAAACATGGAGGCGCCGGGGCTTGAACCCGGGACCTTTCACATGCAAAGCGAACGCTCTACCAACTGAGCTACGCCCCCAAGCGCAACAAAGCTGCGCTGTTTTCCATTCTTTGCTACTCTGATGTGCACGGACCTGATGGTTGGTTGGTTTGTAGGGGTGAAGGGACCAGTGTACAAAGGCGCGGTCAAGTTCATATACACAAGAGTTCCAAGTAGTTTCGATGCTCTGGTATTACGACTACAAATTACGTCTGTATTTAACGTCTTAAATTGAAAGGACAGTCGACTGATGACCACAGCAGTTGAGTCCCATAGTGCTCAGAGCCATTTTTTGAAAGGACAGTAACAAACCTTGTCGACAATCACACCGCGCATGAGGTAACAAGCACATCTGAAGCCCAATTGTGCACTCGACTGTTCATGCCAACTCACTGCCTCGCACTTTACTACTGTGTACCACTCTTGTCGTCCAACTGCAAAACACTGGGCCACAACACGTTTCCGCGTCTCCATTGCACTGCGCAAACTACGAAACGCTCCCCAAACATGGCACTCACCCATGCAGACGACTTTTCCGACTTTCCACGACGCACACGCTAGTGAAAGCCTTATTTAGAGCTTGACGTCGCGCCCAAGCGAGTGAGCACATTTCGCCTACGGCTTAGGCCGCCCACCTAGTGTGGCTGCTCGGTGTCTGCAGGCAGCGAGGGGCTGCAAGCTTCCCGTGTTCGCGCCTGTGTCACCTCTGCTTGCTTGTCAGAGACAGAGTATCGCAAAACATACAACTCACTCCATGAATTGATTGCTACGGCATCTGTCATCAGCAGTCACAACTAGCAACACCAGTAGCAGCCGACTGCACGTAAAGAATGGGAATGTGCAGTGGGATTTTTGTGAACTCGGCGCAAGGCAGATCTTTCCGACATAGGTTTGAGAATCTTAAGGGCAGACTTGTACTGTTTCTAAATTCAGTGTAGCGGTGGGAGGAGGGTGCTTCCTGCGCGTAACAGCACGCTTGCCAGTTGTGGCTGCTAATCGTTCGCTCGTATCTGCCTTGACACATTCGCTGGCTGTGAATTATCCCACTTGCGTGGCAGTGTGCGCATGTAGGTGTGTTAAAAATTCTGGAGGCGCTGGGTATCGATCCCAGTACCTCTCGCATGCTAAGCGAGCGCTCTACCATCTGAGCTACGCCCCCTGATGACAAATAGTGCTACATACAACCATATCAATATCACAGACCCCTTGCACTCCCATTATTCCGCAGACAAACACTATTCTCAATGTGTCCGTGAGGGTGTCTTTCAGGTTTCCTGCATTCTGTATCGAATCGTAGTTGGCCAAAATTAAAGTGGCGCGCACAACGTCGAAAATAGCGTTCGGCCACCGCTCTGAGTAAGACGAACGTGTTGTCCACTCTCTAGACTTCTTTGAGGTTAGGCCGTTATACCTAAGACAGATTTGCACTCGATGACACCTCG
Organism: Schistocerca nitens; assembly: GCF_023898315.1. Taxonomy (NCBI): domain Eukaryota; kingdom Metazoa; phylum Arthropoda; class Insecta; order Orthoptera; family Acrididae; genus Schistocerca; species Schistocerca nitens. The sequence goes on from NC_064623.1 coordinate 132,463,452, forward strand.
ACAACAGCCGGTCCTCACATTTACGTCTTGCTCTCCTTACGTCAGTATACATCACATGAGCTGTGACGCTGGCTTTGCAACATCTTGCGTGTCTTTAGGCTCGCCGCGACCAACACTTACCATGCACTGTCCACAAAACATGGAGGCGCCGGGGCTTGAACCCGGGACCTTTCACATGCAAAGCGAACGCTCTACCAACTGAGCTACGCCCCCAAGCGCAACAAAGCTGCGCTGTTTTCCATTCTTTGCTACTCTGATGTGCACGGACCTGATGGTTGGTTGGTTTGTAGGGGTGAAGGGACCAGTGTACAAAGGCGCGGTCAAGTTCATATACACAAGGGTTCCAAGTAGTTTCGATGCTCTGGTATTACGACTACAAATTACGTCTGTATTTAACGTCTTAAATTGAAAGGACAGTCGACTGATGACCACAGCAGTTGAGTCCCATAGTGCTCAGAGCCATTTTTTGAAAGGACAGTCACAAACCTTGTCGACAATCACACCGCGCCTGAGGTAACAAGCACATCTGAAGCCCAATTGTGCACTCGACTGTTCATGCCAACTCACTGCCTCGCACTTTACTACTGTGTACCACTCTTGTCGTCCAACTGCAAAACACTGGGCCACAACACGTTTCCGCGTCTCCATTGCACTGCGCAAACTACGAAACGCTCCCCAAACATGGCACTCACCCATGCAGACGACTTTTCCGACTTTCCACGACGCTCACGCTAGTGAAAGCCTTATTTAGAGCTTGACGTCGCGCCCAAGCGATTGAGCACATTTCGCCTACGGCTTAGGCCGCCCACCTAGTGTGGCTGCTCGGTGTCTGCAGGCAGCGAGGGGCTGCAAGCTTCCCGTGTTCGCGCCTGTGTCACCTCTGCTTGCTTGTCAGAGACAGAGTATCGCAAAACATACAACTCACTCCATGAATTGATTGCTACGGCATCTGTCATCAGCAGTCACAACTAGCAACACCAGTAGCAGCCGACTGCACGTAAAGAATGGGAATGTGCAGTGGGATTTTTGTGAACTCGGCGCAAGGCAGATCTTTCCGACATAGGTTTGAGAATCTTAAGGGCAGACTTGTACTGTTTCTAAATTCAGTGTAGCGGTGGGAGGAGGGTGCTTCCTGCGCGTAACATCACGCTTGCCAGTTGTGGCTGCTAATCGTTCGCTCGTATCTGCCTTGACACATTCGCTGGCTGTGAATTATCCCACTTGCGTGGCAGTGTGCGCATGTAGGTGTGTTAAAAATTCTGGAGGCGCTGGGTATCGATCCCAATACCTCTCGCATGCTAAGCGAGCGCTCTACCATCTGAGCTACGCCCCCTGATGACAAATAGTGCTACATACAACCATATCAATATCACAGACCCCTTGCACTCCCATTATTCCGCAGACAAACACTATTCTCAATGTGTCCGTGAGGGTGTCTTTCAGGTTTCCTGCATTCTGTATCGAATCGTAGTTGGCCAAAATTAAAGTGGCGCGCACAACGTCGAAAATAGCGTTCGGCCACCGCTCTGAGTAAGACGAACGTGTTGTCCACTCTCTAGACTTCTTTGAGGTTAGGCCGTTATACCTAAGACAGATTTGCACTCGATGACACCTCGACAACAGCCGGTCCTCACATTTACGTCTTGCTCTCCTTACGTCAGTATACATCACATGAGCTGTGACGCTGGCTTTGCAACATCTTGCGTGTCTTTAGGCTCGCCGCGACCAACACTTACCATGCACTGTCCACAAAACATGGAGGCGCCGGGGCTTGAACCCGGGACCTTTCACATGCAAATCGAACGCTCTACCAACTGAGCTACGCCCCCAAGCGCAACAAAGCTGCGCTGTTTTCCATTCTTTGCTACTCTGATGTGCACGGACCTGATGGTTGGTTGGTTTGTAGGGGTGAAGGGACCAGTGTACAAAGGCGCGGTCAAGTTCATATACACAAGAGTTCCAAGTAGTTTCGATGCTCTGGTATTACGACTACAAATTACGTCTGTATTTAACGTCTTAAATTGAAAGGACAGTCGACTGATGACCACAGCAGTTGAGTCCCATAGTGCTCAGAGCCATTTTTTGAAAGGACAGTCACAAACCTTGTCGACAATCACACCGCGCCTGAGGTAACAAGCACATCTGAAGCCCAATTGTGCACTCGACTGTTCATGCCAACTCACTGCCTCGCACTTTACTACTGTGTACCACTCTTGTCGTCCAACTGCAAAGGACTGGGCCACAACACGTTTCCGCGTCTCCATTGCACTGCGCAAACTACGAAACGCTCCCCAAACATGGCACTCACCCATGCAGACGACTTTTCCGACTTTCCACGACGCTCACGCTAGTGAAAGCCTTATTTAGAGCTTGACGTCGCGCCCAAGCGATTGAGCACATTTCGCCAACGGCTTAGGCCGCCCACCTAGTGTGGCTGCTCGGTGTCTGCAGGCAGCGAGGGGCTGCAAGCTTCCCGTGTTCGCGCCTGTGTCACCTCTGCTTGCTTGTCAGAGACAGAGTATCGCAAAACATACAACTCACTCCATGAATTGATTGCTACGGCATCTGTCATCAGCAGTCACAACTAGCAACACCAGTAGCAGCCGACTGCACGTAAAGAATGGGAATGTGCAGTGGGATTTTTGTGAACTCGGCGCAAGGCAGATCTTTCCGACATAGGTTTGAGAATCTTAAGGGCAGACTTGTACTGTTTCTAAATTCAGTGTAGCGGTGGGAGGAGGGTGCTTCCTGCGCGTAACAGCACGCTTGCCAGTTGTGGCTGCTAATCGTTCGCTCGTATCTGCCTTGACACATTCGCTGGCTGTGAATTATCCCACTTGCGTGGCAGTGTGCGCATGTAGGTGTGTTAAAAATTCTGGAGGCGCTGGGTATCGATCCCAGTACCTCTCGCATGCTAAGCGAGCGCTCTACCATCTGAGCTACGCCCCCTGATGACAAATAGTGCTACATACAACCATATCAATATCACAGACCCCTTGCACTCCCATTATTCCGCAGACAAACACTATTCTCAATGTGTCCGTGAGGGTGTCTTTCAGGTTTCCTGCATTCTGTATCGAATCGTAGTTGGCCAAAATTAAAGTGGCGCGCACAACGTCGAAAATAGCGTTCGGCCACCGCTCTGAGTAAGACGAACGTGTTGTCCACTCTCTAGACTTCTTTGAGGTTAGGCCGTTATACCTAAGACAGATTTGCACTCGATGACACCTCGACAACAGCCGGTCCTCACATTTACGTCTTGCTCTCCTTACGTCAGTATACATCACATGAGCTGTGACGCTGGCTTTGCAACATCTTGCGTGTCTTTAGGCTCGCCGCGACCAACACTTACCATGCACTGTCCACAAAACATGGAGGCGCCGGGGCTTGAACCCGGGACCTTTCACATGCAAAGCGAACGCTCTACCAACTGAGCTACGCCCCCAAGCGCAACAAAGCTGCGCTGTTTTCCATTCTTTGCTACTCTGATGTGCACGGACCTGATGGTTGGTTGGTTTGTAGGGGTGAAGGGACCAGTGTACAAAGGCGCGGTCAAGTTCATATACACAAGAGTTCCAAGTAGTTTCGATGCTCTGGTATTACGACTACAAATTACGTCTGTATTTAACGTCTTAAATTGAAAGGACAGTCGACTGATGACCACAGCAGTTGAGTCCCATAGTGCTCAGAGCCATTTTTTGAAAGGACAGTCACAAACCTTGTCGACAATCACACCGCGCCTGAGGTAACAAGCACATCTGAAGCCCAATTGTGCACTCGACTGTTCATGCCAACTCACTGCCTCGCACTTTACTACTGTGTACCACTCTTGTCGTCCAACTGCAAAACACTGGGCCACAACACGTTTCCGCGTCTCCATTGCACTGCGCAAACTACGAAACGCTCCCCAAACATGGCACTCACCCATGCAGACGACTTTTCCGACCTTCCACGACGCTCACGCAACGCTCACGCTAGTGAAAGCCTTATTTAGAGCTTGACGTCGCGCCCAAGCGAGTGAGCACATTTCGCCTACGGCTTAGGCCGCCCACCTAGTGTGGCTGCTCGGTGTCTGCAGGCAGCGAGGGGCTGCAAGCTTCCCGTGTTCGCGCCTGTGTCACCTCTGCTTGCTTGTCAGAGACAGAGTATCGCAAAACATACAACTCACTCCATGAATTGATTGCTACGGCATCTGTCATCAGCAGTCACAACTAGCAACACCAGTAGCAGCCGACTGCACGTAAAGAATGGGAATGTGCAGTGGGATTTTTGTGAACTCGGCGCAAGGCAGATCTTTCCGACATAGGTTTGAGAATCTTAAGGGCAGACTTGTACTGTTTCTAAATTCAGTGTAGCGGTGGGAGGAGGGTGCTTCCTGCGCGTAACAGCACGCTTGCCAGTTGTGGCTGCTAATCGTTCGCTCGTATCTGCCTTGACACATTCGCTGGCTGTGAATTATCCCACTTGCGTGGCAGTGTGCGCATGTAGGTGTGTTAAAAATTCTGGAGGCGCTGGGTATCGATCCCAGTACCTCTCGCATGCTAAGCGAGCGCTCTACCATCTGAGCTACGCCCCCTGATGACAAATAGTGCTACATACAACCATATCAATATCACAGACCCCTTGCACTCCCATTATTCCGCAGACAAACACTATTCTCAATGTGTCCGTGAGGGTGTCTTTCAGGTTTCCTGCATTCTGTATCGAATCGTAGTTGGCCAAAATTAAAGTGGCGCGCACAACGTCGAAAATAGCGTTCGGCCACCGCTCTGAGTAAGACGAACGTGTTGTCCACTCTCTAGACTTCTTTGAGGTTAGGCCGTTATACCTAAGACAGATTTGCACTCGATGACACCTCGACAACAGCCGGTCCTCACATTTACGTCTTGCTCTCCTTACGTCAGTATACATCACATGAGCTGTGACGCTGGCTTTGCAACATCTTGCGTGTCTTTAGGCTCGCCGCGACCAACACTTACCATGCACTGTCCACAAAACATGGAGGCGCCGGGGCTTGAACCCGGGACCTTTCACATGCAAAGCGAACGCTCTACCAACTGAGCTACGCCCCCAAGCGCAACAAAGCTGCGCTGTTTTCCATTCTTTGCTACTCTGATGTGCACGGACCTGATGGTTGGTTGGTTTGTAGGGGTGAA